>NC_083343.1:119180154-119488765 GCF_019175385.1 Lycium barbarum | reverse complement strand
AAACTTCCCAGTAGTTGTTAGCATCCACCAAGGTCTGTCCCAAACTCCATGCAGCTGCCTTATTTTAATTTCTGAAAGAATATGCCCTACTATTTCTTCTGGAAAATTCTGTTGCAATACAGATTCTTTCCATTCTCCTCCTTCAATCAACTCTGCTACATCTTCAAGATTCTCATTAATAGGATAATCATTTGGCACCATATGATATAAAGCCCCTAACTTAGTCCAATTCTCATACCACACATTGACAGATCCACCTTTGATTTCCCACCAGATTTCATGCTCCATGGCCTCTTGCTTCTAGCATTTTCCTCCACACTTGTGTTCCTCTTTTCTACTGAATTAGAGTGGGTGTCACTTTTTTGGAGTACTTGTTCCACATATAGTTTGCCCATAATGAACTACTGATTTTGAATCTCCACCACAACTTGGCAAATAAAGAATTAGAGACATCAAACAGAGATTTAAAACCTAAACCTCCTTCCTGGATAGGTAAACACACATCATGGCATGCCACCTAATGTCTAATCCTCCCTTCTTCCTTATTGATCCAAAAAAATCTTGCAAAAATCTTATGAATCTTATTTAGAACACACTTAGGAGGAGCTAACACCGACAACAAATGTATAGGCATAGTTTGTAAAACACTCTTGATAAGAACAGCCTTACCCCAGAAAGATAACAGTTTACCTTTCCAAGAGTGCAATCTACCTTTTATCTTTTTGATCAGTTCAGTATAGTACATCTTTTTCTTCCTAGTGTGAAAAATGGGACACCCTAAGTAGGTAAAAGGGAACGGCCCTCTAGAAAAACCTGTAGTGTTTGCCACTGACTGAACAAGAGCACCTCAAACCTTAGAGTACATATAGAATGAACTCTTCTCCTTATTAATAAGCTGACCAGAAGTCTGCTGATACTGATACAACACTCCCATGATACTTTGAAGTGATTCTGGATGGGCTGAAGTGAAAATGATGCCAAGTGATTTAAAGGATAAGACCACTTAGGTATTCCATATCCAATATAATTAGCCCCATCACACACTGAATTTAGAGCCCTAGATAGAACTTCTGCTGATAAAATGAATAAGGTAGCGGAAAGAGGGTCACCCTGTTTCACTCCTCTTGAGGAATGGAAAAAACCAGTGGCCTGTCCATTCAGAAGGACTGAGTACCAGTTGTTAGATAACAACCTCCAGATCAGATTTATGAAATGCTCTACAAAGCCCATAGATCTCAACACATGCAATAAATATTTCCAAGACACCCTGTCATAGGCCTTAGTCATGTCCAACTTCATCACCACATTAGCAGGCTTACCTCTGATTCTAATATCTGAGACTATTTCATGTGTTAGGAGAATATTCTCAAAAATACTCATTCCTTTAACAAATCCTAACTGATTTGATGAAATTAATGCTGGAAACATCTTTTCCATCCTCCCATGTACCACTCTAGATATCACTTTATTAATGAAATTAGACAAACTGATTGGTCTCATATCTGAAAAAGTCTGAACAAGTTGCTTTTTAGGAATGAGAACCAGGTTTGTATGAGTGATAGATTTAGGGAGTTCAGCACCATCAAAAAATGACAACACCACAACATATACATCGTTCCCTACAATTTCCTAGCATTCTTGATAGAATCTACCTGTAAACTCATCAGGTCCTCCAGCGTTGTCACCATTTAGAGCAAAAACTGCCTGCTTGACCTTTTCTTTTAAGGGATATGAGCATAAAGTCATATTATGCTCATGACTGATCATAGAAGGGACATGCCTCAATATTTCAAAATTTGTTGTGTCCCCTTCTTGAGTAAACTGGTTCTGGTAAAAATTCATCGCTTCTGCCT
Organism: Lycium barbarum; assembly: GCF_019175385.1. Classification (NCBI taxonomy): domain Eukaryota; kingdom Viridiplantae; phylum Streptophyta; class Magnoliopsida; order Solanales; family Solanaceae; genus Lycium; species Lycium barbarum. Next base: position 119,486,912 of record NC_083343.1, on the reverse strand, counting down.
TGATATTCTACATGTTATCTAACCAGATCCCATTTCCATCATGTATGCCTGTCGCTTGTAATTTCTTCCTCTTTCCAGTAACATAGTTATGGAAAAAGCTAACGTTTCTGTCTCCTTCAGTGTACCAGGTGAAACCAGACTTTTGTTGCCAGTATTGCTCTTACAGGCTTAAATACTTTTTCAGTTCTGCTTGGGCCTTTTGAAGGACAATTCTGTTTATGACACTAGGATCCTCTTCAAACAATGCTTCTTTTATCTTCACAACTTCATCCTTGATTTCTAGCTGTTTGAAAATATCTGCATAAGTTTCCCTACTCCACTTTGAAAGTGCACCCTTCAAGTTTTTGAGCTTCTATTTAAAAACCAAAAAAGGTGAATCAGCAAAAGGTGTTCTCCAATTCTGAACAACCACCTCTTTGAAAGATTCATGCTGAGTCCGGAAATTAAGAAACCGAAAGGATTTCACAAAGTTGATAGCTTCCTCCCCACAAGACAGGATTAGAGGAGCATGCTCTGAACCTATTTTTGATAGATGCTCAACTTCTATTTGAGGGGAAGTACTCTAAAACTGACAGTTTACCACAATTCAGCCTAATCTTTTAAAAATGCAGTCCCCTGCTAACATACCATTCCACCATGTGAAAGGACTCTCTCAAATCCCATGTCAAATAAACCACAAGAATTAATACAATAAGCAAAATCTTCACACCCAGCCAAGGTAACAGGAAGCCTCCCCAACTTTTCCTCTTCAGACAATATAACATTGAAGTTCCCTCCTACCATCCATGGCAAATTCATTCTTGATGCAATATAATAAAGATTATTCCAAAGAGCCAATCTCTCCCCTTCAGTGCACTTGACATAAACAAAAGAAACAATTATGTCTTTACCAATGTCTTGGAGGTGTAACTTCAAAGTAATTTGCTGTTCAGTATCTAATAAGATCTCCCAATGTACTGCATCATCCAAAAATACCCATATTTTACCATTTATGTTAGCAATAACAGTCTCTATGCCAAGTCTCCTCCTATACTTCTGCAAGTGTCTACAGTTTTGGAAAGGTTCCATAAATGCCACTATAGAACACTTAAATTGTCTTTGTAACATGATTAGTCTCTGAAAAGCCTGTTGAGTATTAACAGACCTAATATTCCATATAAGGGACTTAATTATCATTTATTCTTTGAAGTTGCACCTCTCTTTGGTAACACCCTCTTGGGTGGTACTGCTTCCTGGATCTTTGATTTCTATAGTGACCTTTTGATAGGTTCTAGGATTGATCCCAGTTCCCTGCTCCCCCTCTAGCTGTACTGATTGCTCTGTTGCTAGTATTATTTCTTCCTCTGTTATTTTGTGAGCCACTATTTCTTGTGACTTATCATTTGGATTTTTTTGACTGCTTTGCAATATAACTTGTGTCTGTTCTGCTTCTTATGTGCATGTCATTGAAACCTTTGTTGATTCATTTGGAACCGGTGACACTTCTATGTCCTTGCCTGCTTCTTTTTCTGCAATTACAAGCATATTCTGATCATCAGGGGGGTCCCATTTCTCTTCTGTACCATCTGACAATTCTATTTGTTGCTGATCTTTAACTGTAAAGTTATCACCACTCTCCATCTCCTCTGGAAATTTAGCACCATCAGAGTTCAAAGATTCTCCTTGATAATCCTCACCATGATGAGTCTTCATTGTTGTGAATGACACCTTCATTATTGATTCTTGACTTAGTATTGTTCCTTCTTCTGTATCCTGTAGCTACTCACTGCTATCTCCCCAACTTTTTTCATCTGTATGCTGCCTCAATTCCTCCTTCTGATGGTCATTTATATTATCCATTGCATGATTGTAGTGCGTTATCCCCTTATCCTCCTTATATGTCTTCTTATCAAATGAGATTTCCACCCAAGATTTGGAACTTTTCTTTTCAGTGACCTCTTTTCCTTTTCCTTATGTTGAGCCAGTAGATTGTCATTAGTTTCCACTGCTTTATGAAAATTACTGCTAATTTGGGTTTCAACAGTTTCTTGTAACTTTCCATCCCCTTGGGCCAATGTAACTATTGCCTGTACCTGCTGATTATTCCTCTTTTCTGTACTTTCTTTGCATCTGCATTATTAGTGTTGGTAGTAGTTGTTTCTTTCCCTTCTTCTACTAACTTTTCCAGTTTTTTTTCCTTCATTCAATGCAGGTAACTCATCTTCTGGATTTGAAAACTCACCCCCTTGAACGGGTTGTATAGCCTTGGCTTCCTTTTCTGATATCAGCTCATCTCCTTTGATCCTTGGATCTATTTCCTGTACCTGCTTCGTTATCCACCTTGATTGCAACTTCAATTTTTGTACTGCTTGCAACTGTTTCTGTATGTTCCCCATCTTCTACTAACTGTTTGTCTTCCTTCTCTGCAGCTACCTCTTTCTCTTGATTTGACAAAGCAGTAAATTAATTGCTAGTTTGTACAACCATGGTATTATCCACTTGCTTCCCTTTTTCTCCATTCATACCCTTCTTATTAGTCATTGTTGGAGGATTTTGCAATCTGTTATCCTTAATAGGATTCTAAGTTCCAGTGTTACCTAGCAACCTTCCACTAGAATGCATTTTTGTTGAATTATGATTTCCCTTTTGCATAAATTTCCCAGCATTCTTGTGTTTGCCTTCGTCCTTCTCTTTATGTTTTTGAATCTCCTCAACATTCATGTGTTTACCTTCTTCCTTATCTTTATGCTGGTGTTGTTGCAGCTCTTTAGGTTTCCTTTCTTTATTTCCTTGTGTGGGAATATTAATATCCTCCTTTTCCTTTTTGTGTGCCAGTTCTAGATTGATTACCCTACATTCCTGCTCATTATGACCTTGCAGTTTACATTCTCTACAGTACTTTGGAAGATAATCGTAACGAAGCTTCACCTGCACTGTCCTCACTTCCCCAATACATTCATCTTCAATATCCATCCTGACAGAATTTGAAAGATCTACCATTAAATCCACTAAAACTTTGACCCTAGCACAACTAGGTCTGGTTTTATTTATAGTTGCCATATCCAATTGCACTGGTCTTCCAACTGCTGAAGCAAGAGTAAATATAGATTCATTCACAAAATAAGTAGGGAAAAGATTTGGAAATGAAATCCATGCCATAGCCTTGGACGTCTCCTCATCAATTTTAAACTTTGAATCATATATTAGCGGTCTCATTTGATATGAATATCCCTCGTTATCACTAATATAAAAAATTGGTGTGGAAGACAGATTCACAAAATCTTCAAACAAAGTACATCTGATAAGTACATGCCGATGGCGGAAGTATCCAATTCTGTATTCACCTTTTATTCCACATTGTGCAGGAATAATTTTGCGAAGTTGATCCAAGTCCGGCCATCCATAGGAGAATTTTCCAACCACTACATATTGGAGTTCCTCAATGACATTCATACGAGCGACTTCTTCTTCAGTCCACTTCACATATGGTACTCCATGAAGAAAAGTGATCTTCTTTATTTCAATTGATGGACCAGATTGTGTAATATTTTGCATGGAAGCATTCATCACTGTAGGTTATAATAGATTTGCATAGCTATTCTCATTTGGTTGTATAAGGGTTCCCTCCTAGTGTATAGTCACCTGCTGGTCAGCCCACCGGTGGACTGACCAACGGCCGTTGAGGCCATGACCGACTAGGTTGACCTACGTACTAGGGTTTTGCATGAAAATAGGAAGTGAGAGAAGAGAGAGTTTTTTTATTGCACCTCAATCAATCTCTTCTTAAAAAATTACAATTTTTTTTTTTTTTTGCATGAATCCTAATATAATATTTAGTTTCTTATCTTTGCTGTCTTCCTTTTTTCATTTTCAAATATAAGTTACCTAAACAACTTAAAATGCTAAGACGTTCATGATGAAGGTAACACCATTCTTTATGCATGTAACAACAATTATTAGACGTCATCTATCCCGCAACTTTTCAATATTATCTCTTTCTTATGTTTCATCAATTTTTATTTTTGAAGTTTAAATAGCCAATTATAATGGGTTTATATTTATATTGAAATGTTTTCCACAAATACTTTCAGACAAAATTTTATATAGAATGTTAAAAGAATTATAAAGAGACGATAGAATCATGAACGATATTGGATTAGTATTTTCTTTTATGAAAAATATGACGTTAAAATGATTATTTATATACATGATAATTTAATTCTTCTCTTTGTCTAGATTTATAAGCAAAATTAATTATTAACAAATACATAATTTTTTATTATTTTTAATGACCGCGCGAAGCGCGGATAACTTCACTAGTTTAAAAGGTATGCCAAGCTTTGAAAATCGAATGATCCTTAGGCCTGTGAACTTTGATGCCATTCCAAGCATTTTTGTTGCTGTAAACTCCATCATCTGATGGTTCCCATATGAGATAGTCATTCCTAGTATTAGATCCAATTTTGATGGTACCGATATGTTGGCACAACCACTCTGGAACAATAGCACTCAATCTCTGAATATCCCATTCATTGTTTATGATGAAAATTCCAATCTTGGTGCTGCTAGAATGAACATTGTTAGGACAGTATTGAGCAATTGCTCCATATTTATTCCAGTTATCCCACCAAAAACTGCATTGTCCATTTTGAATACTCCATTTCATACAAGGTTCGGCTTTTTCTCTAATCTGTGTCAAAGATTTCCAAATATGAGAATTACCAGATACCCAGACTTTAGAGACAGGATGAGCTCTTATACAGTATTTAGCCTTAGTGAACCTCGCCCACAAAGAATTTTGACGTCTAAATCTCCACCACTTCTTGATATTCAGAGTTTCACAAATGTCTGCCTTTTTTCTAATACCCACTCCACCTTCCTCTTTTGGAAAACATAAATTCTCCCAAGAGGACCAATGATAGTTTCTCTTGTCATTACTGGATCCCCAGAAGAACCTTGCAAAATGCTTTTCCATCAATAAAATAGTACCCTTAGGAGGACTCAAAGCAGTTAGAGTATAAATAGGTAATGATTGTAATACACTCTTAATCAGCACAATCTTTCCCCATGAGAAAGCATATTGCTTTGCCATCCACTAAGTCGTTTGATCACTTTAGATAACATCTTCTCAAAATACGCTACTCTTTTTCTACCAATATATATAGGGCATCCCAAATATTTAAAAGGAAACTGTTTATCCAGAAAACTAGTAGCTTCTTTAATATTGTTTATCTTTCTAGGAGCAGTGCCAACTGTTGTAAGGAAAAAACATTTATCCTTGTTCATCTTCTTTCCTGAGCTCTTATTGTACCAATGGATCTGTTTCATGATCATTTTGAGTGACTTGGAATTTCCACTTGAGAAAATTACAATATCATCTGCATAAGACAAATGGTTAATAACTGCACCAGTATCTAACATAGAAAAGGGCAACAAGTGTTCACTATGTATCAGATTGTTAAGAAGTATAGGTAACACTTCTGTGCCAATAATAAAAAGAGAAGGGGAAAGAGGATCTCCCTGTTTTAGGCCTTGTGATGAAGTGAAGAAACCATTCTCTGTGCCATTGATGATGATAGGATACCATACATTAGAGACAATTCCTATAATAAGTTTTGTAACTTCCTCAGAGAAACCAAATTTTCTTAACACTACATAGATACAGGGCCAAGACATTATGTCATAAGTCTTTTCCTTGTCAAGCTTAATCACCACATTTCCTTCTTTGTTTTTGTTTTTGATGTTTTGCACAATTTCTTGAGCTAACTGGATGTTCTCAGTTATGAGCCTACCTTTCGAAAACCCACTTTGATTCTCAGAAATCATAAGAGGTAGCATAGGATTCAGTCTTCTAGAAATCAGCTTGGTAATGATCTTGCTAGTAAAGTTGCTAAGACTAATAGGCCTGAATTTTGTGAATTACTGGGGCATTCTATCTTAGGGATAAACACAAGAATAGTATGTGAAAAGAATTTGGTCAGTTTTCCTTTCAGGAAGAAAAACCGAACAAATTCTACAACATCTTTCTTTATAATATCCCCACAATAATGGTAGAATTTTCTAGAGAATCCATCAGTTCTAGCAGCACTATTGGTACTCATATTCATGACAACATCTTTGACCTCATCTTCCTTAGGGCATTTAATCATAAAGTTGTTATTTCATCAGAAATGCAAGTAGGGATACACTCCATAATACTGGGATCCATGTTAGGTTTCTTCAGGTTGAAAAGCTTTTCAAAATGTTTCAAAGCACATCTAGCAATCTTATCATCTCCAGAAATCCACTTCCCTTTCTTGTTTTTAATCCTATGTAATTGCAGCTTTCTTCTTCTTCTTTCTCTAATCCCATAGTGGAAATACTTGGTATTACTATCTTCCTCCTCAAACCACCTAATCTTTGACTTTTGTTTCAAAATACTATCCTGTCTGTTAAGCCAGGAAACATACTCAGCATGCCCTTTGTTCAACTCTTCTCTACAAACCTCTGATCTACTATTAAGGTTAATCTCCTCTAAGAAGTGCATCTTATCTTCCCTTTCATCAGTGTTCTCATGAACATTACCAATTTCATCTCTGGACCATTGAGAAAGTTTTCTACCAAGATTTTTCAGCTTCTGTTGAAGCCTCCACATAGGATTACCATTTACATTAATACTCCATTCAACATCTATAATATCTTTAAAATCCTCCTGATCAGTCTAGAAATCTAAAAACTTGAAATATTTCTTACCATTAGTACTCCATTGCCACACCTAAAAAGCATAGGTCTGTGATCAAATCCTACTCTAGAAAGGTGCATAATAGTATTACAATTGTATTTTTGAGCCTATGAGTCATTTTGTAAAAACCTTGTCTAATCTTTTTCAAATCATCTTACTTGGTCTTCTATTATTACACCAAGTATAGTTCGAACCTATATAGCCAATATCAGACATGCCACATGAGTCCATACACTCTGCAAAGTCAAAACTGTTAGTATTTCTATGTGGCCTGCCCCCAATCTTCTCTTCAGGGTGAAGGATGACATTGAAATCACCCTCAATACACCAAGGAATGTTAATTTTGTTGTTCAAATCTTCCAAACTACACCAAACATCAACCCTTTCTGTAGCAGTACACTTTGCATAAACAGCAGTCACATAGAGATCTTGACTATTATTATTTTTCTGAATTTTCAAGGTAATCAACTGATCTTAGTTCTTAGTGATAGATACAATGAAACTATCCCTCCAGAAACACCAAATCTGTCCATTGGAGTTGGTAATGCAGTTGTTGAAACCCAAAAATCTTTTATATCCTTCAGCTTTATTTTTGTGCACCATAGGTTCTGAGATAGCAACCATATCTACTTTGTATTTGTTAACCAATCTTTTAAGTCTATGAATAGCCTTCTTGGATCTTACCCCCTTTATGTTTCATGTGATTGTCATAGAAAACATTTAGACATTTTTGGTTTTTTCCCTCTCCCCTTTACAGGACAGAGTTTTCAATTTGTTGTCGCTTTTCCCTTTTTTCTCTGTTTGCTTCTTCCCCTTCTTCCTGGAGGTAATCCATTTCTAAAACACACCTCTTTGTAATGTGGTTTTTTTTCCTGACTTTCATCTTGATGAGCCTCATCTGTCTCTTGACCCTCTGATGTCTATTGTTGTCGTCACCCAGTTTGTCTTCAACAGTCTCTTCTATAAGTTATTGAGTAATGTAATTGTCTACAATGTTGTCATTGAGGTGCACAACTAAGTTAGTGCCAGGGTGGTTTTCAATAGCAGATGGTAAACTGTAAGACTGATTAGAATTTATGGATATTTCCTTGGTATTGTCTCCTATTCCTTCAGATTTTTCTCCCTCATTTCGTTCCATCTCCACCCTTTCTAGGTTCTTTTGAGTTCCAGGATCAATATGCAGCAAATTATTAGATTCCTCTTGTATTATTTTTATATGTTGCTCGTTTTTCAAATTAGGTTGTCTCTCAGATTGAATGGTTTGCTCTTCAACTTCTTTTTCCTTTTCTTCTTTACTCTTCTCCTTGCTAATCTTGATCTTGACATTGGTTTTCTTCTTAGGGATCTTCTTTTTCCTTTTCTTTCTTATTTTATCCAATTTTTCCTTGAGAGCTGATTGATCTTGTTCTTTAGTCCTTTTTTGGTTGCTCTTTTGATCTTCCTACTTCTTTTCTCAATTTTGATATCTCCCTTAGCAACAACATCACCAGTTCCCTTATGCTCTTTGTTCACCTCTTTTCCTTGGTCTCTTATTTTGTCCTTGTTGTTGCCCTCATTATTTTGATTCTCATTGTCATCATCTCCATTTTTAGTAATCTCCTCATCCTCATTTTCTTTGATATCTTTCCTATCTTCCTAGATTTGGTTGCTCTATTCAATGTTTTCCTTCTCCTCCACTTTTTTTCTCCACCTTTCTACATTGCAATATAGAATATCCCAATATTTTGCAATGGCTACAAAATTTGGGCACATTTTCATACTCAATCCTTTGATAGAAGCCTTTTCTAAGACAAGAGAAATCTTCAGATCCCACAAAAATGAAAGTTATCTTTTTTTTTGGTAAGCTTCACCTCCACTTTGACCTTAGCCATACTAGGCCTTGATCTGTTTTCCGTAGCTACATCCATAATCAAAGCATTACCAATAGGCGGTGCCACTATTTGCTTTACATAATTCCATATGTGAAAATGGAATGGTATTCCGGCAACAGTGCCCAAACTGGGACTATCAATGAATCTCCTCCGGCTTAAAATCTGGTGTCCACTTCTCTAGCCCCATAACTTGGCCCTCTATTTCAATTGATCGTTTATACCACAAAGTTTTGAAATCAATTCCATTTGAAAAATCTAAGAAGACAATTCGACGATCAAAAACTCCAATAGTAACCTTACCTCTAATCGCGACTTTTTCTGGAAAACGGGCTCTTAATTTCTCGATTTGGGGGCGGGTTCTAACGAATTCTCCCACAAGTGTGAACTTACATTCATCTGCCATATCACCATAGAATTCATTGGTCTTGAAAAGAGGTTCCAGTGCTTCGTTGTGATTAGTATAATTTGCCTTAATTGCTAGATTCCCAAATCGCTTTTGGTTAGGTTTTGAGTAGTAATAGTTTGAATAGCCTTAGCATAGTTCGATTTCTCTTGAATTTCATCTGCAGCAGCCTCTATTGAGGTGCAAGCTTTGTTTATTCCTTCCCTAGGCGCCGATTCTAGTTGCTCCGGTGTCCCCATAGCATGGAGCTCAACCTCGTTGGAAAAGAAACTAGCCATTGTAGAGTAACGGTATTTCAGAATTGTACGGAGAGCACTTAGTTAGAGAGAGAATTTTTTATCAACATAAAAGGTGACCTGATCATATTGTTTTCCTAAATTATCTATAAATGATATTGAGATAATCTTTTTTGCTTATTTACCAAACACTAGAAAATAAGAAATCCACTTGTTTTCCAAGAAAACATTTTCCTTCATACCAAACACACCCTAAATGACAATGATTTTGTGTAAACTAGCAATAATACTTAATACAACATACTCCTATTTGTTATATCGGAGGGGATTGAGTACTCATCTCAGCTTCTGTAGTAACATTCTTCATCTTCTTGGTTTGTTTGGTCTCACCATAAAAATAAGAAATGAATCCCCAAAGAGAGAGAGCAAGTGAGAATCCCTTTTCACCTCCAAATTTTTCATGAAAGAAAATAACAGCTAACACTTCTGTAACAGATAGTGAAGCAGCTATAAATTCCAGAGAGTAATGCTGAGGAATAGCATGTGACTCCAATGGCTCCAACAAAGAAAACTTGCCATATAAGGGCACTCAATACTATAAGCATGTAATATTTGCCTTCACCTGACTCAAATTGTTTTGCCTCCCTTGGAATTGCCTGCAAATTTCTTGCAATATCAAGTCATTTTTAATGTAATTAAGTGTAGTTACTAATAAAAACAAAGTGACTTGTTTGTTACAAAACAAATAAAAGTGATTTTGTGTGTAAAATGGCAAAACCAGAATGACTTTTCTATTACAAACCAAAAAAAAGTAACTTTCTTGCAAAATTTAGTTTTCAATGTATAAGTTCGAACTTCAAAATACTATTGGAACTTCAAAATACTATGTTGGAGATTTTCGTGTTTTAATTAAGGATAATTCTGTCTAGATTTTATTTTCACACTAAAAGTGATTAATTTCAACTTTTTGCAAAGTGTGAATGTTTTTTCAATTACAAGGATGAAAGTGGCAAGCCAATGCTATTTTTACTCAACAAAATAGGGAATTTGGATGAGAGTAGACTCAACAAGTTGAATAGTAAGGCCCAACGGGGAATTAGATGCCCTAATGGACTGAATGATATGATAACTGCCGAGTAGCATTTGAGAAAAGCACTATTATGGAAATGACTTAACAAAATTTAATCGATATAACATATGTTGTATTGTGTGAATTAGTTTATTTATCAAGGAGGGAGCAATTTTATTCATTTAGAGTAGACTCAACACATTGATACAATTTTGTGCGACAGGTTCTTATTACACTTTTAGGATTATGTAAAAATCCCAACACTCACTACCGTAAAACAAGGAATTAGCGACGGATTGTAAGAAAATCTAATCAGTGAGGAACTATTTAGCGACGGATTAGCTAGGGATTACCGACAAATTTCATAGCTAATTCCATATTTTCTTGTAGTGACTATCTATCATCTTCATTAAAATATCATCATCATTTTAATAAATCGTTTTTACCTTCCTAATAAATGTAAAAAAGAAACTTCCTAATAAAGCCGTAGCACTTCGTTTTGGCCTTGTATTTTGTTGTCAAATTCTAGTCACTAGAGTTTAGACTAGTAAAAGAGTGTCAAGAAAAAAAGAGTAAAGAATTTGAGTTCAATTCACTATTCGTGTAATAATGGGTTTACGTATACAATCTGCTTACTGATTAGGTATATTGATTACATATTTATCTGTTGGTAAATATTATTAGTAATTTAGTTCAATCACGTGATAAATTCATTGATAGTGCAAGAGATAATCTTTATGATTAAATCCTGAAAGCATTAGCACTTTATTTTGCCCATGTACTTTGTGGTCCCTAGACTAGTAACAAAATTGTCAAAGTATTGATTTCCGTACGTACCTGAAAATCCCTGTTATTAAGCATCCCCGTGACACAAAAGCAGCAGCAAAGAAACACATCATCATGTGAAATTCCAAAACCAATGTAAAGGCAATAGCCTTCTTTGTTTTCCTAAAACTTATTTCATTGAATGCCAACACAAATCCATAAAATAATGCAGCAAGAAGTGTCATAATAAACCCTATAATATATGCCTTACATGACCCTTTTGGCCTATCACTACTTGCTCCAAGAGCTAAAATTCCAGCTCCAATAGTTAATAAAACCACAGCATTAATCGAATATGATGTGAATTTTTGCTTGACAATTAGGAAAGCAAGAATCGCCGTGAAAACTAGTTGAGTTGAGGTAAGGAGAGAGGATGTGGAGACGGGTAATTTGGCTGAACCAAACGCGTAGAAATAAGCAACCATGCCAGTGACTAAGCCAGAAATTAAGCTGGCTATAAATAATTTACGGGTCATGAGCAGTATCTTAGTATTGTCTGGCCCATTGGATTTTCGACGATGGAAATTGGCTATGACGAGGAGGAGTAGAGTAAAAGCGAAGCCCGCGGTTAATAAAGAACATGATAACCATATTCTTGAGCCACCACGGATGAAATAGAGGTGAATAATTAAAGGGCCAGCGCAATTGCTAGTGAAGAGAAGAATAGAGTTTATTAGGATAAGGAATTTTTTCATTGTGGGAGTAGCAATTTGAGACTCCATATTAACAAGAAAGATAAATATTAGAGCTTATTGTATTGTAACATCTGGGAAGTTACATGTATATATAGGTGAAGAGGGCGCTGAAGCAATCATACAAAGTGGAAAAAGAATGACAATTGTAGGATATTGGTCATGGTTCACGAGTTAGTCAAGAAGTGTGAATAAGGTACAATATATGTCCAAGTTTGTAAAAAATTGTGGGATTACACTGCTCAGGTTGTTGTATATGTCCAAGCATGCTAGTTTTTTTTTCCCTTAATTGAAACAACATAAAATAAAAAGACAAAGAAGTATTATATTCTTTGGCATAGGATGTGAACATTGCACAAACAAGACTAAACGGATGCGTAAGAGAAACAGAGGATAACGTAAGCTAAGGGAAAGTTCCTGTTGGAATATGATGTATATTGAGTGTATATCAAGGAGTGCACCTACTAGTTCAAAAGTTAGTTATAGTCAGTTAGTTTGTTGTGATGATCACGTGTGGTGAGCTGCTAGCTGTGTATAGTTGGCATCTCACTTCACCACTACATATATCCCACTCATTTGTAACTAACTCAGTTGAATACAACAACAACAACATACCCAGTTGAATCCCACAATGTGGGGGGTTTAGGAAGGATAAAGTATACGTAGACCTTACCCCCACCTTGGAAGGTAGGGAGACTGTTTCCGAAAGACTCTCGGTTTAAAAGAAAACAAGGGAAAAGAGTCAGATACGGACAAGCAAATCACAAAAATACGAAAATGAGAAATAGCAAGAGCAAGGAAGTCATGATAAAACAACAAAGATAGACATGACCCAACACACAACTAACTCAGTTGAATGAATAACAAAATTCCTTTCTTCTCTTCCAAGTTAATCCTCTCAATCTTGGTTCACTATGTATGAACTGATCTCGATAATTTCATATGGTATCAGATGTTATAGTTCACATTTATTCAGGTGCATAAAAGTTACTAAGGAAAACCGAGTAAAAAAGGTTTATCAAACAAGAGAAAAAAATCCTTTTAAACCAGAGTTCGAGGTAAGGGTTCTGGTGATCTCCTAGAGAAGGTTTTAAGTGCCCTAATATTAAGGATCCATAGAATATGGTTGACCTACGAGCTTTCGATGTGTGATTAATGTGATTATTTGCTAAAACGTTTCTTTCTTGCAAAACTTGTCATGCTAATCATAAATTCCACTTTTTGGCAAAACTATCCTTTAGGAAAAGAGATTTGGTTTAAAATATTTATAAGGGGTTCAAACCACATCATTTCCGCACCAAAACACACCCGAGATTTCTCTCAGGTAGATTTGCTGATAACTTGGTCCAAATGATATGATTTTAGTCCTTATAAGTCTTACTGTATATCAAAAAAATAAGTAGGTATATCCCTTTCACAAAAATAGTATAGGTTTTGATAAGTATAAGTAAAGAAAAGAGTTTTTTATTTTATTTCCTTAGTCTATTGAAGCTCCATATTCAACCATATATTACTCAAAAGCCAACTTATCTCAAATTCTAGCCCAAGTGTATTTTCCTTTGTTTGTTTGCCTCAAGGTATGGGCTTTTGACCCAAGAATATCTGAAAAATCCTTAAGTCAAAATGAGTTTAAACTAAGCGTTCATTTTCTGTCCTTATATCCATTATGAAAATTTGTTCTTTTGTCTTTATCTTGCCCCAAAAACACTGGCCCAAATCCTTATCCTTATGATATAAGGCCCAAAATTTATCTTAGTCCAATTTATTTTACACTCGTTCCATTTCCAGATTTTCAGAGGGGGCCTTGAAGCCCAAAACAACTCATTTTTAATCTCAAAATCCGTTTTGACTTGCACATTATTGCAAAATTCCAGATTTTATACTTAAACATTTTCTGTAGCATATTCGAAGTTTTACCGATTTCATGCAAACATCGTGTCAAACTCATTTTGAGAAAAGATGTTTAGTAACTATACAATTCTCCTAAATTCTAATGCATTTGAGTTTCAATAATTATAGGTGTAGTTTACAATATACAACTGATGTACAAATAATATACAAATAGAAATGGAAAGGAGAAAAGTTAGGCTAGTGGGCCTACCTAAGCCCACTAATTGCCATTTTCACCCATGGATGAAACTTCAATTATTTTTCTTAATCTGGACTCGACTAAAGAAGAGGTCAATAGGGGTTCAACAAGAAATGGCCCAAATGGCTCGTACAAGTTCCCATGCAAACAAAGAGGAGAAAAGGGGAAATGCGGTTAGAGAACACCTAGGCTTAGCAAATAGTGTGACAAGAGATATAAAAAGACATAACTATAATACTAATGTATATAATTATTGCATACAGTCCAAAGTTTATACAAAACTAGTGAAGATAAAAGCAAGCCCACACTGAAGCAGAAGTTCAGGTAATCATGCAGGCCTAAATCAGAAAAAAGAAAATGGTACAAGGGGGAGGCCCAAATGCTCACAAGTATATGAGCGTACAGAGACAAAACCCAATAAGGAAAAACAAATAGAAGACATGCCCAAATCAAGTATTACATAATGCGCAGGAAGAAATATCCAAGTTTAGAGGACTGATATACCAAGATTATACCTGATATGCAAGCCTTTATATACTGGGAGTATATAAGGATTGTATACATCTAGTATACCTAGATATACACTCCATATATAGCAGCCAAGACAGAAATCAAAGCTTAATTTTAGAGGATGCTATACTATACTTATTGAACTTTAATACACATGTTTTCCTGCTAGGACATTCAATATACTTGGAAACCACTTTGACAGAGAAATGCATACAAGTTGAGCTACGAAGAATGCATTATCTCATGCTATTATGCTTCTAACATGGAGTGTTCAAAGAAAAAAAAAAGGGACAGACACAAGCAAGCATGACAACTCAAATATGCAGAGATGATCAACTATCCAACAAACATGCTTATTGAACTAATTTCCAGTATTGCCAGACCATTTTATGACAGATAAGACACACTTGCCCTTTTTCCAGATGATATGCAACATGTCAAATGCTAAAACAAGATTTCAGGGTTTTCAAATACATAATATGAGCATATATATAAATGCTTATCAGATATACGCATAGACCTCAGACTGCCCTTAACAATTTCATTTACTCAAGCATAACGCAAGGGATGCTAAGAAGAACTACTTAAACCATCACATGTATGAGTACAGAGTCTAAGAAAGCTATGCTGAAGTTATATTCTAGTTGGAATCACTTAGAGTAGGCAATTGGTAAAGATAAGCAGGATAGGTAGACTCAGAGTACATAGGAAGAAACACACAGTCACAACAAAAATTTCAATTCCTGTTAAGCCTATGCTAATCCCATTTCTACTGATTCACACATTCTACTTATAAAAGGTTGCACAGACTCATTTTCGGTGATTACACAGATGCTTATGCACATATATAACAACCTTCAATACTAAAGCTTCTATGAGTATACAACAGAAATATGTCTATCCCTTTTAAGTCAGTTAAGTTTCACAGGCTTGGACAAAGTCTATTTAGCAAACATCTCATAATTACTGATGGTTCTGAGTTTTACTAACAAACAAGATCAATGAGCAGGCTATCTTATGCCTTCAAACTTAACATATAGTCATTCTACTGATTCATGCTGGCTTGAATAAACTATATTTGACTACATTTAACCAAGCTAAGCAAAATTTAAACACAAACAACCTGAACAGTCATGGATAAGTGACTACACATGCTCAACTAGACTATCAGTCACACTAAACAGGAAGGAAACCTGAACAGACTCGCAGACTAGCTAAATTACGCATGGATAGGTTTAGACTAAACCAAACAGTACCAAGAAAATGAACTGATTTGAACACATAGCAACAATTATGAAGCAAAGCTCAGATTAAGCTAGAAACCACAACAAGACTAGTCTAATAATTAAGCTAAGACAATAAGCTAAACATCTTAAATGGTAGATTGATATTAACCATTCTAGCAACTGGGCTAATAACGAGATAATACATGATTAAATACAACTAATCTGATCTAAAAATATACTAATCTAATAAACTAGCATGCCAAACTAAACAATATCTACCAAATGAACTAAACTAATCATATAAACACAAAACAGAAATTAAATACAGAAAATAAATGAAGAAAGGAGAATTGTTTACCTTTTCTACGCGCAGCCTCTGATCGAGAATGAAATTGGAAGATTCCTTTGCTCCAAACACGATGCTCAAGCCACAGACAAGAAGAAAAGAAAACTTTAAAACTTTAAACTTAACTCAAATAATTAAGGGTTTCAGCAAATGTGCTAAACCTTAGTTAATTCGAGTGTGAATATGTGTAAGATATTCTGTCTTTGTTGAACTGTGAATTGGATGTACTTTATATAGAACCCCAATAATTCGAAACCCTAAATCTAGATTCGATATGGGACAAATGCAATTTCTGAGAATTGCTCCCTTAAACAACAATCAATGGATAAGGTTTAAGCAAGTAAGCATATAGAGGGTCAGATTTGACCCAAATTCGATTGATCCATTCGATTCTCCATGAACCAATGGAAATCAAGTATTCAAAATCACATACAACAAAAACACTTAAAGATTTTCAATCGCTTAACCGTTGATTTTGCAGAAAAAGTAGAAGAAAGAGGGTGGTTTTACCGTGTCTGGTTGTTCTACGATAAAGAGAGAGGGTAAAGCATTAAATGCTTTACCCAAATCGATCGAGCAAAGCCTGCTAAGAATAGCGTACCCCTTAAATGTTGCCATTTTTGGCCGTGAGTGACAAGGAGAGAGAAAATTGCGTTGTTGGTGGCTAGGGTTTTGACGAGGACACCCTTGTCTTTGCTGCAAGAGGGTCGTTTGGTTTGTGAAAATGGGGGTCTTCCCCTTTAGTTGCAGACTTGGGTCGAGTCTGGTCCAAGATAGACTAGGCTCGGCCAAGTTAAAAAAAGAAGAAGGGGGGTGGCGGCTTTGTGTATACACACACATATATATGATATACATGTATATATGTGTATATATGCGTATATATAGAAAGGGCTTAACATTGTTTTTATAAATGACCATAATTAAGAAAGTCAATTAATTTAAACCCTTCTATTATGATCAAACACAATTAATTAACCAATTAATCAAACTAACAAACATGGTTAATTATGTAAAAGACTTAAACTTGTCATTATGACCTCAATTGACTTTAAATCATGAAATTGGTTATTTCAATCATAGCCATATTTGATTAACAATTGATTACTTCAATTACAGCCGCAATTAATCACATAATAAGCAATTTATAAATATAACCATAATTAAACATTTAATTAATTATGATTAATCTAAAAATTTCACAAATGCAAATTGATTATGCAGAGATTAAAAACTCGAGAGGTAAAAATAATTATTTATTTAATTATCAAATTTCTTGAATTACACGGATACGTGCTAATTAAATCTTCAACAATTTCCCACAATTAAATGAGTAATTGTTTTAAATTATTTTCTAATTTAACCTTGGCAAATGCTTCACATTAATAGTAAAAAATGTAAATTATTCTCAAATTACTTATAACACATATTTGAAATTATTTTGCCAAATAAAATGGCAAAATATTATCAGAATAATTTTGGCAAAATAAATTTGATTTATAAAAATACACATTTCATTCCGTTTGAGATTCAAGAACCCTGGATAATTAAACTAAATTATTAGAGGTCAAAAATTAGGTGTCAACATCAGAGCAGGTAGTATACGATCACTATCTGAATCAATAAAAATCCATTGGAGAACAACAATTCAAAGCTTGAAGAAAACATGGCCGAAAGCGGAGATATTGCAGGAGAAGCAACAATCACAATCGCATGGCAGAAAGCGGAGATATTGTAGGAGAAGCAACAATCACAATCGATTATGATCATCCTTTGTATCTACAACCATATGATGTTCCTGGGGTTATTTTGATTCCAACAACACTTAAATGAGTAGAAAATTATAAATTGTGGAGTAGATCAATGAAGTTAGCTTTAAGAGGAAAATGTAAACTTGGATTCATAAATGGAAATTGCATAAAAGGTAAGTACCAAGTTTGAATTAGAAGAGTTATGGGAAAAATGTGATTCAATAGTATTTTCATGGATAGGTAGTACTGTATCTAGTGAATTGATACCTAGCATTATGTATGCTGCTAGTGCTAGACAGATCTGGGAGGAATTTAGAGAGAGATTTGATCGATCTAACCTTAGAAGGATTTATCATTTGTGTTCAACAATTGTCAATTTGAAACAAGGCAATAATTCATTTACTTGTTATTACACTAAGATGAATGAGATGTGGGATGAGTTGGATGTGATGGTTACCTTACCATCATGTTGTGAAGAATCCAATGTAACGACCCGTTTGGTCGTTATAATCCTTTTGGCATTTTCACCCATTTTCGAGCATCGATTAGCTCACTTTTGACCCTAGGATACAGTTGACACACTTCTCCAGGTGCCTAGACCAGATTCGGACAACTTTTGTAAAAATATAGGCTTAAAGTGAAAAATGGTTGACCCAAAGTTGACTTTTGGGCAAACGAACCATTTTTGGAATTCTGTCGATTTCGAGAGGTCCGGATAGTCATTTAGAACTTGTGTGTGTGTTTGTTTCGGTTCCCCATTGCACTCGGATACATTTCGGGACATGGGTTGGGAAATTAGAATTAAGGCATTGGTAGTTAACTCGGTCAACGAGACCTCCGTTGGAAATTCCGAGGCCACAGACACGTTCGTAGCGTATTTTTATGTGTGTCTAGATATATGGTATACGAGCATATGACCTCGGGAACTAGTCAGAAAATCAGATTGAATTGTGAAACTTTAGGAGTTTTTTGGTGTCTGGTGCCCACTTTGGCGGCACCAGCACCGTGGCAGCGGCTCCGCTAGAGCGGTCAGTGACTTTTGGTCATTACTGCTAAAGAGATCAAGTGACCGCTGAATCGGCACCACTGGGACGGTCCCAGTACCGCTAAAGTAGGTGACGGCCAGTTAGTAACATTAGTAAAGTGTTAAAACCCCTTAGACCCGCATTATGTTCCATTTCGATATTTGAGCTTGAGGGAACTTTTCTTAAGGATATTTGGAGGAGAATCTTGGAGGTAAATCTTACTTATTTCTTCACTCTTCCTTTAACCATAATCATGTCAGATTCCCTTTTTTTCCTTAAATAAACCTATGGTGGCGGGAGTTGGAAGAGGGTTTTGGAAAAACATTATCCCTAGGATTATTAATGATAAATTGGTGATGTTTATGCCAGATATTGACTAATCTAAGCTCATTAATCATATATCTTCCACTTTTAGCGATGAATTTCAGATTTAGAGACTTAGGGTTTATACCCAATTTGGGGTTTTTGCTTGAAATCAGAAATTAGGCTAATCCTTGAGTTAAATTAAAAACTAGTGGTTGGGTTATGATTACCTAGTACTTAATTTGGTATTTTGTTCCCAATTTCCTTTTTTGCCCTCGTGAGCCCGTTTCCCCAATTTCTAAGGTTAGAATTGACCTAATTGAAATAATAGCAATATTAGTATCTTTCTTCGTGATTTCTAATATAGAATTTGATTATGCTTAGACTACTTTGGTTCTGAGGTTCAGCGGAAAGGCAAGGCAAATGAGTGAGTTGTTGGTGTTGCGGTTCGGCCATCCAGGTAGGTTCTGCTTTACCTTTGGTGAGACTTCGTATAGTGAAGCACATATTTAAATTATAATGCCGAAGACAGCATGTGAACCTTCGGGTATGAAGTCGGATTGGATATTGCCTTAGGTTGGGCCCTGATGTGTGTTGGGGCTAGCCACCCCGTTAGGTGTGCTTCAATTATTCTATTGTACTGGCTTGATGCCATGAGTAGTTGGTAGATATTGAATTATATTTTGTCGTCTTGATTGGGATAAAATTGACATACCTGTTGTTGGTATTTGTACTTGAATATGTTGTTGGCATACCCACTATTGGTACTTGAGTTATTGATATATTGTTGGTATACCCACTGTTGGTATTGTGATGTGATACATTGCTGGCGTACTCCATTGTGATACTTGTGATATTTCACTTGATTGATTGATATTGATACACACATTCTCACTCATTCATGATACATGGCCGATACCCGGTGATGATCCGATATTGTTGATTGTGTGAAACTGATATTTGACAAGCTCTTTTACTGGAGTGATTGTGAGATGGCTGATGTCCGATGATCTATTCTAGCATCGTTGTTGCATAGCCGATTCCGATGATATTCCGGAATCGTTGTTAGTGCATGGACTCCGCGGGTCCCCCAGTATGGTGCGGGTGAGAACCCCCCGTGGGCAAAGATCTGGGGTCTTGTATGTTTGTTGGGTAAAGATCCGGGACGAGTGGCACTTAGACTTAGCAAGTCACGCTGGATTGTGCTACCGACATGTCAATATTTTCGTCCGGAGTACATGCGTACACCTTATTTGCATGGCATTATGCATTCATACCATTATTGCATTGCATTGTACTATGGATTGATTGAGATGTTCGGTGATTGGATTGTGATGTTAGATCAGATCGGATGTATTCATACTTGACACATTTGGAATTTAGATACTCTACGTAGGTGATGACGGACTACTGGAATTGATTGCATTGCCCTATACTTGTTGTTTCCTTGCTTATCTGCTTTGTTTTCTGAATTGTGTTAAATATGCTTAGTCAGCGATGATGCCTACTAGTACTGTTGTTTGTACTGACCTGCACTTGCTGCATTTTTTTATGAATGCAGAGTATCAGGTCGGATCCACTTCCGAATCCCGTAGTTGATCGATGCTTCAGCCTTATCTTGAGTTTCCAGGGTGAGCATGACGTCCGCTGACCTTGAAGACTTTCCTATCATATGTCCTATTTTTACTTCAGAGACATAGACATTTATGTATTAGTATTCTAGATTGTATTATTCTCCTTACATGCTCTTGTATTATTCAGACTAGACCCTGGGGTGTTTATTCTCTTCCACATATCTACTACTTATATATAGCTATCTCGTGAGACTTACGTATTTGTTCTATTTCGCTGTTTAAATTCATTCTTTCGGGTATTTATTTATTGTTGGGTTGAGAGTTCGCTTACCGAGGTGGAAAGGTAAGTGCCCACACTGCCTAAGGAAAATGGGTCGTGGCGTCCAAACAATACACAGATCATCTCAAGTCTCAAAGGTTAATATAGTTTATTATGAGACTAAATGAGAGTTATAGTCACATAATGAGTAATCTATTGGCAAAAAGAACTGGTGTGACTGTGAATGAAGCATATGCAGTAACTACACAAGAAGAGAGTCAAAGATCTCTGGGAGTAGTTGATGCACATAGAGAGGAAAAATACAAGGTTACAGATATAGAAAACCAATGTAAGGACTAATTCCAAAACCACCATATGGAGAATGTGGTTATAAAGGACACATAACTCAAGATTGTTACAGACTTGTTGTCTATCCTGCTAATTTCAAAAGAAAGAAGAATAATGGGCAAGCATCTCAAGATAAACCCTTTGCAAATTAAACTACTGCTGAATCAAGTGGATCACAACATGGAAGTGGAGGGTTATTCATACCACAGCTATAGCAGGAAGTGTTGCACAAGCTAGATGAGTCTACACCTATCAACTTTGTAGCAAACATAGCAGGTATATCTTCTCTTTTAGACAATGTTGTAACATATGAATAGATAGTAGACTCAGGTGCATCACACCATATTACATCTTGCAAAAAGCTTCTAACTACACTTAGAAGCATAAGAGCACAGCAAAGTAGCAAAGTGTAAATTCTAAATGGTGACAAGTCACATATAGCACATGCAGGAAATGCTATGATTTTAGGTGGTCACACTATTCAAAATGTATTGCATGAGCTAGACTTCAATTTCAACCTGTTGTTAGTCTCAAAAATCACTAACGAACTGTGTTGTGTAGTTTTCTTTTTACTTGATTTATGTATATTCAAGGGACTCTTCAATGGCAAGGTAATGGGGATTGGTAGAGAAAGGGATGGACTGTACATTCTACATGATTCTGGTCAAATAAAGTCACCAACAGTAAGCAACTCTTTACTTTCTCAAAATAAAGATGGACAACTTTGGCACATGAGACTAGGCCATCCTCCTGTGAGAGCAATGAATCACATCACATCATTAAAGTTCAAGGTTGATGACAGTATTCAAGAGTTTTGTGAAATATGTCCCTTAGCCAAACATCATAAGTTGAATTTTCCTGTTAGTGAAAGCAAGACTGATGTTTGTTTCCAACTGGTTCACCTAGACTTGTGGGGACCTTATAAGAAGCTTACTTATGATAAAAGGCATATATTTGTCACTATTGTGGATGATTTTAGTAGATATACTTGGATTTGTCTGATAAAATCTAAATGTGAAGGGTTACTATATTATAAGATTTTTTATATCTAGTAAAAACTCAGTTTGGCATCACTGTTAAAGTATTGAGGTCTGATAATTGTACAAAAGTTTTCAATTCTAAGTATCTGATTTATTTGCTGCACATGGTATCATTCATCAAAGTAGATGTCCCTAGACATCGCAACAAAATGGCACTATGGAGAGGAAGCCTAGACATCAATGTTGCTAGAGCCTTGACATTTCAAAGTGCAGTTCCCATTTGTTTTTGGGGTAATTGTGTGAGAACAACAACATATCTGATCAATAAGTTTCCTTCACAAGTCCTTGCAGGCAAGAGTCCTTATGAAATTCTGTTTGGAAAAATATCATCTTTAGATCGCCTAAGAGTTTTTGGTTGTCCTTGTTATTCTGGCAAACTACCTAGGGGTGATAAATTTGCTGAAAGAGCAAGAAAAATTGGTTTTATTGGTTATTCGAAAACTTAAAAGGGACATAGACTCTATGATTTGATTTCCAAAACAATATTCATTAGTAGTGATATGACATTTAGAGAATTTGTTTTTCCTTTCAAGTATGATAACACTACTTTACAGGTTGAAGACATGTTTTTGAATGACAGTATTTCAAATTAAGGAGGCTATAAGTACCATGACAATGCTTCATTTCCCTCTTCTATCTAGGAGGATCATGCTAAGCATGCTCATGCTCTAACTATTACTATTTAACCTAATATACCTCTTCCTACTGATGATCATACTGCCATGCCACTAAATGAGGTCATATCACCTGAATATAATGTTGCAACACTATCAGAGGATGCTCTTATAAATGAAGCAAATGTTCATATAGACGTGCCCTTAGCACCATAGAACAATATGGAGTTGCTTTGACTGCATCAACATGAAGCAATAGATGATCAGATGCCCATCATACATGCAGAACATCAACATGATAGGCCTAGCATAACCATTAAGCTTCCTACTTGACATAAATATTATGTTATGACACCTAAACCAAGAGGAAAATGTTCATATTCTATTTCCAACCATATCACATACTCTCATTTGCCTTCCACTTATCAGGAGTATCTGAGATATTTCTCAGCAGCAATGGAACCTAAGAATTTTAAGAAAGCTTCTAGTGATCCTTTATGGGTAGAGGCAATGCAAAAAGAGGTGGATGCAATGTAGGCCTGTGCATGAATCGGTTCGGTTCAATTTCAGCCATCATCAGTTTAAAATTTCGAATTTTGATTTTCTAAAATTCTCATCCAAACTCGATCCATTCTTGGTCCAATTCGATTCATTTTTTATTATTTTAGTTCAATTACACGAATTAGTTTGTTTGGTTTATTTGATTTTGAAATTTAAACAAGCAACTATATTCATTTTATTTTTAGAGCAAACATAACCAAAGTAATGGTGTCCTAAATTTGCACTCTTATAATCAAGATATTAACCAACAAAAAGAACATAAACTTGCAAGCATAATAACAAAACAAGAGCTTGAAAAACTTGTGCAAGCATACAAATCTAGCAATCAGCAGCCAACAACACATGAAAGTCACCGGAGACAGCTGGAATCTCTGGACTCTTGAGATTGAGAGAGACTGTCTATCGAAAGTGAGTATGAGAATTAGGCCGAGAAAATCAGGTTTAATTCTAGGAATTATCAAAATATTGAAGGGGGATGTATTGGGATTTGGGCCCGGGCAATAAAGTGTATAAGTGATTTAGTGTATACATAATTCGGTTTGTCGGTTGGTTCGATTTGTAAATATACCCAACTGTATCTGAACTGTGAAATCATAATAATTTATAATTGAATTTGTATACTAAATTCAAATTGTATTATCCGAATTGCTTCAAATCGGTTCAGAAATTTAGGTTGAACCGATTTGTGCACAGGCCTAATGCACTGGAGGAAAACAACATATGGGAACTGGTTCCTTTGCCACTAAGAAAGCATGCTATTGGCTCTAAATGGGTGTACAAAGTCAGGTTGAAAGCTAGTAGTGAGGTGGACAAGTACAAAGCAAGGCTGGTGGTAAAAAGATACACACAAAGAGAAGGATTGGACTATCATGAGACTTTTTTCACCAGTAGCCAAGATGGTTACTGTTAGAACAATCATCAGTATAGCAATATCTCATGATTGGGAGTTATATCAAACGGATGTCAATAGTGCATTTCTCCAAGGTGATCTAGATGGGAAAGTATACATGTCATTTCCACAAGGTTTTCAAAAGAAAGGGGAGACAAGAGTGTGCAACCTGTTGAAGTCACTATACGGACTCAAACAAGTATCAAGATAGTGGAACATTAAGTTGACCACTGCCTTAGTGAGGGAAGGACACTCACAAAGTGCTCATGATCATTCTTTGTTCACTAAAAAGGATAAGAGAAAGTTGGTAATGGTGCTGATATATGTAGATGATTTGCTCATAACAGGCAACAACACATATCTTATCAATGAGGCAAAGGGCTACTTATGTAGTTAGTTCAAGGTGAAAGATTTGGGAATCCTGAAGTATTTTTTGGGGATAGTAGTGTTGAGGTCTAAACATGGAATACTACTCAATCAAAGAAAGTATGCCCTTGAGTTGATTACTGAGCTTGACCTAGGTGGTTCTAAGCCAACTTCTACACCATTAGAAGCAAATGCATAGTTAACTTGCGTGGAATATGAAGAAGTAGTGAAGAAAACAAGTGATGAAGAAATGCATAAAACAAATGATCCAGTCTTGACAGATGCAGAAAGTTATCAGAAATTACTTGGAAAGCTGATATGTTTGACTATAATCAGACGAAACATATGCTTTGCAGTACAAGTATTTATCCAATTCATGCAAATTCCCAAGAAGTCACATTGGGATGCAACGTTGTGGGTGGTTAGATATGTGAAAAAGTCATCTGGACTAGGTGTATTACTGAGTAGAAATGTTATTACAGAGATGTTTGTGTTTTGTAACTTTGATTGGGCTGCATGCCCCAACACTAGGAGATCAGTTAATGGATTTTCCATATAACGTGGTGGTTCATTAATCTCATGAAAGTATAAGAAGCAACATACAGTTAGCAAAAGCTAAATAGAAGCAGAATACAGGTCAATGGCCTCAGCAGTTTCTGAAGTTGTTTGGTTACTAGGATTACTCAAGGATTTGCAAGATTCAATATCTCTACCAATACAAGCTTTTTGTGATAGCAAAGCAGCATCCAAATAGCAGCTAACTCCATATTTCATGAAAGAACCAAACACATTGAGATTGATTGTCATTTTGTTAGAGAAAGGTACAAAAGTGGACTGATTCATCCAAGGTACAAAAGTGGACTGATTCATCCCACATATCTCAACACAAAGCTTCAGCTTGTAGACTTGCTTAGCAAAGGCTTGAGAGTTTCTCAACATCATTTCCTCTTATCCAATCTGGGAGTTCTTGATATTTTTCATCCACCAACTTGAAGGGGAATGTTGGAATATGATATATATCGAGTAGTATATCGAAATATATCGAGCAATATATCGAGTATATTTAATGTATATTTGGGAGTGCACTTATTAGTTCAAAAGCTAGTTAGAGTCAGTTAGTTTGTTGTGATGTTCACGTGTGGTGAGTTGCCAGCTGTGTATAGTTGGCGTCTCACTTCACCACTAAATACATCCAACTCATTTGTAACTAACTCAATTGACTGAATAAAAAAAATCCTTTCTTCTCTTCCAAGTTAATTTTCTCAATCTCGGCTCACTATGTATGAACTTCAAGTTCATCTTATGAACTGATCTAGATAATTTCATAGTTCCCCATCATTCCTTGGTGACTGGAAGATGAAATACATAAAGTATACATACATTTATTAAATTTTCGACACACCCTTGCATGCAGGAAATTACATCAAATAACCTTGAAAATGGGTGGTCTTGAACTTTTGACCTCCGTCTGCTGCATGGGAAAATCTGAATTATCAAAGGTCTCTGGTTCAAGCTTTAAGAATGGACAAGTGGGAATTCAGGCTAATCACTTTTTGTGTTAGCCTTTTTTGTGTCATGACATCGTCACACTGATGTAATGCTACTACTCAATAAATGAAACACCCATCCAATTTGGGAGTTATTAGAAGAAAAAAAAGAATGGACAAGTCATTAACGATGTTTTCATATAATGAATCTGCACAACACGGATTTGAATTAATCTAGTCAATGAATATTGAATCCAAATGGTTCTACCAATTAGTAAAAAAAAAATGTATAGGAGTACTTGAACTATCTCTTATCGTCATCCTCCTCATAAAACAAAATTATATTACTTATAGAATTAGTTTTTAGAGATATATAAACCCAACTAATAAATTATGAGATTCTCGATTGATTTGATCGAATTTCATTCTTTCTCACTATTCAACACAGTGGAGCTTCCGATCAAGATAATATGACTGATTTTACCATTATATGATATGACACAAGCTTCTAACTTTCTCATGCATCTCAGTAGCAATAGGGTTAACTATCACTATTTTTCTCAAAATATACTAAACACACAAACCCCCCCCCCCCCCCCACCTTTCTCGCCTAGTTGGCATGATATGTCACATAAATTTTTAGTTTTTACTAATAAATTTTCTTAACTCAATCCAATCCAAATCCATTTATTTAGTATTATGTGGAAAAAGAAATACAAATATTATTACAAAATTTCTCAAATCAAATTTTCTTTAAAAATTAATCAAGAATGTAATCCATATGCAAACACAAGGAGTCAATTTTCAAATTGGTCCTCCAAATATATTTTATAATCACTTGGCTCCTTAAATTTTCAATTCTCTTAAGTTTTTTTTTTATATATATAATCCGCACCTTCAGCGACTTCAGTTTTTTTTTCCAGGATAAGTGTCCTGGGTTGTTGTATATCATTTTATACAAACGCAAAAGAAGGGGAGGGCTAGAACTAGTTACCTATACATTCTCTAATATATACTTCTATCTACACGGTTTAGCTCACAAAAAAGTTAGCTTTGTCATATCTTATCCATATGCTAGGAATTTGTCTTTGATCCAAAATATAAGCTCCCATGACTCCTCTTGGCATTTTTGTAAGTTCTGGATGATAAGAGGATCGTACAGGGTGGTAGCATGCTTAGCTAAGTAGTCTGTAACCTGTTTCCCTTCTCTATAACAATGCTTGAAAGTTACTTCTTGCTGGTCAACCATACCAATTGTTTCTTCAATAATGTCCTTAATGATCAGATTGCTAGTGGTCCCGTTTGTCAACATTTTCACAACAATCAACGAATCTAATTCAATGCAGCACTGTCTATAGCCATTGTTTTGTATCCAATTTCCTGCATATCTTATAACCATAGCTTCAATCATGTTGTGATTAGTACCTTTAATGGGGATTGCAAATGCAAAAATTAGATTTTCCCCATCATCTCTTATTATTCCTCCCATTCAAGCTTTGTTAGAATGCTCATTATAGCTACCATCTGTGTTTATTGAAAAAGCCTCCATCAGATCCTGGTTCCCATATGAGATAATATTTCTTTGAATTTGATCCAATTTTGAAGGTGCTGATATGCTGGCACAGCCAATCTGTCAGAATACTACTCAATCTCTAAATATCCCATCATTGTTCATGATGAAATTTCCAACTCTGGTGATGCTAGAATGAACATAGTCTGGACAGTATTGAGCAATAGCACACTATCCAGTCTACTTATCCCACTAGAAGCTGCATTGCTCAATTTGAATACTTCATTTCATATAAGGTTCAGCTTTGCCTCTAATATTTGTCAATGTTTTTCAAATGTGAGAGTTACCAACCATCCAAACTTTAGAAACAGGATGAGCATAAAGAATCTTGACACTTAAATCTCCACCACTTCTTGATATTAAGATTCTCGCAAATGTCTGCCATTTTCCTAATACCCACCCCACCTTCCTCCTTTTTAAAATTTAAATTCTCCCAAGAGCTCCAGTGATATTTTCTCTTGTCATTGCTAGATCCCCAGAAAATTCTGGCAAAATGCTTTTCCATCAATGTTAATGTACCCTTAGGAGGACTTAGAGCTGTTACAATATATATAGGTAAGGATTGTAGCACACTCTTAATCAACACTAATTTTCCCCCATGAGATAACATATTGCTTTGCTACCCACTTAGTCTCTTTATGACTTTTGATAACATCTTTTCAAACTACTCTACTTTTTTCTTCCAATATATATGGGACATCCCAAATATTCAAAAGGAAATTGTTTATCCAAGAAACCAGTTGCTTCACTAATCTTGTTTATCCTGCTAGGACTAGTGCCTCATGCTGTAAGAAAGAAACAATTATTCTTGTTCATCTTCTGTCCAGAGCTTCTAATATACCATTGGATTTGTTTTATAATCATTTCGAGTGATTTGGTATTTCCACTTGTAAAAATTACTATATCATCTGCATAATACAAATGGTTAATGACAGGGCCAATATTTAACATAGAAAAAGGCAAGAAGTGTTCACGATGTATCAAAATTATTAACTAGTCTAGTTAACACTTCTACACTGATAATAAAAAGAGAGGGGAAAGAGGATCTCCCTATTTTAGGCCCAGCGATGAAAAGAAGAATCCATTCCTTGTGCCATTGATGCTGATAGACTGCCAGGAGCCTACCTTTCAAAAACCCACTCTTGTTCTCAGAAATCATAAGAGAAAGTATAAGATTCAATCTTCTAGAAATAAGCTTGGTAATGGTCTTTCTAGAAAAGTTACTGAGACTAATAGGTCTGAACTCTAAGAAATTACTGGGGCACTCTATCTTAGGGATAAGCACAAGAAGGGTATAAGAAAAGAATTTGGTCAGTTTTCCTTTCAAGAAGAAAAATTGAACAAGTTCTATCACATCTTTCTTTATTATATCTCAACAGCAGTGATGGAATTTTCCAGAAAAAACCATCTGGTCCAGCAGCACTATTGGTACTCATATTCATCACTGCTTCTTTAACCTCATCTTCCTCAGCCGCTTCAGGTAGGCTGATGAGATTTTGACACTGAGGATTAAGGCAATGTACTAAAATGGACCACACACTATTATTTCATTCAATATTCCATTTTATGCAAATTAAAGCTGTTAGCTTTTTAATAAGAAGTTTGATATGTAAACCAATAGATGTAAAGTATAAAATTATCCTTTTAGATGAATGATGATGAGAGTTGCACGTATTTTTATTTTCTTTTTTCGTAAAAAATGAATTTTTATATCAAAGAGATCCACAAGTTATAATGTTAAGGGATGAAAATGTTGATATTAGGAAATTTTCAAAAGATAAAAATGAGTTATATGAGTATAACACATGGATTGGTTGGTTAGATGGGTTTAGGTTGCGTTTGTGAATTAATTTATTATTAAGAAAATATTTTTTTTTGTGACATGGCGTGCCAACTAGGAGAGAATGATGGTTTTGTGTGTTTAGTATATTTTGAGACAAATAGTGATAGTTGGGTGACATTCTAGTCCTTAAAGAAACAAAAGTGATATTTGTAGAAAACTCTCAATACATGGGTGACCTTTTAGGCAATTTACTCTTCTGAAATAATATAAATCAATGCAATAAAGTTTCATTTTAAACAAGTACCGAAGAATATAAATAATTGGATTCACAATCAGATATTTATAAATATTTTGTGGATTTATAATTAACACAAATACGTGTCTAAACAAAAATTTATTGGGTTTATCTGAACTCATACCTTATAGGTCAGGTCAGCCCTAAGAACAACCTAGAAAATTTGGATAATAATTAGGAAAGCTCACTATAGAAGGGAAAGGGAAGGGCTACCAACTTGTCACGACTCAATTCATTAATCGTGATGGCATTTACACTATCCCCCAGGTAGGCGAACCATTCCCAAATAATTTTAGTCATTTATAAGAATTATGCGAACATAGACAATGATTTAGCTAATAGATTCACATTATACAAATGATAAGTGCGGAAGTAATAATAACCCCAAAATCTGGTCTGGACTAGTACAAAAGCCACTATTACATAGATACATGTCTGATAGGCAGTACAAATCTCAAATATCACTACTGTCTCAGAAATACAAAGTAGACAGTCAAATATAAGAGTTTTCGTATCACGGATCTAGCCCAAAGAAGAGTATAATAAGAGTAGAATCAGCACAAACAACAAGTACTGCTAGATATCATAGGCCGACAACAATTAGTTCACACATATAAAGAAAGAAATCGACAAACCGACAGATAAGCATTCAAGCATACTCACAAATCACATTATCATAGTAATCAAGGACTTCCACCCACACATCAGTCATACAGAAACTCACTTTCCAAGTCATAAGCATAGGCGAAGCTTCTAAACCACCAGTCTGTCGAGTCTTAATAATCTTAAATCGATAATCACAAATCCATGTTCTGAACCTAGGCAGAGTCACTAATCTACAATATAGTCCAGTCCATAATTAGATCTATGCCACAACAATGGTACAACAAACCATATCAAATCAGAAATAAAGAGTCATATGATGATTCAGGATAAAATGTAATGATGTGCAATGCAATACAATGCAATGCTTTGGCCAAATACCTCAGACATGTACACACATACTAAAGGTATTATTTGCATAATATTCATGACCAGTGGGGGACTATGGCGTCCATGTACCACTCGCTCCAGAACAGACCTCGGATCACGGGTTCACACACAATAATATATATATATATATATATATATATATAGACCTCGGATCACGGGTTCACACACAATATATATATATATAGGATGAGTATTCAAAATATGGTTAAAGTATAGAAACCTCAATCTGGAACATCAGCACATATGCAAGCATGAGGAATGAGAATGAATGCATAATACTCAACTATGGAATAAATCAACAAACCAATTCAATCAGCATAGAGAGTCTATTACACCCTTTACTTCCAAATATAGCAAGTACACCTCACAACTAAGTCTTGTGTCACCAAATTGCTCCATTTTTTCATTTGTCATCAATAGTACCAAGTCATAATATGATATCAATATACACGTGGAATAAGAATGTATGCCATGCATGATATCATCATCAACAGTAAACCATAATCAAGATTTCAACCGTGTATTATCATAATTATACAACACGATTAAGGCCTAATCTCATTATCTTCCGTACTCCGATGATAAATGACACAACAAAAGAGAGATTAGTGCAACACGTGTCACAACACAACAATTAAGGCAACGAGCCTATTCACAATAATAGGGAAACAAGCCATAATCAGCAACAACCAACCTAATAGAATTCCATATCGACTCTATACCCGAAGGCCTGGCATGATTTCCCCATCCATATCTAACTCCCACATATGTTTCACTAATTAGAGTCTAACCAAAAAATAAGCTGTAACCTACCTCGACGCCGAGCTGGTGTCGCGAACTGCCAAATCTGAGCCTTGCCCTTCCGAAGTGCCTCAGATCGCTCGTAGTCTAGCAATTAGCAATGCTAAGTAAGAAATGACTACAATAAACCAACTAATTTGAAAAAGAATCGATTCGGGAGAAATTCCCCAAAATACCCCTAACGAACCATACAGGTTAGACCGAAACTTAAGGGTGAAATTACCCAGCCCATAGTCCCAAAAGCCATAATCCTTAGTTACGTAGGTTTCTAATCACATTAGACCCTTCAATTTCATCAAATTAATCAAAAACCCCAATTTGGGCAAAACCCTAAGTTTCATGAATTAATTCTTGAAATTAGGAGTGATTCAATCCTAGAATGTGTTAATCTGCAATTCTAGATGATACAGACAGTAATTTAAGAAACAATAACCAATTTATATAACGGATTTCATGATTAATACCCTAGATCTCATAACCTATCATTCTAAGGTCATAATCTCCCATGGAATCTTAAAGAGGAAGGTAAATAAGCAAAATTAGATGTTAGACTTACCCCAAAAGAGATTTCTCCAAAATCTTTCAAGAATTGCCTCTACTAGCTCTTAGAATAAGGTTTTTGGGTGCTTTGGACTAATGATTCAGACTTAGGGTATTAAAGTGAGAAACCGATCTCGTCGATTCGCCACAGCAGTCATAAGGATCGTGTAACAACCCGTTTGGTCTTTATAGTATTTTCGATATTTTTGCCCGTTTTCGAGCATTAATTAGCTCACTTTTGACTCGAGGGGACTGTTGACACACTTTTTGAGGTGTCTAGACCGGATTCGGGCAACTTTAGTGAAAATATAGGTCTATACTGAAAAATAGTTACCCCAAAGTTGACTTTTGGGTAAACGAACCTTTTTCAAAATTCCGAGAGGTCCGGATGGTCTTTTAGAACTTGTTTGTGTGTTTGGTTCGGTTTCCAATGCACTTAGGTGCATTTCGGGGCTCAGGAGAGAAATTTGAAATTAAGGCACCAGGGGTTGGCTCGGTCAACGAGACCTCCATTAAAAATTTCGAGGCCACAGGCGCGTTCGTAGCGCATTTTTACATAGGACTATGCGTCTGGTATGTGAGCAGATGGCCTCGGATATTAGTCAAAAAATCGAATCGAAAGGAAATCTTGGGTTAAAATTTGGTGTCTGGTGCCCGCTTTGGTAGCACCAGCACCACGGTAGTGGCACCGCTAGGGCGGTCAATGACTTTCAGTCATTGCTGCTGAAGCGGCCAGGTGGTCACTAGGGCTGTGTCGCTGGGGGCGTCCAGGTACCGCTACAGTGGTGACGGGCAGTGATTTGACATTAAATGTGTCTGAAATAACTCCTAGACCCTCATTATTTCTCATCTCGATATTTGAGCTTGGGGAAACTATTCTTGGAGATAATTTGAAGAAATTCTTGGAAGTAAAATTCCTTTACTCTTCCTTAATCACAATCATCTTAGATTTTCCCTTTCCCTAAACAATCCCTTAGAGTTGGAATTTGAGAGAGGGTTTTGGAAGAACATTTCCCTAGATTATTAATGATAAATTGGTGATGATCATGTTAGATATTGACTAATCTAAGCTTCTTAAGCATATATCTTCCACTTTTAACGTAGAATTTCGGATCTGGAGACTTAAGGTTTATACCCAATTTGGGGTTTTTTGCTTGGAATCAGATTTAGGCCAATCCTTGAGTTAAATAAAAAATTAGTGGTTAGGTTATGATCACCTAGTACTTAATTTGGTATTTTGCCCCCGAATTTTCCGTTTTGCCCTTGTGGACTTGTTTCCCCATATTCTTGGGTTAGAGTTGACCTAATTGATATCATAGCAATATTAACATCATTCCTCATAATTTCTAATATAGAATTCAATTATGCTTAGACTACTTTGGTTTTGAGCTTCAGAGGAAGAGCAAGGTAAAAGAATGACTTGTTGGTGTTGCGATTTGGAAGTCCCGGTAGGTTATGGTTTACCTTTGGTGAGACTTCGTATAGTGAATCACATATTTAGAATATAATGCCGGAGCTGGCATGTGAACCTTTGGGTATGAAGTTGGGATGAATATTGACTTAGGTCGGGCCCTGATGTGTGTTGGGATTAGCCACCTCGTTACATGTGTTTTGATTGTTCGATTGTGTTGGTTTGATATCATGTGTAATTGGTAAGTATTGACTTCTGTTTGTCTTCTCGATTTGGATAGAATTGATATACCCTTTGTGGTATTTGTACTTGGATATATTATTGGCATACCCACTGTTGGTACTTGATTTATTGATATATGTTGGCATACCCATTGTTGGTATTGTGATATGATACATTATTGGCGTACCCCGTTGTGGTACTTGTGATATTGAACTTGATTGTTGATGATTGACATATGCATTGCACGTATTTTCTCATATTCATCATGCATGGTCGATACCCGGTGATGATCCGGTATCGTTGATTGAATGAAACTAATATTTGATAAACTCTTTTACTTGAGTTATTGTAAAAGAGCCAATGTCTGAAGATCCATTCCGGAATCGTTGATTATATGTAACTGATATTTTGATGAACTCTTTTCCTTGAGTGATTGTGAGAAGGACGATGTTCGAGGTTCAATTCCGAAATCGTTGATTGTGTGAAACTGATATTTGACAGACTCTTGTACTTGAGTGACTGTGAGGCGGCCGATGTCTGATGAACTATTAAGGTCATCGTTGTTGCATGGCCGATTCCGATGTAATCCCAGAATCGTTGTTAGTGCATGGACTCCGCGGGTCCCCCAAGGTGGTGCCGGTGAGTCTCCCCATGTGACAAACTAGCTAGGGTCTCGTTTATCTGTTGGGAAATGATCCGAGACGGGTGGCACTTAGACTTCGCGAGTCAAGCTGGGTTGTGCCACCGAGACGTCGATATTTTCGTCCGGAGTACATGTACACACATCATTTGCATGGCATGGCATCCCATTCATATCATTATTGCACTGCATTGCATTATGAATTAATTGAGATGTTGTGATGATTGAATTGTGATGATTCTGTTGTGACGATTGGATTGTGATGATTCTATTGTGGTGATTGGATGGGATCGAATATACTCGGAGTTGGCATATTTGGGTTTAGGGGCTTACATAGGTGATGACGAATACTCGACTGCGATTACATTGTCTCATGCTTGGTTGGCTATTTGCTTATCTGCTTTATTTCTGAATTGTGTTAACTATGCTTAGTCGACCGATGATGCCTACCAGTACTGTTGTTTGTACTGACATGCACTTGTTGCATTCTTTTATGAATGCAGAGTACCAGGCCGGATCTACTTCTCTGACCCGTGGCTGATCGACTCTTTAGCTTCCACTCGAGTTCCTAGGGTGAGTATGACGTTCGCTGACCTTGAAGACTTTCCTATTATATGTCTTACTTTTATTCCAGAGACACAAATATTATGTATTAGTACTTCTAAGTTGTATTATTCTCCCTAGATGCTCTTGTATTAGTCAGATTAGACACTGGGGTTATTTACTATCTTCCGCAACATTTTACTACTATTTATCTATCTATATCGTGAGACTTACATACCTGTTATTTTCGCTACTTAATTTCCTTCAATATCATATATTGGTTCATTGTTGGGATGAGGGTTCGCTTACCGAGGTGGAAAGGTAAGTGCCCGCACGGCCTAGGCTAATTGGGTAATGACAAGTTAGTATCAAAGCCCCAGGTTACCTGATTTTTAATACAAGAGCATGTCTAGTAGAGTCTCGTGGATCGGTACGATGTGCTCCGTACTTATCTGCGGGATGCTATGGGACATTTAGAAAATCTTGCTTCTTTCTTTCCGTCGTGCTACTTTATTCGAACTGGTATCTAGAAAGATCAAATTGTTATCTGACTCTTATCTTTTATCTCACAAATAGTAAGGATTTGAGTTACTACTGCCCGAGGTTAGGTGCTAGATTTCTTCTTATCATGCGATCTTGGACTATCACGCCAAGATAGTCACTTTAGCCATGCTGGGCATTCTTGGGCTTGAGTGGAGAGGTACTCCTATTCCTGCTTTGAAGAAGATTATTTCTTTCCTTCGGGCGAAGAAGTTAGTAAGTAAGGGGTGTTTAGCGTATTTGGCGTATGTTCGTGATACGACTGTTGCATCTCCACTCCTTAAGTCTATCCCTATTGTGAGCGAGTTCGCGGAGGTATTTCCGTCAAATTTGCTAGGTATGCCACTCGATCAAGATGTCGAAATTGTGAGCAGGTGAAATATGAGCACCAGAGACCTGGTGGGGTGTTTCGATGCCCATTACCAAGTGGAAGTTGGAGAGGCTTACCATGGATTTTGTCGCGGGTCTTCCGAAGACCCTTGGCAAGTTTGATTCTATTTGGTGATAGTGGATCGGTTGACTAAGTTCGCTCACTTTATTTCGATTCAGGTTTCCTATGCCGCGAAGAAGTTATCCAAGACGTATATATTGGAGATATTGTGAGATTACATGGGATCTCTATTTCTTTTGTATCTGATCGGGGTACTGTCTTCATTTCCTGATTTTGGAGAGCATTTCATGAGGAGTTGGGTACCCGATTGGAATTTAGTACAGTTTTCCATCCCAGACTGATGGCCAGTCCGAGCGGACCATTCAGGTGCTCGAGGACATTTTGAGAACTTGTGTTATTGAATTTGGTGGTCATTGGGATCAGCACTTGCCCTTGGTAGAGTTTGTGTACAATAACTATTATCATTCGAGTATTGGTATAGCCCCTTTTGAGGCCTTATATGGTAGGAGGTGTAGATCTCCTATTGGTTGGTTCGATGGGTTTGAGGCTCAACATGGGAGCGCCGATCTATTTAGAGAGTCCCTTGATAGAGTGAGATTTATTCAGGCCAGGCTTGTGGCAGCTCAGAGTCCGCAGAAGTGCTAGCAGCTCAGAGTCGGCAGAAGATGTATGCGGACCAGAAGGTCCGGGATTTGAAGTTCTCTATTAGTGACCAGGTTCTACTAAAGGTTTCACCCATAAAGGGTGTTATAAGGTTTGGTAAGAGGGGCAAGTTGAGCCCCAGGTCCATTTGCGATTGTGGACTATATCGGCGATGTAGCTTATGAGTTAGCATTACCGCCAGGCTTGGCGGGAGTTCATCCGATCTTTCATGTCATGATGCTGAAGAAATACCATGCCGATGGTACCTATATTGTCTGTTGGGATTCTATATTGCTTGATGAGAATTTGACTTATGAGGAAGAGCCTATCACGATCTTAGATAGGCAGGTTCGAAAGTTGAGGTAAAAAAAGATTGCTTCTGTGATGGTGCAATAGAAGCAACGTCCTGTTGAGGAGGCTACCTGGGAGACTGAGTCTGATATGCGTAGCCGATATCCCTAGTTGTTCACTGATTTAGGTATTTCCCTACTTTCCTTCCTTTCTTTGCCTGAGGACTAGCAACTGTTTAATTGGTATTTGATGCAACGACACGTTTGGTCGTTATAGTCTTTTTGAATTTTTGCCCGTTCCTGAGCATTGATTAGCTTACTTTTGACCCAAAGGGATCGTTGACATGCTTCTCGAGGTGTCTAAAATGGATTCAGGCAACTTTGGTGAAAATATAGGTTTAGAGTGAAAAAGGGTTGACTCAAAGTTGACTTTTGGGCAAACGAACCTTTTTCAAAATTTCGTCAATTTCACGAGGTCCGTATGGTCATTTAGAACTTGTGTGTGTGTTTGGTTCGGTTCCCAATGCACTTGGGTGCATTTCGGGACTTATATAGAATTAAGGCACCGGGGATTGACTAGGTAAACCAGACCTCTGTTGGGAATTTTGAGGCCACTGGCGCGTTCTTATGTGGGACTGTTTCTGGTATGTGAGCAGATGGCCTCAGGAATTAGTCGAAAAATCGGATCGAAAGGAAATCTTGGGTTAAGTTTCTGGTGTCGGTGCCCGCTTTGGCGGCAGCGGCACCGTTGGAGCTGTAGCCCTATCGCTGGAGCGGTCAATGACTTTTAGTCATACCACTGAAGCAACCAGGTGGTTGCTGGGGCGGGCCAGGTACCGCTACAGTGGTGAGGGCAGCGATTTGTAATTAAGTGTTTCTTAAATAAGTCCTAGACCCTCATTTTTTTTCATCTTGATATTTGAGCTTAGGGAAACTATTCTTAGAGATAATTTGAAGAAATTCTTGGAGGTAAAACTTGCCTAATCCTTTACTCTTCCTTAATCAGAATCATCTTAGATTTTCCCCTTCCCTTAACAATCCCTTAGAGATGGAATTTGAGAGAGAGTTTTGGAAGAATATTTCCCTATATTGTTAATGATAAATTGGTGATGTTCATGTTAGATATTGACTAATCAAAGCTTCTCAAGCATATATCTTTCACTTTTAACGTTGAATTTTGGATTTGGAGACTTAGGGTTTATACCCAATTTGGGGTTTTTTGCTTGGAATCAGATTTAGGCCAATCCTTGAGTTAAATTAACAATTAGTGGTTGGGTTATGATCACCTATTACTTAATTTGGTATTTTGCTCCCGAATTTCTTGTTTTGCTCTTGTGGGCCCGCTTCCCCAAATTCTAGGGTTAGAGTTGACCTAATTGATATCATAGCAATATTAGTATCATTCTTCATAATTTCTAATATAGAATTCGATTATGCTTAGACTACTTTGGTCCTGAGTTTCAAAGGAAAGGCAAGGCAAATGAGTGACTTGTTGGTGTTGTGGTTCGGCAGTCTAGGTAGGTTATGGTTTACCTTTGGTGAGACTTCGTATAGTGAATCACATATTTAAAGTATAATGTCCGATACAGCATGTGAACTTTCGGGTATGAAGTTGGGATGGATATTGCCTTAGGTTGGGCCCTGATGTGTGTTGGGATTAGCCACCCCGTTACGTGTGCTTTCATTGTTCGATTGTGTTGGTTTGATGTCATGTGTAATTGGTAATTATCAACTTCTGTTTATCTTCTAGATTTGGATAGAATTGACATACCGGTTGTGGTATTTGTACTTGGATATATTGTTGGCGTACCTACTGTTGGTACTTGATTTATTAATATATATTGGCATACCCACTGTTGGTATTGTGATGTGATACATTGTTAGCATACCCCGTAGTGGTACTTGTGATATTGAACTTAATTGTTGATGATTGACATATGCATTGCACGCATTCTCTCACATTATGCACGGCTGATACCCGGTGATGATCTGGTATCGTTGATTAAGCGAAACTGATATTTTATAAGCTCTTTACTTGAGTGATTGTAAAAATGCCAATGTTCGAAGATCTATTCCGGAATTGTTGATTAAATGAAACTGATATTTTGATGAACTCTTTTACTTGAGTGATTGTGAGAAGGCCGATCCGAGGTTCAATTCCAGAATCATTGATTGTGTGAAACTAATATTTGACCGACTCTTTTACATGAGTGACTGTGAGGCGGTCGATGTCTGATGAACTATTTCGGGCATCGTTGTTGCATGGCCGATTCCGATGTTATCCCGGAATCGCTGTTAGTACATGGACTCCGCGGGTCCCCCAGGGTGGTGCCGGTGAGACTTCCCCTGTGAGCAATTAGCAAAGGTCCCGTCTGTCTATTGGGCAAAGATCCGGGATGGGTGGAACTTAGACTTCGCGAGTCACGCTGGGTTATGCTACCAAGACGCCGATATTTCTGTCCGGAGTACATGTGTACACCTTATTTGCATGGCGTGGCATCGCATTCATATCATTATTGCACTACATTGCATTATGACTTGATTGAGATGTTGTGATGATTCTGTTGTGACTATTGGATTGTGATGATTCTATTGTGGTGATTGGATGGGATCGGATGTACTCGAAATTGGCATATTTGGGCTTAGAGGCTTACATAGGTGATGACGGATACTCGATTGCGATTATATTGTTTCATGCTTGGTTGGTTATTTGCTTATATGCTTTATTTGTGAATTGTGTTAACTATGCTTAGTTGGCCGATGATGCCTACCATTACTGTTGTTTGTACTGACCTACACTTGTTGCACTCTTTTATGAATGCAGAGTACCAGGTCGGATCTACTTCTCTAACCCGTGGTTGATCGACTCTTCAGCTTCCACTCGAGTTCCCAGGGTGAGCATGGTGTCCGTTAACCTTGAAGACTTTCCTATTATATGCCTTACTTTTATTCCAGAGACATAGATATTATGTATTAGGATTTCCAGATTATATTATTCTCCGTAGATGCTCTTGTATTATTCAGACTAGACCCTGGGGGTATTTACTGTCTTTCGCAACTTTTTACTACTATTTATCTATCTATATTGTGAGACTTACGTACCTATTATTTCCGCTACTTAATTTCCTTCAATATCATGTATTGGTTAGTTGTTGGGATGAGGGTTCGCTTACCGAGGTGGAAAGGTAAGTGCCCGCACTGCCTAGGCTAATTGGCTCGTGACAGATCGCTATGGCGGAACTTCATTAAAAGGCAGACCCTTGCCATGGCGGGTATGACTCCGCCGTGGCGGCCCGCTATGGGCTACTGGGCTCGCCATGGTGAGAACACCAGGCTCCAGATTTTTTGGTTTTTCACAAAGTCCATCCCAAAATCCCAACATCAACCCGAGGCCTCCAAGACACAAATCAGATGTGTGCACATACACTTAAAAATACGCTACGAACTCACTCATGGCCTTAAAATTCCCAACGGAGGTCTAATCGACCAAGTCAACCCTCAAACGCCTAGAATTAAGTTTCCAACCAAGTACCCAAAAATCACCCAAACGCCTCGGGAACCGAACCAACCATTCTACCAAGTCATAATCGACCTTCCGGACCGCTCAGAATCGATGGATTTCCAAAAAAGGTCTATTTACCCAAAAGTCAACTATTGATCAAACGCTTTTCACTTTAAGGCTATATTTCACTTAAGTCATCATAAAATTCGTCTGACTACCTTGGGAACAGTACCACTCATCCCCGCGGTTCAAAATCGTACTAACAGGACTGGGGTAATGGTCAACGAGGATAAATGGGTCAAAACTGCAATAACGACCAAACGGGTCATTACATACCTGCTCGTAATGATTGCTGAGTCTCTCAAGGTTGGCCACATAGTAGTCACATAGAGAAATGGAATGATCCAAGCAAAGAAGAAGTTCATAAGAAAGGAAGCTTGTCTTCCTTTTTGTAATTAACTTTTGGTTATACCTAACTTCGAGGGGAAATTATTTTAAAAGTTGAAATTAACTTTTGGTTATTCCTAACTTAGTGGGGGAAATTAATTTAAAAGTTATTCTAGTAGGAAGTTGCAGAAACAGAAGTTTTGCGATTCTGTAAGGTCAAAGATTTTGATGCTAATAAATATGATTATTTTTCCAAATGCTGGTAATTGTCCAAGAAATAGAAAGTCCACTAGAATAAATCTTGTGGAGGACAAGAAAGATAGCTAAGTATAGTAATTAGTGGATTTATGGAAACGTGGCAATGTTAGAAATCACATTAATTGGGTCGGATAAGTGGAGAAGAACTATACTTACATAAATGCACGAAGATGATTTATAATTTGTTTCCAAATAATTGAGATCACGTTAAGATAATCAATTACAAATAATTTGTTACAGCAAAAATGAACTGGCAACCTGAGATGCTTGGTACAACGGATAAAAGTTACATTGATAGCTTGTTCGAAAAATCAAATGTTGAAAGCATATATACTTTAAATCCTTTGATTTATGGTTTTCACAAGAGATATTAATTGAATATGATATAAGAGATCGATAATGAAAAACAATAACCTTTTATAGGATCATTTATTTATATTCATATTGTAACTGATCATAGAAAATCATTTCACCCTTTCCTCTTAATCTGTCAATTCCTTTGCGCATTTTTGAATTTGCATATGAAGACATCACTCCAACAATGGCTGCCAATTCAGTATATTTCAGATGTAGGAGGAAAAAAAACATGGGAATTAATGGAAAGAGGGGAATATAATTCTATATTTCTTTTTCGTATAAGGTAAAAGATATATTTTCAGATTTTTTTTATTATTTCTTACTTCGGATAAAAAGGATATTTTTTAAAACTTGGGGGCTGGTTTGACAGCTTGGAATATTTTTTATTTTATTTTTTTTTATTTTTTTCCTTGGACGAAAATGTATTTTTTTTTTTTTAAACTTGGGGTTTATTTTGACGCACTAATAACTTATCTCCACTTAATTAGTCTTACTCCTAAATGGGGTCCAATTACCTAATAATTTAAAACTTGAGGTCTAGTTTTCAAATAAAAAATTGGTTGGGGCCCTCCACCACACTGCCCCATGATACTGATTACTATAGTCAATCTTTCTATAATAGCTTATCAAATATAACATGACTGTTATAATAAAATATTATTATTAAAGGAGACTTATGGAGAGATTTGATGTTACAATTTTGCGTTTAAACTCTAACAACTTAACTTGTGGAGAGAAACATATTTTTTTTTTGGCAGTTACAAAGGATGGAACAAAACGAATTAATAATTATGACATCTGGCCAACAAATAAAAGCTTTTTCTTATAGTGTCCAGATTCAAGAAGATGGACCTTAATTAATAGGAAACTTGAAAACATAGGGTAAGAATAGCCATTAAATAGAGAGAATAAAAATAGTACCTTAACTTCGAAAATTTCTTGAGACGATAGAGTCTCGTGCTGATAACGTTTTATAAAATAATAAACTAAAGTAAGAATATTTGTAGAACAAGAGAGAATAGAGTTCTTATTTCTTATCAGGGATGAAATACAATGAAAAAAATCTCTCTATTTATAAGAGAGAAATTGACTTGGTGCTAAAGTCACAAACCCTGATATTTCTCCTAAAGATAGACATCACAACATTAGAATAATATTTATAACAAAATGAGTTTAAATACATTGTCTCGAAATAAGTGTCATTTTAGAAATTCAAGACCAAATTTAGCAATTATGTCCAATTATATCCTTAACGTTAAAAAAGTAATCCTTTTTAATATTGCTCAATTCTCGAAAAAATATCTAATAAATAGAAATAATCGAGTAAATATTGCGCTGTATATGTTGTTTGAGACTATGGGTGTGTTCGGTATGAAGGAAAATGTTTTTCAATTTTCTCATATTCGTTTGGTAAAAAGTTTTGGAAAACATTTTATTTTACGAAAACAAGTTCCTTAAAAATGGGAAAAATGATTTCCCTAATCAAAATAGTGAAAACAAGTCCGTAATTGGCATTTCACCAACCTACCACCATCCAACCAGCCCCAACCACCAAACCAACAACTCTCACAACCCCCACGCACCTACCCCACCCACCCTATTTTTTTTTTTTTGAAGTTCTTAAATTTTTATTTTTGGGTTTTCTATACCACCCATCTCCCCCCCCCCCCCCCCACCACCAACCCCCTCTCTCCAAAAAATATTATTTTTTCCTTCAAAGAAGTTTTTTACACCACCCACCCCCTACCTCCGCCCCAACATCCCACCACCCCCTCAAAAACATTAATTCTTTTTAAAAGAAAAAGTTTTGAAAAGTTTTTTTTTTTAATTTGGGTTTCTATGACTCCCCACCCCACTGCCCCCTCCAAAAAGAGTAACTTTCTTTTAAAACAAAGTTTTGAGAAGTTTTTTTTAATTACTTTTTTATTTTAGTTTTCTACGACACCCCCTAGCCAAGCGACCCCCCCGCGCAACACACACCTCTCTCCAATTTTCTACTTCATATTTAATTTTACCTTTATAAAAAAGAGGTTTACACAGTATCAAGATAACACTTGTGTTTCACAAATTCTGCTTTAAACAAGATTCTCTAACCAGTTAAGATTGCACTGTGAATGTTACCAAGTGAAAAGGAATGAGATTCAATTTATAAGAGTTCAAAACCTTTTACTCCAAGAAAATGATAAGCCAAATACGAAAAGATTTATTTCCTTATCAAAAAAGAAAAGGAAAAACAATCATGGTAAATATGTCTCCATTCTTTCAAAATAAAAAATAAAAACTAAGCAAAACCCAAGTATGATAAGAATATTAGGGCAAATAACTAATAAATTTTGACTCGAAAAAGAAATGCAAAAAGAAGGTCATGCTTTTGCCACTGCATTAAATCTTTTCTTGTATCCAGAAAATTCAAAAATATATATAACCTTACAAAAGTTATTTCTCCATTAATATTAGCACGGTATAATCTCCAAGGAAGCTGGATTCACTATAACGCTTAGTTAGAGGTAGCCGCCACTAGTGACTAGTCTTAGTACCTCTGAAAATCTTAGCCAATAGATAGAGATGTCCACAAAAATCTTGTTCTTTAATTATTTATTTGTGGTCTCATGAATAGTAACGTTGAATTAAGTACATTATTGCAGATTTACTACTAAAATGGGCATTTGCTGGCAAATGCAAATCTTTCAATATATTATTGTAGATTTAAGAGCAATATCAAAAGTTCCAAAGGAAATCGACGTACATCTTTTTTTTTTGGTTTCCCATCTGGTGTCCGGTACCGCATTAGAGTCCCACTATATCCGGATCCGCACTGCGTAGGGTCAAATTTGGGGGGAAAGAGCTTCCTACCAAGAATTTTTCCATACCCAGGACTCGAACCCAAGACCTCTGGTTATGGGAGAAGCAGCCCATACGTTACACCACTTTCTTTAGTGGTGACGTACATGCTTTTCGTATACAAAAAAACAATACTTAACTTGTTACCTTTTTTGGTTTCCTATAGGTGTCCGGTATCCGCATTGGAGCTCTAACTAATTCGAATTTGTACCCCGTAAGCTCCATTTAAAGGAGAAATGATCGCTAAAAGAATTTTTTCATATTCGGGAATCGAATTCAAAATCTCTCATTAAGGGTGGAGGGAGTCTATCCATCCCACCACAACCCATGTTGATCTTAACTGTTACCTAATTTGTTTGGACATTTTTTTTTACGATTATATTATTCATGTTATTATTTGGATGGTTGTTATCTATTGTATTATATGCCATTGTTACTTTAAATACAATGTTTATTTTAATAGTAGTTTAAATTTTATTTTGTCACCATTTTATGTAACGACTCATTTGGTATGTTCACGTCATTATCCTTTTTCTTTTCTTCTTATTTTGCTTTTGCTTTAATAATCCTATTATATCATTTACCTTATCCTTTTTTATAATAGTTCTACTTCGTATACCCTATTTTTCCTTATAATATTGTATGTAAGTTTATTTGTCAGGTTAGTATAATGTGTGATATTATGTAAC
Organism: Lycium barbarum; assembly: GCF_019175385.1. Taxonomy (NCBI): domain Eukaryota; kingdom Viridiplantae; phylum Streptophyta; class Magnoliopsida; order Solanales; family Solanaceae; genus Lycium; species Lycium barbarum. The sequence continues at coordinate 119,442,036 of NC_083343.1, read as the reverse complement.
GACGTACGAGAAATGATAAAAGCTATATACGAATGTCGCATTCGTCAAAACAATACAATACAATGCGATACAATACAAATTATACAATACAATACATTTTGGAACAATACGTAATAACCCTCCAACAAGCTAGTAACTAAGTCAAACAGATTCGATTTGCGTCGCTATCATCTCATTTTCTGGACTTTTAATCTTCTTCTTCTTTGTTTGTTTGAACTCTCCATAGAAGTATGAGACGAAACCCCAAAGAGAGAGAAAAAGAGAAAGTCCCTTTTCACTAGAAAATTTCTCATTAAAGAAAATTACGCCTAATACCTCAGTAACTGGCAGTAAAACTGATATTATAACCCCAGACATTAAAGAAGAAGAGAGGTAAATAACTCCAACAGCACCTACAAAAAAAAATTGCCAAATTATGGCACTCCATACTACCACTATATAATATCTAGCTTCTCCCAGGTTAAATTGTTTTGCTTCCCTTGAAATTGCCTGCAGGATTTCAATCAATATTTTAATCCTTCATCTTCAAGGAGATCAATCTCTAAAGTAAAAAAGAACTAGTATCAAGACTATAGAGATGGCAAACAATCGCGATCAATGGCAGAGCTGAGATTTCTACTAAGGGATTCAAAAAGCAAAAAAAAAAGTAAACATGCAAAGAAGCTAAGAGGATTCAACACTTACTATATAGACGTAAAAAATAATTTTAACCTTGTATATACATGTAATTTTCCTACAAAGGGTGTTCGGATGAACCCCTTCCGGTATCTAACTCTACACATGGACACGACAAGTTATATGAATTAATGGAGGAGAATTTAGAGATCGCAATTGAGGGGGGGGGGGGGGGGGGGAAGAGGGGGTAGATAGATCCATGTGGGTTGAAAATAGAGAAAATGATATTTTGAGGCCAGGGACGAGGTTAACATGGGAAGTATGTGTTCGGCAGAACCCTAGTCCAAACCCTACACATTTGTTGATACTGAATATATACAGGTATAAATTTTAAATTCTAAATCGGCCTCTGGCGGGAGGCAAGCTAAAAAGATACCTGAAAGTCCTTATTGGCAATCATTCCTACAGTGCAAAAAGCAGTAGCAGCAAAACACATGACCATCTGAATCTCCAACACCAAAGTAGCAGTAATTGCCTGCTTTGCCTTCAAATAGATCAACTCAATAAAAGGCAAAATAAGTCCATACAAAGCTGCAGCCAAAAGGGTCATAATAAAACCAAGAATATAGGCTTTACTAGTCACACCCTCGGGCCGATCACCGTTAGCCCGAATACCCAATAAAACCGCACCGACTATCAACAGAACCACTGCATTAATTGAGTACGGCGTAAACTTCACCTTCACTATGAAAAATGCACCTATAGCCGTGAAGGCAAGTTGAGCAGAGATAAGAAGTGTAGAAGTTGAAACGGGGAGTTTCGACGCGCCCCAGGTGTAGAGAAAAACGTCAAGTCCCGTGAGAACGCCAATGATAAATGATGCAATGAAAATTCGGGGTGTTATAAAGTAAAACTTGACATCAGAGCCCTCGGTTTTTCGACGATACAAGTATAGGAAGGCAAGTGGTATAAGGGTGAGTGGCCATCCACCGCTTTGTAACCAACTGTTAAGCCAAATTCTAGAACCTCCTTCGACAAAATATAGACGCAACATTAGTGGACCACCACATATGCCAACGGCCATTATCAGACTGTGTATTATCAAGAGGAATCTCTTCATGTTAGTGCTTAATCCTTGATCTTCCATATTTTATTTTCCAGAGATTTGGATTTTTTTGCACTGGTTGTAATGGAAACTCTGCTTTTATAGTTGAGAAGAATTTGGTTCCATTGCTACCATTGGTTTCACAAAATGGAGTGGTCCCTTTGAGACAGTTCATCTGTATAATTGTGACCAAAAAAATACTATACTACCTAAAGTTTTCCGGAATTGGATATGATTGTGTTGTTTATATATACAAGCTTAATCATGTAGACAAGACAAGTATGTATCTATGTGACTATGTCTTACTTGTACAAAGTAAATTGGACCCGCTACATCAATCATCATTGATTATTTTTAACAGACAAGAGGTGATTAGCATTTTCTGTACTCCTCAACTTTACTTTAAAAATCAAACTCGTTTCTCAATTATGAATAATAGATATTCTTTCCCCTTTATCTTAGGCAATGTTTATTTTAGCCGGCTACTCTAACTGGTCGTACGTAGCAAATTCTCAATCCATTTTTCGGTTTATAGCATCATACTTAATGAAAAAATTACTTTTTGGTGTAGATCAATTTTATTGTCATATCTGTACTGCTGTAGTGTAGAATTTTGCATTTGATCTCTACTTGTTCTTTAAGCCATACTCAACTTGTGAAGAGAAAAATTGATTAAAAATAGCAAGGATATATGGGACAAAGGTTTTAGTCAACTTTGTCTTTTGATTCTTTTTTTTCTTTGTTCAACTCAAGTCTTTTAATTGCATAATTGAAACTGGTCACTGATATGTCAACAATTTAAAGCTTTAATTTTCTTGTAGGGAGTGTGTCACAACAAGAACCTTGTAAACATGTAGAGTACGAAAGCGCTGAACATATTAATGAGGCCATTTACTAGTATTAATTGAGTGATTCCTCCAGGTGCCCAAAGTGATTCCAAATATGTGCTACAATCTCACTCTCCACAAATATATGTTGGATGGTTTCACATTTTGATAATAGCAATACTGACATCTAGAGACAATATTGCTTCCACACTTCTTACAAAAGTATATAACTTAAATTCAAATAAATACATATAAATGATTTTGCCATGGGAATGACATTGTTTTCTTTTAGTATATGGAAAAGGGTAAAAGATGTCTTAAACTATGCGAAATGAACAAAAATGCCATCCATTCATAGTTTGGTCCAAAAATGTCCTTAACTATGCGAAACGAACAAAAATGCCCTCAATTCATAGTTTGGTCCAAAAATGCCCTTAAACTATGCGAAATTGAACAAAAATGCCGCTATTGTTATTTAATGGGTCAAAATGCCCTTTTGCTAATAAACATATTCTTTCTTTTCCTTTTAAACACATTTTTAAAATAAAAATATTACTTTAAAAGAAACTTTTTCTTGTTTCTTTTCTTTTAAAATCCCTATAACTAATAAAAAAGTGGGAAGTGATTTTGTTTCTCAATTTCATTTTATCAATTAAAATAAATTACCCCATGTACTTTTCTAACTTATAAAATAGGTCAAATATCTAACTCATAGTAACCCATCATTAATTTTCCGTTATATAACGATAAAAAATTTTCCTAATAAAATAGGAAATATTTTTAATTCTTAATATTTTTCCAAATTGAAGTAGTATAAGCATTTGCTAATATAATCCTTGGTTTTAAAGTTAAAATGAAAAGAGGGTCAACAATAACTCAATCGATTATATCTTAAAGATATTTTGTGATTTAAAGCAGTGTAACAAATTTTCTTATTTTATGGTATTATGATTGTTGTATCTTAACTTTAAAACCAAGTATTAACAAAAGTACATGATTTATGACATTATGATTGTTGTATCTATTTTATTACGAAAAAGAATTTTGTCATTATTTAAATGAAAATTAATGATGTGTTACTGTGACTTATATATATGACCAATATTATTAGTTAAAAAAGTACATGGGGTAATTTTATTTTAATTGATGAAATGAAATTAAGGAAAAAAAATTACTTCCCACTTTTTTATTTAGTTAAAGGAATTTTAAAAGAAAAGAAACAAGAAAAGGTTTATTTTATAATAATATTTTTACTTAAAAAATGTGTTTAAAAGAAAAGAAACAATATTCTTATTAGGAAAAGGGCATTTTTGACCCAATTAAGTAACAATAGGGCATTTTTGTTCAATTTGGTATGGTTCAAGGGAATTTTTGGTCCAAACTATGAATGGGGACATTTTTGTTCATTTCGCATAGTTTAAGGGCATTTTTGGCCTTTTTCCGTTTAGTGTAAAAAGATAAAGATAACAATTGTCGACTTTTATGACGGCCGTCTTTGTTAATCAGAAACATAAATGTCATTAATTGTTTTCAGTTCCATAAAATACTCGAAAACTAATGATAACTTACTGGTTTGTTTTATATGTAGCAAAGTAAACTAGACTAATCACTCAGATAGGTGACATTTGCTGAGATTGAAGAATGCCTTTCCTCCATTGACGATACAGAGTGTGATGAGAAGAAGAATGAAGAGAAAGGGTTAGAAGTGAAAGAAGAGGGTTGAACTCGTGTGAACGTGAAGTCAACTTAATAAGGGTTATGACTTGAATGGTCTGATTTGGTAAAAGTAATTAACAATTGAGTTTATACGAGTTTGGGCCTCTACACAACAAATGGGCTCATTCCTCTCTATACACAATTTGGTCCAAACATACACAACTGAAGAATCATATATTATTCCCATTCTAGATGTTTCCATTTATGTGTACATAGTCTAAAATTAGTTAGTTAGGATTTTATTTTAGCAACCAATGATAGGATGGCAGTTGTACAGAAATTGTTCTTTTATTCCTTTTGTCATATAGCATAGGAATTTTGTATAAATACACACTCAGTGGGATGAAATAAAAATCAAGAAAATTTCCACAAATTAGTCTCCTTTTATGTTTTTCTACATGGTATCAGAGCAAATCTGAGATCTAAATTCAATCTTTTCCGACCTAATCTCTCTTCTCTTCATCAATTTCACTATCTTTTAGTATAAATGGCTATTACACCTGAAATCATCATCACTGAAGGAACTACTGCTGGAAATGGAAGCACTGTTGCCATTGATCAAAGCAGTCCCTATTTCCTTCATTCTTCTCACTTTCCTGACATGACTCTTGTCATCACACCCTTTGATAGAACTGGATATGGAGCATGGAAAAGATCCATACTCATAGCCCTCTCAGCGAAAAAATAAGTTGGGTTACATAGAAGGTGATTCAACCATGCCAACATATGATTCTGCTGAGTTCAAGCTTTGGAGGAAAGGTAATGATATGGTCACTTCCTGGCTGTTGAACTTTCTTTCAAAATAAATAGCAGGAAGTGTGATCTACTCCAGGACTGCAAAGCATCTGTGGAAGGAAATTGAAGACAGGCTTGGACAACCTAATGGAGCATTGCTTTGCTTTCGTTTCAGCACAAAACAGACTTAAATTTCACCCTAGAGCAGTGCCCTGTGTATTTCTAGGATATCCACCTGGGAAGAAAAGATATAAACTCATGAAATTAAAATCTAGAAGGATCTTTGTCTCCAGAGATGTTCATGAAATGGAACATTATTTTCCCTTCTCATCCACAACATCTCATCTTACCTCCACCTCTACCAATTTGCCTTTTATCATCACTGATGATTCCATTTTTTCTCAACAGTCTGTCCCAATCAATACAAACACACGTGATGTACCCGATCCCTAGTCTTTTCATTAACCATTCCCGTGATCCCTCACCTCTTTCTACTAACCATCATTCACCTGATACCTACCCAATAGTTACACCTTCTACACGAGACCCATCTTCTGCTGCACCAACAAGACAATCAGAGAGGGTTAACAGGAGACCTATATATCTTGATGATTAGATTTGCAACTCTGTGTTTTTCATTAATCTTAACACTACTTGTTTTGCTGCTTCTTTACCAACTCCTACTTTCCCTTTTATTTCCTTATCTTCTTCTACTCAACTGCTTCTTAATTGTATTTCTTAAATATCTGAACCTACTTCTTATGAACAAGCAAGTTTACACCCTGGATGGAAAAGTCCCATGAGTACTGAGATTGATGCACTTACAGCTAATCAAACATGGGATTTAGTAGATTTGCCTACTGGCAAAAGGGTTGTACCTTGTAAGTGGGTTTTTAAAGTTAAACAAAATTCAGATGGGACACTTGAGAGGTTGAAGACTAGACTTGTGGTAAGGGGTGACATACGAAGGGCAGGTATTGATTTTAATTAAACTTATTCTCCTGTTGTCAAAATGAAAACTATCAGATGCATTTTAGCAGTAGCTGTTAAAAGGGGTTGGAGGCTTTCTCAGTTGGATGTAAACAATGCCTTCTTGCATGGGGACTTGCAAGAAGAAGTTTACATGAAGGTATCCCCTGGTATGCCTATTTCTTCTAGTGGACAAGTTTGTAGGCTTAAGAAATCATTATATGGCTTAATACAAGCCACTCGACAGTGGTATGCTAGATTAGCAGGGTCACGGCCCAACCGGAGGGCCATGACGGACACCCAGAGCTAGCCTATCGAGTACCCCAAAACGTACATCTCATAGTCATATCTGAGTGGGCCGTGAAACTAACTCATAAATACCATAACTGAAAGGGGCACATGCCCAAAAGATATATATATATATACACACACACACACACACATCATCATCATCATCATCATCAAATGTGCCCATATATAAGCCGACAGGGCTATCAGAGGATATCAAAAAAAAATATGAACCGATGAGATGATAGAACATCTAACTATATACATCCGTCTCTGAGCCTCTACATGGATTGCATAACATCATAAAACGGGACAGGACCCCGCTCCAGATCAACGAGTCTGCTCCGAAGTGATTACCGTATGTCCCCTCGTTTACCTCACGCATTGCATAATCCGTTTCCACGGGGCTTAAACATCTAGAAAGGGGAATATAAAAGGAATGTCTGTATAACATTCCATCGACCATGCGGTATTCCGCCACTTTAGTTCGTAATGCACGTGATTCCTTCGGTTCCGTGGATTGGTTTCTATAACCGAATTCATCAATTGGACAACAACACCTGAGTTCAGTCCCTCCGATTCTACCCAAGAGCCTAAGTTCGCCAAAGCATCTGCCTCGGTGTTTTTCTCCCTCGGGATATGTTGTATCGTCCATTCTTTGAAACGATGTAAGACCATATGAACCTTTTCGAAGTACTTCTGCATTCTGTTCTCCTTTATCTCGAAAGTCCTATTAATTTGGTTCATGACGAGAAGGGAATCACATTTTAATTCAATGACTTCGGCACCCAATCCCCGGGCTAACTCTAAACTTGCAATCAAGGCCTCGTACTCGGCTTCATTGTTAGTCTTTCGATAATGTTTTTATAGACTGATGTATAATTTCTCCGATCTGACTTTTTAGTACAATACCGAGTCTGAATCCCTTTACGTTGGATGCACTGTCTATATATAGGGTCCAAACTCCTGGTGTTTTACCCGAGGTTAGTAGTAGTTCCTTTTCAACCTCGGGTAGCATTGAAGGCATCAAATCTGCCACGAAGTCTGCCAAGATTTGAGACTTTATAGCTGTTCAGGGTTTGTACTCGATATCATACCTGCTGATTTCAATCTCCCATTTCGCTAACCGATTGGATAATTCTTATTTCTACATTATGTTTCTTAATGGGTAGGTAGTTATTATGCATACGGGTGACATTGAGAATACAGTTTGAACTTTCTAAACGCACTTCACAATGCTAAAGCAAGCTTTTGCAAGTGGGGGTGACGCTTCTCAGTGTCCCCTAAAGTTTCACTGACATAATAGACCTGAAATTGCGTACTTTTTTCCTCTCGGACCAGGACACCGCTTACCGCAACCTCGGATACGGCCAAGTATAGGTATAACGGCTCGTTGGCCTTCGATATGTGCAGGAGGGGTGGGCTTGACAGATACTGCTTCAATTCTTCCAAGTCTTGCTGACATTCGGGCGTCCATACGAAGTCAGTTTTCTTCTTGAGCATGGAGAAGAAACGATGACTTTTGTTGGAGGATTTGGAAATGAATCTACTTAAGGTCGTGATTCTCCCGGTTAGTCTTTGTACGCCCTTCAAATCTTCGACCATCCTGATGTTTTCGATGGCTTTTATCTTGTCTGGGTTAATTTCAATTCCGCGGTTTGACACCATGAACCGTAGAAACTTGCCTGACCTTACTCCGAAGGCACACTTCTCCGGATTCTGCTTCATGTTGTATTGCGCAGAACATCAAAGGTTTCCTGTAAATGCTTTAAATGGTCCGCTGTTTCTAGGGACTTAACTAGCATGTCGTCAATGTTAACTTCCATTTTTGTTCCTATCTGTTCTTCGAACATTTTGTTAACTAGACGTTCATAGGTGGCCCCGACATTTTTTAATTCGAAGGGCATTACGTTATAACAATAAGTTCCATATCGAGTTATAAAAGATGTTTTCTCATGATCCTTCGGGTTCATTCAGATCTAATTGTACCCGGAGTATGCATCAAGAAGACTTAATAGAGCATGTCCGACTGTCGCATCTATCATATGATCGATGTGAGGCAAAGGGAAAGAATCCTTCCGACACGCCTAAGTATCCTTCCGACAGGCCTTATTTAAATCTTTAAAGTCAATGCACATTCTAAATTTGTTACCTTTCTTCGATATGACGATGACGTTGGCTAACCAGTTCGGGTACTTAACTTCCCGGATAGACCCTATTTTTAACAACTTCATTACCTCCTCTTTGACGAAGGCGTGCTTGATCTCTAACATTAGCCTTCGTTTCTATTTTACCGGGGGAAAATTTCGGAAGCTTAACCAATAAATAGTTACTTCTGGTGGGATTCCTGTTATGTCTAAATAGGACTATGCAAAACAATCCGAATTAGCTCTAAGAAATTTAATTAATTTATTCCTGAGCTCCGGGGTGAGTCCCGTGCCCAAGTATACCTTTCTCTCCGGGAAATGAACGAAGAGGACAACTTGTTCCAGTTCTTAGATTGTTGACTTTGTTGCATCAGATTCGTTCGGCGGCACAAAGGATCTTGGTATGCCGAAGTCATTTTCCTCTGCGTCCCCCGCATTCTGTGATTATTATTTGCCCGCGTCTGAAATTTTAGTGCGGCTTACTATTAGATCCTTTGGTGTGGGTTCTTTTGGTGCTGCCTCTTCGACTGTGAATATCTCTTTGGCGGCTGGCTGCTTCCACCGGATTATTTTTATCCCATCGGGGGCCGAAATTTCAGAATTTGGTGTAATGTGGAAGGCACTGCTCACATCATGTGTATCCAATGTCTCCCCAACAAGGCATTGTACTTCATATCTCTATCAATAACATAGAACTTTGCATGTTGCACGAGTCCGACTGTGTTCATGGGCAAGGTAATCTCTCATTTGGTGGTTTCACGTGCCATGTTGAACCCGTTCAAGACCCGGGTTGTTGGTATGATTTGAACCAATATACCAAGTTGTTCGATGACCTTCCATCGGATGATATTTGCCGAGCTACCTGGATCAATTAAAATACGTTTAACGTGAGTTTTATTAATAAGTACAGAGATTACCAGGGCGTCATTGTGAGGCTGAGTGATGCCTTCCACTTCCTCGTCGCTGAACAAAATAAATCCATCTGGTACATAGTCTTTACTCATCTTTTCCCTCGTGATAGAGAATTTTGTTCTCTTCATGACAGGTCCTCGAGGTATTTCAACTCCGCCAATGATCATGTTGATTACATGTTGGGGCTCCTCCGGCTCAACCTTTTTGTTGCCTTCCATGTTCTTATAGTTATTCCTCCCCCGTTCACTCAAGAATTCTCTGAGATAGCCATTCTTGAGTAGCCGGGCTACTTCATCTCTTAACCCCCTGCAATCGTCGGTCTGATGCCCGTGGGTACCATGATTGTCACATATCAACTTTAGATCCTGCTGTGAAGGGTCGGTTCAGAGTGGCTTTGGCCACGTCTCCCCTTCTATCTTTCCAATAGCCTCCACCAAGGCCGATGAGTCGACATTGAAATCATACTCAGACAACCTAGGGCTTTCTTCGGAATGTGAGACATCGACGGTGTTGGTTTTGTACTGGAAGCCTCTGCTAGACGAACCTCGATCAATCCGCCTATCTCCTCGATCGATCTGCCTGTCTCTTCGGTTCATGCTGAGATCGGGGTTATTCCTACTTTTCTCCTACCGGAAGTCGGGCCTTATTGACGGGTAAGGATGATACTTGTCGGGAGGGTTGTATTCCAGTTCAAATACCTTTTTTCTATCGTTTCTTGTCTAGGTTATTGGACCTGGTGAGAGCCCAAGATGATCATCCTCTACTCTGATTTTTGATTCGTACCTGTTGTGTACATCTGCCCAAGTCATAGCACTGAATTCCAACAGATTTTACTTCAATTTAAGGGATGTGTTGGAACTTCTGGGATTGAGTCCTTTCGTGAATGATTGGGGGACCCATTCGTCAGGGACCGGAGGTAACAACATTCTTTCATGTTGGAACTTGGTAACGAACTCTCTGAGTCGCTCGTCATCCTTTTGGAAAATCTTGAATATGTCTGCCTTCCGTGCTTGTACCTTCTTCCCTGCATCGCCCCTTTAGTCAATGTTTCACCGAGCTTCTTCAAGCTTACCGACTCGATCTCGTCGTCCTCAAGATCATTTCCGGCTATAGCATATGTACAAGCAGTAATGTGCTCTTGCGGGTCGGTGATTTCGTCATACTTCGGTATGTCTAGCATTTTGAATCTCTTCGAGATCAGCTTTGGTACTGCACTCGGAGGAAGGGCCTTCTCACAATGTATTTGGTTTCTTGACCGGTGAGAATCGGAGGCGCTCCCGGAATTTGATCCACCCAGGAATTATAGTCATCCACATTTTTCTCGTTGGAGTCTATACGTTTGGTCAAAGCTTCGAGCATTCTTATCATCTCAGATGACTTGCCAATGGCCTGCCTATCCAGATTGTCGCCGACCTTCATTTCCCTTCGAACTTTTTCAGATACTCGGTCCAGTTCTGGTGCCAACGTATCGTTGAGATCCCTTTGAAGTCAGACAATAGCTTCTTGCTGTTGCTGCATGGTGACGTGGTGTTCCTGCAACAAATTATAAATCACACGTAAATTAATTTACTCCGCCTCCCGTCCGGGGGCCCCACGCCTATCCGTTTCATCAGCATGCAAATTTTGGATGGGCTGATTATGCACTGGATCAATGGCGAGTGCATTATTGGGTGGTATCCCATTGAGGTTCGCATTGTGCTCGCAAGATTCATTTTCGTTGAGATGAACGGAGTGGCTTAGGTTTGACGTGATCAGCCTGAAATCACAAAAATGAACAAAACAAGTGAAGGTTGTCCAGTCAATAAGCCGTAACTATTATCCTTAGCCCCACGGTGGGCGGCAAACTGTTTACCCTCAAAAGAGAGCAACAATTCAATTTGTACGCGGTTTAAAGGATATGTGATCGAGGTTATTAACAATATAGAACAAATGATCGAAAAATACAGCATCAAAGTAAAATTAAGAGAACATAGCCTGTATAACGAGTGCAAATTACCAGTTCGAGTGGGAGGAGGATTTATCTCCTTGCATAGGCCAAAAATAAACTAAAAGAGACGCGACTTTTGATGATATCGAGCCTTTGCTATGAAAGTAATCTTTAAGTGTTAACTGCTAACTTGGGATGGAGATGAGATGAAGATGATCTCTAATGGGGCTATTGCATGTGTTTTTATAGTGATAGTCTCCTAAACTAATTACACGACTTAAGCTTAAACATGGGGAAAATGATTCCAGAAATCTCGGACACGGCCATTGGGGCGTGATTTTCGAACATAAGCCAGTAAAAGGATAAACTCAGATTCAGACTTATCTTCTTGGACTCCCTTCGCTCATGTTCGGTTCATTCCCTCCGTCTTCTCGGACTGACCTTCGATAGTATCCCCGTGTGAGCCTTCGATGAACCGAGGTGAACTTCATGAGTTCTCACTGTACACATTCACAAACAGTGACAATTGGTATGAACAATAGTCAAATGGAACTGTGCACCATAGCAAGATTTCTTGGTTGGCCAAAGTGTTCTCGAAGGCATATACCGATCAAAACAGGCAAGTTTTCAATTGCTGATTTGTTTTTATATTGTTGTATGTTGATTTTTACAATTTCAAAAATAAAATGTTCGTTGGTTTATCAAGTATTTGTTGGAGGGGAGAAGAATTATTTTTTTCCAAGAATCAAAATACATGTTAAAGTAATCACTAAATGCATGATAAGTTTGACAATTTCATATTAAAAATTAAAAGTTTTTATTCCGATAGAAAAAGAGAGGAAATAGTGCTTATTACACATAATAATATAATGAGAATTTATTTAAAATATCGATAGATGTTTTGACAGAATAATAAAAGAATTGTTTCATTGATACTTAGACTTTGGACGAATTGACAATTATAATTTGAAAAATAATATGAGTCGGAGTGGAGAAGAGAATTTCTTTTTCAAGAATCAAAACTCATGTTAAAGTAATTACTACAAGCATGATAAGTTTGTGAATTTCCTATATTGTAAAATTTAACAGTTTGTATTTTGATAGAAAAAGAGAAGGAATTTGATAATTTCTTTGATTCTTTTGATTGGTATCGAATCCATTTTCGATTTTAAAGCGAACAATTACCTTATAAAACTTTTTCTTTTTACTTTAATTTAAGTTTAACTCATTAGATTTAGCAATATATTAATTCACATAATATCTTGAATGATGGAGAATAGTGCTTATTACACATATTACTATAATGAGAATTTATTTAAAATATCGATAGATGTTTTGACAGAATAATAAAAGAATTGTTTCATTAATACTTAGATTTTGGACGAATTGAAAATCATAATTTACAAAGTAATGTGATGTCACAGCCCACCCTTGGTAAGGCGTGACTGGCACTAGGCACCCTACGGCAACCGAGCGAACCAACTGTTACTCACGTTTTCTGTATCTCGAAAGGCAACATAAAACCAAATACTATAAGCCATAGGGGCACAAGCCCAAAAGATAACATATTTACATCTTCAAACTAACCTCGAGTGCATGTGCCGGTAAGGCTATCCATAATAATGATACAACATAGTACAAGTCGAGATAATTATAAGATATCTAACTGTGCATATCTGTCTACGAGCCTCTACAGGAGTACATAACATAAAGTGGCCGGAACAGGGCCCCGCCATACCCATGCAAACGCATATGCATCCATGCTGACTCACAGGGCAACTCCGAAGCAAGTGGAGCGTCATAACTCTGCCTGCTGAGCTGGTATCCTTACTGAAAGATCTGTCAAGTTGTATCTCAAAACCTGCGGGCATGAAATGCAGCGCCCCCGTCAAAAAGGGACATCAGTACGAGCAATGTACTGAGTATGCAAGGCGGAAAGTGCAACAAAATAGCCATATACTAAAGATGAGAAGAATAAGAATCAACCTGGCATTTCTGAACTACCGATAGAAATCTAGCATATGTATACATACCTCTTCATCGTCTTGCGATCTTTACTAGGTCTGTATACCCTACCATATTCCTAGTTACCTTATCATCAAAGGTTATCTGCATATGTGTTGCGGCGTGCAACCCGATCCATATATGATACATGTCTGTCTCTATACTCTCGCATGCTTAACCATATCTATGTACAGTACTGTGCCTTTATCTTACTAATCATCCTATACTAACTTCCCAACTGATCAGTGGTAACTGCCCGACCGGCTGTAGTCCGGTGGTAATAAGTGTCCATCTGATTATCGCCCAACGGTATAGCGCAACTGCCCGACTGATCAGCGATAACTGCCCAACCGGCCGTAGCACGGTGGTAACTGCCCGACTGGCTGCAGTCTAGTAGTAAATATATATATATATATATATATATATATATATATATATATATATATATATCTGCCCAACCGGCCGTAGCACGGTGGTAATAACTGCCCAACTAGCCGTAGCCTGGTGGTAAACACATATCTGCCCAACCGGCCGTAGCCCGGTGGTAACATCTGCCCGACTGGTCGTAGACCAGTGGTAACTATAATCAACATCATAACTAAACATCTACAAGTAATCTCTATGCCCTTCCCGTGGTTATCACTTAACTCGTAGGGTCTACATAATTACATAAGACTTATAAGCACAACTCAGGCTATTGGTACTTTTTCCCGCTTGACTAAATATTAACCAAGTCCTAAGATACAACATAACCCTCGCTTCGAACATTAAATACTTCATTAGGGACCCTCTACTAGCACTCTATTCATGTCCCACAAAACATTCCTTAAGACGCCTTCCTAAACTCATTGGGTTATTAGAACTATCGTCATCGCTATATCTCACCTTGAAGGAACAAATATCATAAGGTGAGATCAATCACAATGAATAATTCCAAAGGTCATGAATAAGCTCAATAATATCATAAGGATCATGAGATTCATAGTCTTCTAGAATTTGTGGAAGCAACGATATTATGGATATAGTACAAAGGTTTGCAACAACGAATCATGCCTTTAGAAAGAAAGGTTTAGCCTTAACATACCTGGGATCTTGCTCCTTGACCTTCCCACTTATCTCCTGACTTGTAATCTACATATAAAATCGTTCATACTATTATTAGGCTCACCATCATACACTTGTCTTAAGCCTTTAATTAAAATTCCTTTAGAATCTGCCGAAATTCGGGCAGCATCTCCCCTGTTTATATGCCTAACCCGAAACCATAATCCAGCAACCAGCAACAATAACAACAATACCAACATCAACCACAATATTATCAATACCAACATATTTTCACAAAACATCCCACGCGACATTTGTCCAATTTTCCACCAACAAATCCACTATACGATTATTCTACAACTCTACTTCCGTAAATAAACTTATATCCATATCAATAGGGAGAGATTCATACCTTATTCTCGCTAGTACCGCGATATCTCCAATATTTGTCTTGAATTCCAACCATGATTCACCACAATACGATAGTATAATCGCAACTACGCGCTGTCCAACTTAAATCCGGAGATTATACTTAATTCGCGTTAAAATCTGGTGGATAGAAGTTAGGAGAATTTTCTAGAAGATTTGGGAAATATTTGGAGCATTCTTGGCTGAAAGAATGAAGTTTTAGATCAGATTTGTTCCTTAATTAGTGGGTCAAATTCGGGTCGGGTCATTGTAGCAGACACTGTAGCAAGTCGGTTACTGTAGCAGCCCGGTTACTGTAGCAGCGTTTCTGCTTCGTCAGCCTAAATTGCAATGTCCATAATTCTCTACTCCGATGTCGTATCGATGAGCGGTTTGTTGCGTTGGAAACTAGACTCGATGAACATCATTTTAGGCTTTTGCTTTGCTTCAAAACTTCTCATATACTAAAAGATATTCTTTCTCAAATTTGGCCCAAAATTTTCCCTCCATATTTTCCACAAAATTCAAGGTCTCAATAGCTTATTTCTTCAACTCCATTTGGTCGTGAGACTTCCCGGTACTTCTCATATATCACTTTATCCATAAGTATACCTAGTAATTATTCCATTCCTTAAACCCGAAAGACGGCTCATCTTGATCATAATTCCACGTACTTGTACTTAAACTTAGCGAACGTTCATCTGGAAGTACGGGGTGTAACATGTGACATTATTTAGATTATGGTCAAACAATAAATGAAAAATTAATTTAAATATCATAGAAAGTAGAAAATGGAGATAGTGTGATGTGAGGCTGTGGATCATGAGGGGGGAATGGGGCAAGTGGGAATAGTTGGTGGGTTCTTCTTTATTTGTTTTTTTTATAAACATTCAAACAAAAAAATGTGGGTAAATCTACTTGGATGTGAAAGGTTCTCTATTATGACGAAAAAGTTATGCCATCTTTCAAGATCATGAATTGAAAACTTTATACATAAAGTCAAGAAACTCAAAAGATTAAAAATTAAAAAAAAAAAATTCAAGCAATAAAATAAAGAAAAAACAATTATTTTAATTAGGTAATTTTAATAATTGAAATTAAAACTCAAATTTAAAGTTTAAAAATAAGTAAGACAATAGAAGTACAAAAAAGTATTTATCTATATCAATATATATCAACAATTAAAATTAAAAGTCAAAATGTTCTACCGAAAACATTGTGCAGAATACCAAATTATTATTAAAATATCTATAAATCTTATGACATAATAAAGAAAGAACTTTTTATTTATTATTTGATGGGTTCAAAATCACAATTAATTATCATATATTACATTATATTTATTAAACATAAAAAACGAGCAAGAACAATGCATAGCTATGTTATATTAAAAGGATAGGAGTGGATAAAAAACATAAATCAAGTGATTGATTAAAAAGCATATTCATAGTACAAAATACTAAATAGTTGATATGCCATTAAGAAAAACAACATAGAATTTATCCAACGGATAAATAATTTGTTTCCTTTAATTTCTTAAAGATGTCGTTAATTGGGTGTATTATATTAAAAAGTAGATGATATGTGATATTTTATTGAAATAATATATTCTAATATACTCAACAAGCGACATTGCAATCCAAAATGATTAATAATCTTTTAATGTCATTCGCGCAATGCTCGGGTACTGATATTAGTAAAAAGAAAAACTAAGCAAAACCCAATTATGATAAGAATATTAGGGCAAATACCTAATAATTAACTTTTGGCTCTAAAAAGAAATGCAAAAGGAAGGTCATGCTTATTGGGACCCAAACTAGTGACCTAAAGCTTATTATTGAACTACTTTTGCCACTGCATAAAATATTTTGTTGTATCGAGAAAATTTAAACATATATATATATATATCCTTACAAATATTATTTCTACTTTAATATTTGCACGGTATAATTTCCAAGAAAGGGGATTCACTATAACGCTTAGAGGTATCAGTACCTCTGAAAATCTTAGCCAAGAGAAAGAGATGTCCTTAAAAATCTTGTTCTTTAATTATTTATTTGTGGTGTCATGAATAGTAACGTTGAATTAAGTACATTATTGCAGATTTACTACTAAAATGGCAATTTGCTAACCAAATCTTTCAATATATTATTGCAGATTTAAGAGCAATATCAAAAGTTCCAAAGGAAAACGATGTACATACTTTTCTTTTTGGTTTCCCATCCGGGTGTCCGATGCCTTATTAAAACCCGATTATATTCGGATTCGCGCCGCTTAGGGTCTCATTTGGGGGGGAGTACTCCCTACCAAAAAATTTTCCATACTCAGGGCTCAAACCGAGACCTCTGGTTACGGGAGGAGCAGCCCCATCCGTTGCACCACATTCTTTGGTGGTGACGTACATGCTTTTCGTATACGAGAAAACAATACTTAACTTGTTACCTTTTTTGGTTTCCTATAGGTGTCCGGTATTTGCATTGGAGCTCCAACTAATTCGGATTTGTACCGTGTAAGGCACATTTAAAGGAGAAACGCTCGCTAAAGAATTTTTCTCATATTGGGGGCTCGAACTCAAGATCTCTCATTAAGGGTGGAGAGAGCCTATCCATCAAACCACAGCCCATGTTGATCTAAACTCTTACCTAACTTGTTTGGACTTTTTTTTTTACGATTATATTATTCGTGTTATTATTTGGATGGTTGTTATCAATTGTATTGTATGGTATTTTTACTTTAAATACAATGTTTATTTTAATAGTTATCTAAATTTTATTGTGTCACATCATTAAATCTATCGCTATATAACGACGAAGAGTTTCATTTTATGTAACGACTTATTTGGTGTGTTCACGTTATTATCTTTTTTCCTTTCTTCTTATTTTGCCTTCACTTTAATAATCCTATTATATCATTTACCATATCCTTTTTTATAATAGCTTTACGTCATATATCCAAAAAATTTACTATGTGTTAGGCATGGCAACTCATACTTGTGTGAGCTGACAAATGGACTAGTACGGGTCCCACTTTCCAATCTATCAAAGACCAATTATGTTTTTTCACTGCCTACTTTCCTTCTTTATCTTCTTCCTTATGCTATTCATCCACCATTAAGAGTCCGTTTGGATAGGTTTATTTTAAGCAACTTATAAGTTAAAAAAATAAATTGGGATAGCCCAACTTATGTTTTTGGGCTTATAAGTTATTTTCAGCTTATAAGGTACTTTAGACAAACTAAGAGCCTGTTTGGATTGACTTATAAGTTGGCTTATAAGCTGTTTTCAGCTTTTTTGAGTGTTTGACTGGCCAGCTTAAAGTCATTTTATGCTTAAAATAAGCTCAAAAAAATAATTGGACCCATTTGACTTAGTTTATCTAAAGCAGCTTATAAGCTGAAAACAGCTTATAAGCCAAAAAAAATAAGTTGGACTACCCCAACTTATTTTTTTCAGCTTATAAGCTGCAAACAGCTTTAAGCTGTAAGCCAATCCAAACGGGCTCAATTATTTTTTTGAGCTTATTTAAGCACAAAATAACTTTAAGCTGGCTAGCCAAACACTCAAAAAAGCTGAAAATAACTTATAAGCAACTTATAAGCCAATCCAAACGAGCTCTAAATTCTTTTTTTCACTCCTTTTAAAATATCTTGTTTCTCTATTTTACTGAATGCTTTTTCAAAAAAATAAATAAATACAGTTTGTGTTATTTATCATTTTTATAACACGATTTACATTCTTTTTTTTTTCAAGGGTTTAGTTTTGAGAATGGTTTTGGGGATTTTGGTTAGTCGATCTAATTAGCTCTAGGCTTCTTTTTATTTTCATGTAGTGAATTTTGAATTGACTATTATGATCAATATATAAGATTGATAATTTTTGCAAATGGTTTAGCTATGGCAAATGAAAATAAATGTGCCCGGCCCAAGTAGATAACTCGAGGCTATTAGCATGTATAATCCTCAAGGGAAAGATGGTGGAATCCTCTGGTGGTGTTTGTACGAAATTGCACCCGTACTTCTGTTAAACAATCAATCTTAGTTTTATCATCATTTTCGTTTATTATTTCTCTATTTCTTTTATTTAAAAGGAAAAAAATATTGAGATGGGTGAAAATTTTGATTTTAAAATTGATGAAAAACAGAAAATGGAGAGGAAAAAAAAGGAAAGAGAAACAAAATGGCAACGAAAAAGAAAAGTGGATGGGGGAGAAAGAGGAATACTAACATGTGATGATGTGGTGGGTCCCATATTATAATTCCAATTAAAAAATCAGCTCACACACCTAGTGATAGCTGTGCCTAACCCATTGTAAAACTTTTTGTAACATGTGGTATTATATAACGACGAGAAATGATTCAATCTATATTCGAATGTTTCATTTATCAAAATAATACAGTACAATGCGATACAATATGATACATTTTGAAACAATACTTAATATAACCCTCTAACAAGCTAGTAACTAAGTCAAACAGATTCATTTTGCGTCGTTATCATCTCATTTTCTGGACTTTTAACCTTGTCATTTTCTGGACTTTTAACCTTCTCTTTCTTTGTTTGTTTGAACTCTCCATAGAAGTATGAGACGAAACCCCAAAGAGAGATAAAAAGAGAAAGTCCCTTTTCACTTGAAAATTTTTCATTAAAGAAAATTACGCCTAATACCTCAGTAACTGGCAGTAAAACTGATATTATAACCCCAGACATTAAAGAAGAAGAGAGGTAAATAACTCCAACAACACCCACAAAGAAACATTGCCAAATTATGGCACTCCATACTACCACTATATAATATCTAGCTTCTCCCAGGTTAAATTGTTTTGCTTCCCTTGAAATTGCCTGCACGATTTCAATCAATATTTTAATCCTTCATCTTCAAGGAGATAAATCTCTAAAGTAAAACAAAAACTAGTATCAAGAATATAGAGATGGCAAACAATCGCGACCAATAGCAGAGCTGGGATTTCTATTAAGGGATTCAAAAAGTAAAAAAGTAAACATGCAAAGAAGCTAAGAGGATTCAACACTTATTATATAGACGTAAAAATAATTTTAACCTAGTATACACATGTAATTTTCCTACGAAGGGTGTTCGGATGAACCCCCTTTCGATAACCTAGCTCTACACATGAACGCGACAAATTATATGAATTAATGGAGGAGAATTTAGAGATCGCAAGTGAGGCGGGGCAGATAGATCCATGTGGGTTGAAAATAGAGAAAATTATATTTTGAGGCTAGGGACGAAGCTAACATGGGAAGTATGTGTCGGCAGAACCCTAGTCCAAACCCTATACATTTGTTGATCCTGAATATATACGGGTAACAACCTTCAGAATATATAAATTTTAAATTCTAAATCGGCCTCTAGCGTGAGGCAAGTTAAACAAGATACCTGAAAGTCCTTATTGGCAATTATTCCTACAGTGCAAAAAGCAGTAGCAGCAAAACACATGACCATCTGAATCTCCAACACCAAAGTAACCGTAATTGCCTGCTTTGCCTTCAAATAAATCAACTCAATAAAAGGCAAAATGAGTCCATACAAAACTGCAGTCAAAAGGGTCATAATAAAACCAAGAACATAGGCTTTACTAGTCACACCCTCGGGCCGATCACCGTTAGCCCGAATACCCAATAAAACCGCACCAACTATCAACAAAACCACCGCATTAATCGAATATGGTGTAAACTTCACCTTTGCTAAGAAAAATGCACCTATAGCCGTGAAGGCAAGTTGAGAAGAGAGAAGAAGTGTAGAAGTTGAAACGGGGAGTTTCGACGCGCCCCAGGTGTAGAGAAAAGCGTCAAGTCCCGTGAGAACGCCAATGATAAATGATGCAATGAAAATTCGAGGTGTTATAAAGTAAAACTTGGCATCAGAGCCCTCGATTTTTCGACGGTACAAGTATAGGAAGGCAAGTGGTATAAGGGTGAGTGGCCATCCACTGGTTTGTAATGAACTGTTAAACCAAATTCTAGAACCTCCTTCGACAAAATATAGACGCAACATTAGAGGACCGCCACATATGCCAACGGCCGTTATCAGACAGTTTATTATCAAGAGGAATCTCCTCATGTTAGTGCTTAATCCTTGATCTTCCATATTTAATTTTCCAGATATTTGGATGTTTTTGCACCAGTTGTAGTGGAAACTCTGCTTTTATAGTTTGAGAAGAATTTGAGTCCATTGCTACCATTGGTTTCACAAAATGGAGTGGTCCCTTGCCGATGGTTCACCAGTATAATTGTGGCAAAAAAGATATACTATACTGCCTAAAATTTCCGGAAGTGGATATGGTTGTGCTGTTTATATATACAAGCTTAATCATGTCGACAGACAAGTATGTATCTATGTGACTATGGATGTGTTTTCTGGAAAAATGTGTTTTTGAAAAATAGGTGAATTTTTTTATTTTTTTTATATTCGTTTGGGTAGTGGAAAATAAGTGAATTTCTTACTTATTTTCTCATGTTCGTTTGGTTGGCAGAAAATATTTTTCGGAAACTACCGACTCAAGGCCCACGAACCTCCACACCCACCCAACCCTCCTTTTTTAAAAAAAAAAAAAGTTTTTAATTTTCTTTTTTTTGGGTTATCTACACCACCACATCCCTCCCACCCTTAAAAAAAATCTTTAAAAAAGTTTTAAAAGTTACTTTTTTTTAGATTTTTACACCACGCACCCCCATGGTCCCCGCCCCCTCGGACACCCTACCACCCCCTCCAAAAAAATTAATTTTTAACCATGCAAACATTCGATTTTTATAATTTTTTTATAAAGGTAAAATTAAATATGAGGTAGAAAATTCGGGAGGGGGTAGGGGGTGCGTCCGGTAGGTGGGTGTAGAGAATAAAAAAATAAAACTATTCAAAAAAAAAAAAATTGGAGGAGGTAGTAGGGTGAAAAAAAATTAAAAAAAAAACTTTTAAAACGTTTTTATAGAAAAAAAAAGTGGGGGGAGAGAGATGTGGTGGTGTAGAAAACCAAGAAGAATAATTATTTTTTTAAAAAATTTCTTTTTTTTGGAGAGGGGTGGTCTGGGGTGCGGGGTGGAAGGGGTGGGGGGCTGAGTGGTGCAAGGGTTGCAGGAGTGGTTGGGGTGTGGGTTGGGTGGGGGTGGGTGGTGCATGGGCTGCGGGAGTGGTTGGAGTTTTGGGAGTTGGGTTGGGTATTTGGTGAAATGTCACTTGTGGACTTATTTTCCCTACTTTTATTAGGAAAGTCATTCTCCCATTCTTGCAGAAATGCAAGGTAAGGCTCCGTACAATAGACCTTTGTGGTTCGGCCCTTCTCCGAACTCCGCGCATAGCAGGAACTTAGTGTACCGGGCTGCTCTTTTTTTTTATTCTCCCATTTTTAAGAAACTTGTTTTCCAAAAATTTTTACCAAACGAATATGAGAAAATTAGAAAACATTTTTTCGAAAAATATTTTCCTCCAAACAGAACACACCCTATGTCTTAATTGTACAAAATAAATTGGGCCCGCTACATCAATCATCATTGATTCTTGTAATCAGACAAGAGGTGAAAACACTTTAAGTACTATCAACTTTGCTTTAAAAATTAAACTCGCTCTTCAATTATGAATAATAGACATTCTATCCTCTGTATCCTAGGCATAGTATTCTCAATTTTGCTTTAAAAATTAAACTCGCTGTTCAACTATAAATAATAGACATTTTATCCTCTTTATCCTAGGCAATGTCAGGGGCGGAGCCAGCCCATCGGATGTGGGTTCGGCCGAACCCAGTAGCTTTTATCCGAACCATGTATTTGTATTAAATTTTTTGTCAAATATGTATAAATTATTAATTAAGAACCCAGTAACTTTAAAGAATTAGAACCCCGAACCCACAAGCTTTGAATCCTGGCTCCGCCTCTGGGCAATGTCTATTTTAGCCAGCTACTCTAATTGATCGTACGTAGCAAATTCTCAATTCATTTTTCGGGTTATGGCATCATACTTAATGGAAAAATTACTTTTTGGTGTCGATCATTTTATAGCCATATCTTTTCTTACTGTCGTGTAGAATTTTGCATTTGATCTCCACTTGTTCTTTAAACCATGCTCTACTTGTGGAGAGAAAAATTGATTGAAACTAACAAGGATATATGGGACAAAGGTTTTAGTCAACTTTCTTTTAATTGAATAATTGAAACTGGTCACTCATATGTCAAAAATTTGAAGCTTTAATTTTCTTGTAGGAAGTGTGTGACAACAAGAACCTTGCGAACATATAGAGTACGAACAGAGCTGAACATATTGATGCGGCCAGCCACTAGTAATTAATTGAGTGATTCCTGTAAGTTCCCCCAAAGTTATTCCAACCTCAGTGTCCACAAATGTATTTTGGATGGTTTCACATTTTGATAATAGCAATAGTGACATCTAGAGATATGTGTCCCAACCTCACTGTCCACAAATATATGTTGGATAGTTTCACGTTTTGATAATAGCAATATTGACATCTAGAGATAATATTGCTTCCAAACAAATATGTGTTCCAATCTCACTAGATCTCCACAAATATATGTTGGATAGTTTCACATTTTGATAATAGCAATAGTGACATCTACGGACAATATTGCTTCCAAACTTCTTACTGTATACGGTAAAAACCGGATATAAGTCAAACCGGTGGAACGAGGAACCGGAGGAAGGAATGAGAATGTGCCGGATGCTATTCGCCCTTGACCGGAGTAGTGCCTGGGCCGGAGCTGAGTGAGGGCACCGACTGATCTGCCTTCTGCATCGTTGAAACGGCCAAGCCCGGTGACTCGAGCATTCATGGTCGTTGGTCCGTGTAGCTATTTATCCGAGCAGCCGTTGGTCCGTGTGGCCGTTGTAGGCGGGCCACGCGCCAGTAACGTCCAGTCATGGTCAACTACCCACCATGCGTGTGTCAGACGGCGCCGTCAGTCTAATCCCACCAAATCCGTGCATAGCTGTCCTTGTTATTATTATTTTATTAGTTCACATTGTATGAGACCCATGGGGGTCACACTATAAATAGAGCACATCCCCCTCCTTTGTAGGGGTTGGTTCCTTTTACTTTCCAAGAACACTTATGATAGAAGAATTCATATATACAATCTCTCTCTCAATATTTGATTCGGCCAAGGCCGTTTGTTTCCATCATTATTGTGTTTCTTCTATCAAGTGTTTCACATTGTTCATAAACGTTTACATTCATAGCAAATTGTCATCAGTAGCCGTTTTATTAAAGAACTCTCATATACATATTTTCTCTATCTACCATGCATCAAGACCCAAAGCACATATCCTATACCTACTTACAAATTTAATTGATTATCCGAATTCGGGGTAAACAATTTGGCGCCCACCGTGGGGCTAGGATAATAGTGGTCTTTGGCCTTGATTTCTATTATACTCATCAAAATAAAAAACGTCCCTGCCCGTCTCTGCGAAGACGGACTAAATGGCTGACATCGAACAATCCGGTCATGTCAATAACACCGAGATTGTGGCGGAAAACGAAGGAAGCGGACTACGGGCATTGCCGAACCCCGTCGATTCAAGGGAGGGACTCAACCGGCAAAATACCGTGGATCAAGAGAATGCTGCTTTACCGGCCACTGATCCTCTAAATACTCACAATTCCGTTACATTGTCCCGGGATCGGGGCCGGAGAGAACCGGAAGCGCCAAACGACGGTGTTAACTTACGTTTAATTTTTGAAATGTTGCAGGAACAAAGAGCGGCATTCGCCGAGCAAGGAATAGTGATTGCCCAGCTGCAGAGCGGAAAGGGTGAAATAGGGTCGGAAAAGGCAAAGGGTACTGCCGAAACCGGAAGAAACGAGACACGAATGGTCGAGAGCGACGGCTCCGGGGCCGGCTCCTCTACCGAGGTTCTAAAGATGCTCAAAACTTTGGCGAAACGGGTAGATTCAACCGAAAAGAGGGTCGAGACATACAATTCTCGGGTGGACCAAATACCGGGGGCTCCACCTTTGCTGAAGGGGCCGAATTCGAAAAGATACATTCAAAGGCCTTTTCCACCGAGTGCGGCCCCGAAACTGATCCCGAAGAGGTTCAAAATGCCCGATATACAGAAGTATGACAGCACAACGGACCCGCACGAGCACGTGACCTCATATACCTGTGCCATAAAGGGTAATGATATGGAGGAAGATGAGATCGAGTCGGTGTTGCTGAAAAAATTTGGGGAAACTCTGTCAAAGGGAGCGTTGACGTGGTATGACCACCTACCCGAGCATTCGATCACTTCTTTCGAAATGCTCGCCGATGCCTTCGTAAAGGCACATGCTGGTGCCATAAAGGTGCAGGCCCGTAAGGCCGATATCTTCCGAATAACCCAAAGGGACGATGAGCTACTGCGGGAGTTCGTCAACCGGTTCCAGAGGGAACGGATGGAACTCCCTCCCGGTGCCAAAAGAATGGGCCGCGCAAGCTTTCACAAAGGGGCTCAACATGCTAAGTTCAGCTGCTTCAGCCAAATTGAAAGAAAATTTGCTGGAATACGAGGCCGTGACATGGGCCGATGTCCACAATCTGTATGAGTCGAAGATTCGGGTGGAGGATGATCAGTTCGAGCTCTCTTCGGTAAAGTTAAAAGTGAATAGAAGTTTTGAGAAACCGAGGAAGGGTTATGAAACGAAGTCCGAATCATCAAAAGAAAGGTTTCGGCCATACTCCCACTCGGAGAGACCAAATATCAGGTCGGAAAAGTCAAGGGAAAGCCCGAGCCACTTCTCAGGTTGAGGTAGCAAGCGGGTCGAGCGCCCGTCAAACAGCTGGGGGCTCTCGTTCAGGAGTGATGTCGGAAGTTCTGCCAGCAATAAGGGTCCACCGAAGATTTTGGAGTACAACTTCAACGCCAGTACTTCGGATCTTGTCTCGGCCATCGGCCGCGTCCCGGATGTGCGATGGCCGAAACCACTAAGGTCAGATCCGGGACAACGGGATCCGAACATGGTGTGTGAATATCACGGAACCCATGGTCACAAAACTGAGGATTGCTGTCAGTTGAGAGAGGAGGTAGCCCGGTTATTGAAAAATGTCCACCTCCGAGATCTATTGAGCGAGCGAGCCAAAAATCACTACAAGGAAAGGGAAGCTCATCGGAGGGTCGAACCGGTTGAGCATACAATCAACATGATAGTTGGGGGTATTGACGTCCCTCGGGGGCCGATAATGAAACGGACCAAGGTCTCTATTGTTCGTGAAAAACGCATCCGAGATCATTCAACCGGGGGCTCTATTTCCTTCGATGACGAAGACGCGGAAGGCATCATTCAACCGCAAAATGATGCACTGGTAATTTCTATACTCATCTTTAAAACTAAGGTTAAACGTATTTTGGTTGACCCAGGTAGCTCGGCCAACATCATCCGATGGAGAGTGGTCGAACAACTAGGGCTGCTCGATCGGATTGTATCGGTGGCTCGGGTACTCAGTGGGTTCAATATGGCTAGCGAAACTACGAAGGGAGAGATCTCGTTGCCCGTGAATGTGGACGACACCATTCAGCAAACGGTGTTCTATGTGATCGAGGAGACATGAAGTATAATGCATTATTGGGCAGACCTTGGATACATAGCATGAGGGCAATACCCTCAACACTGCACCAGTTGCTGAAATTCCCCACCCCGGAGGGTGTGAAAACCATTCGAGGGGAGCAGCCCGCAGCAAAGGAAATGTTCGCAGTAGAGGAGGCGGCGCCCCGGCCCAAGGATCCGGCTCAGGAAGAGAAGGGTGTAACCGGAGGGGAGGTCCCCCAATAGCAACCAAAGTATACCGGGCCAGATCCGGTGCACGAAGAGAATGATTTTGGGGTACCCAGATCTTTTGTCATGCCGAATGACTCGGACGCGACCAAATCAACCGTAGAGGAGCTGGAGCAGATCATCCTGTTCGAGTTCTTACCGGATAGAAAGGTATACCTGGGCACGGGTCTTACCCCGGAGCTCAGGCGCAAATTAATTGAGTTTCTTCGGGCTAACGCCGATTGCTTTGCATGGTCGCATATAGATATGACAGGTATATCACCAGAAATAGCATCACACAAACTCAGCTTGGACGACAAGTTTCCCCCGGTGAAGCAAAAAATAAGGCTCATGGCGGAACCAAAACACGCCTTCGTGAAAGACGAGGTAACAAAGCTTTTAAAAATAGGTTCCATCCGGGAGGTGAAATACCCGGATTGGCTTGCTAACATGGTGGTGGTGCCCAAAAAAGGTAACAAATTTTGAATGTGTGTCGATTATAAGGATTTAAACAAGGCATGCCCGAAGGATTCATTTCCATTGCCTCACATCGATAGAATGATCGATGCGACGGCCGGACATGAAATGTTAAGTTTTCTCGATGCTTACTCCGGGTACAACCAAATCCGGATGCACCAGGAGGATCAAGAGAAAACATCCTTCATCACCCGTTATGGGACTTACTGTTATAACATCATGCCTTTCGGATTAAAAAATGTCGGTGCAACTTACCAACGCCTAGTTAATGGAATGTTCGAAGAACAAATAGGGAAAACAATGGAAGTTTACGTTGACGATATGGTTGTTAAGTCCCTGGAAACAGAGGACCATTTAAAGCATTTGCAGGAAACCTTCGATGTACTCCGCAGATACAACATGAAACTCAACCCGGAGAAATGTGCCTTCGGCGTAAGGTCTGGTAAATTTCTGGGGTTCATGGTGTCGAACCGGGGAATTGAAATCGACCCGAACAAGATCAAGGCCATCGAGGATATCGAGGTCGTGAACAACATAAAGGGGGTACAGAAGCTCACCGGGAGGATAGCGGCGCTGAGTCGCTTCATATCGAGGTCCTCGGATAAGATTCATCGTTTCTTCTCTTTGCTCAGGAAGAAGAACGACTTCGTTTGGACACCGGAGTGCCAAGAAGCCCTACGAGAGTTGAAGAGGTACTTGTCTAGCCCACCGTTGCTGCACACACCGAAGGCCGACGAGCCACTTTTCCTCTACCTAGCTGTCTTCAAAGTGGCGGTAAGTGGCGTTTTGGTCCGAGAAGAATCAGGTACGCAATTCCTTATATGTTATGTAAGTAGAACTTTGGGGGATGCGGAGACCCGTTACCCCCATTTGGAAAGGTTGGAATTAGCGCTGGTAAACGCTTCCAGAAAGCTCAAACCTTATTTTCAATGTCACCCCATATGTGTAGTAACCACCTACCCTTTGAAAAACATCATGCATAAACCGGAGTTGTCAGGTAGGTTAACAAAATGGGCTGTAGAGATTAGCGGTTACGATATCGAGTACAAGCCTCGAACGATCATCAAATCCCAAATCTTGGCCGATTTTGTAGCAGATTTTACCCCGGCTATAGTCCTCGAGGTCGAAAAGGAACTTTTTCTGACCTCGGGAAAGACCACCGGCATTTGGTCTCTACACATGGATGGGGCCTCGAACCTTAGAGGTTCCGGACTAGGGATTGTCCTTAGGACCCCGGTCGGGGATGTCATTCGACAATCCGTTAAAACTACTAAATTGACTAACAATGAAGCCGAGTATGAGTCTATGATTGCAGGTTTGGAATTGGCTCGAAGCATGGGAGCCGAGATAATCGAGGCAAAGTGCGATTCGCTTTTGGTCGCAAACCAGGTGAACGGCGTGTTCGAAGTAAATGACGAACGGATGCAGAGATACCTCGAAAAAACCCAAGTGGTGCTTCATTAGTTTAAAGAATGGACCTTGCAGCACATACCGAGGGAGCAGAACAGTGAGGCTGACGCATTGGCAAATTTGGGATCCTCGGTCGAGGGGGAGGAAATTGACCCCGGGGCAACGGTGCACTTATCAAACACGGCCATAGAAAGCGGACACGCCGAAATATACACAATGGGCTTAACTTGGGATTGGCGCAATAAGTACATCGATTACTTACGTGACGGAAAGCTCCCGAATGACCCAAAGGAATCACGGTCACTACGGACCAAGGCCGCCCATTTTTACTTAGTGGACGGCCAATTATATCGACGCTCTTTCCTCGGTCCCCTGGCTAAGTGTTTGGGCCCCGAAGAACCGGAATACGTGATGAGAGAGATACACGAAGGAACCTGTGGCAACCACTCCGGTGCAGAACCTCTGGTTCGAAAAAATCATCAGGGCCGGTTATTATTGGAATCGGATGGACGAAGACGCTAAAAGTTTTGTCCGAAAATGCGACGGATGTCAGAAGCATGCTCCGATGATTCACTAGCCCGGGGAGTTGCTGCATTCGGTGATCTCACCTTGGCCTTTCATGAAGTGGGGAATGGACATTGTGGGTCCGTTACCTCAGGCACCAGGTAAGGCCTATTTCATTTTGTTTATAACTGACTATTTTTCTAAATGGGTTGAAGCACAGGCCTTCAAAAAGATAAGAGAGAAGGAAGTCATCGACTTCATATGGGATCACATCATCTGCCGTTTCGGCATCCCCTCCGAAATAACTTGTGATAATGGTCCTCAGTTCGTGAGTGGCAAGGTCAACAATTTCCTCGAGGGATTGAAGATCAAGAAAATCGTGTCAACCCCGTATCACCCATGCGCGAACGGACAGGCAGAATCCACGAACAAAACGATAATCCAAAATCTGAGAAAAAGACTTGAAGCATCGAAGCACCATTGGAGGGAGATATTGCCGGAGGTATTGTGGGCTTACAGAACCACATCCAAATCGAGCACGGGGGAAACCCCGTTCTCATTGGTTTACGGAGCCGAAACCCTTATACCTGTGGAAGTCGGCGAACCGACCCTCCGTTTCAGGTATACCACCGAGGAGTCAAACGGGGAGGCCATGGCCGTGAAGCTCGACCTCGCAGATGAACTACGCGAAAGCGCGTCGGTCCGCATAGCGGCCCAAAAACAGAGGATGGAAAGATACTACAACCGAAGATCCAACTTTCAGCATTTCCAAGTTGGGTATTTAGTGCTTCGAAAAGTTACCTTGCACACCAAGAACCCCAACGAGGGAAAGCTGGGTCCGAACTGGGAAGGCCCGTACAAGGTAACCGGTATAACGGGCAAAGGATCGTATCAATTGGAGTCTATGGGCGGGCAGCATCTGCGTAATAACTGGAACGTGGCCCATCTAAAGAGATACTACTGCTAAGGTATGGTCTCCCCGTGGTCTTTTATTAACTTTTCGCTTTTGCAGGAAGTCAAGAGCGGGACAAAATTAGAATCTAGATCTGAAAACACGTGTTGCACTATTTTCCTTAGTACGGTTTTGTCCCAAAATGGGTTTTCCGACAAGGTTTTTAATGAGGCAATGAGTACAACGTGTTACTTAACAAATATGAAGGGCAAGTACCCGAATACCCGGTGTCGCATCCTCCGATTGGGGACATAATAGCACTCACCCGACCTTAGAGATCGGATAAGTGCTAGGGGAGTACTATGCCACACCGAAGATGACCCCAATTAAAGCAGACGGAGAAGTTCAACATTTGCTACGGCAAAACTAAGGCCCGGCCACAGCCTCTGATGTAAGGACCAAACGATCATAATGAATCGTGTCCCATTTAGCATTTTGCTACAGCAAAACTAAGGCCCGGCCACCGGACATAGCCTCCGATGTAGGACCAAACGATCATAACGAATCGTGTCCCATTTTACATTTGCTACGGCTAAGGAAGAAAGAGTTAAAATTCTTATATGTACAAACATTTTGCAAACACAAGTTATCAAAAGTTGGGATAACAGCTTTCTGTTAAATATACTTTGCCCAGTTGATAACCACCGTATTTCGATACTGCCTCATTCGCATACCCTACGCCGGGTACCATGGTTGAAATTCGACAAAGGCAACGAGATCGCAATGATCCAAGCCAAAATTTGATAAGCCACCGGCCCCAAAATATCGGATAAGACCTACGGGCACGATGAATTAACGACTACGAGTCGACTTGTCCTAGAACGGACCAACAACTATAGCAAAAGCAGTAAACAAACACTCAAACGAAGAAGCAAGAAAGATGCACTTTTCATTTATACAACGGATGTTTCTTACATCAAAAGAAAAACAAAGTCCTACAAAGGCAAAAAAAAAAAAAAACAGAAAGCGAGGCACAAGCCCTATGCTATCTGGCATGACTAGAGGTGGATGAGTGCTCGGACTCGGTCCGCTCGGAGTCGTCTGACTCGGACCCGAGGGCACGATTGGCTTCCTCCTCCACCCTCTTGGCTTCGAGTATCAGGGCCGGAAGATCTGAGAGACCATGCTCGGCTTGCTCAAGGGTGATCCGCCGAGACTTCCACTTCTCATACTCGGCAACAATAGCAGTATGAGCCTCGGCCGCCTCAACACTTCTCCAGGTTTCTTCCAAGTCGGCCTCAGCCTTGGCCAGTTTTGCTTCCAGATCAGCCTGGTTTTCCTCAAGGACACTTATCCTACCAGTGGCTGCCTCCAGCTCGGCCTTAAGGCCGTTGTTGGCGATAACCGTCTTCTCGAGCTCGGCCCTTAGGCCTTCACATATCCGAGACCGCTCCTCGAATTTCTCCTCGAACGCCCTCCTGCGCTCGTTTGACAAAGCAACCTCGGACTCGAGCTGCCGGTTCCTCTCGGTCAAGCCCGTTGCATCAGCTTTTACTGAGTCCAGCTCCCCCCGGAGTCGGGAAACCGTGGTCTCGAGCTCATCTAGCCTCGAGGAAAACTGGGCTTTATCCCGGCTAAGGCCGATTTTTTCAGCCTCAAGGCTCCGGTTATAGTCGGTCATAGCGGCCAGTTCACTCTTCAAACGACGGTTTTCGTCCTTAGCTGCATCGAGCTCAGGACGAATGTTGGCCAGCATGGCCGCCCGATTCAACTCTTCCTCCTTCTCCTAAAGAAGATGCCGGTATTAACCATGTTGGGCACGGATGAAAGCTTCATTAACCAGCACCACACTCTGCAGGTGAAACAAGTCAGAAGGCTTAGGCGAAGTAAGGATAAAATCCACAGATAAACTATACAAGAATGACAGAAGAGCTTACCTGGTTGCTTACATGCATACCCTCGTTAATGAGGCACTGCCAAGTGAGCCCGATCATTTTGCGCCTGTCCGAGTCAGAAATAAGGGGTCGCAAATAGCTCGCTACGCCCACCGGATGCGATAGAAAGCTGCAGTCCTCGGGGACGGTGACTACGGCCGATCTGGTTCTCCTTGGCTCCATGCTCGGGGCCGGGAAGATATTTACCAAGCTGTCTCTGGGGCCTGATTCGGAGATCCAGTTGGTCGGCCTTGTGGTTCGAGGAATAGGGAGATGACCAAAGCCCGCTGCTTCGCCGGGGAGGGGGGGTGTGCACGAGAACATGTCGTCAAAATCATCCACCCGCAAAACCGGGGTAGATAAACTTGGAGCAGCCTCCATATTTTCGGCAAAGGCCGGGGGCTCCGCAGTTGCAGCAGGCTCATGCTCGGGAGACGGACGAGCGCCTGTGGGGGCTTCGCTCTCCGGTACTGGGGCGGTCCTTTTATCGGTTTCAGCAGCTACCGCTTCCCCGGACCTTTTCCTTTGCAGGGGAGTGTCTTCCGAAGAAGTTTCACCTGATATGTCGACAAAGTCAATCGACCGAAGAGGAGCCGGTGAAAGTATTGCTTCCGCACATGAATGTGGAGCGGTAACCAAGAGACCTTCGCCGATAGAAGGAAGGGGTGGAACGGAGACCGCCTCCTCCGGTATTGGAACCACGGAGGGAACGGAGCCGACTCTCCGGACAATGATGTCGGGCTCCGTCTCTTCCCTTGAAGACCGAGCAACGCTTCTCGCTTTCTTCCTTTTTGGCGTCTACCCCTTTTCGGAGGGTCGTTTTCTTTTTGCAGCATCAGCAAGAACACGGGAAGAACCCGTTGTGTCAAACTCGGACGTCGGTGCTGGGGGAGCGGTCCCCGACTCCGGTCTGGGGGCTACCGAGCCCTTAGGCAAGCCTGAAAAAATAAGATGTTAGCGAAGGACGGAACGAATAAAGGAAGATGCAGCAGAATAGAAGTAGAAGGCTACCGTGGTTCTGGGCAACCCATCGGGCACGTGACAGGTGGGCCCATGTCCGGTCGTCATAAGGATGCTGGTCGAGGAGTACAGTGACCCAGTCACTCAGATTCCGAATGACCGGAGGAACGTACCCATTGGCTGACAAAAGTAAGGAAAAAACAGTGAGAAAGCGGAATCAAAATTTGACGAAGCAACACTAAGGCAATTATTCAAGACTTCGGACTTACGCTTGTTATTCCACTTCTCCGGGAAAGGCATATGATCAGCTAGAACGATTTCCTCGGTCTTCACCCGGACGTACCGCTCCAACCATCCCCGGTCTCTGTCTTCATCCATTTTTTAGAAGAATAGATTCCGGCTGCGCTTGGTCAGTTTCATTGCGCCACCCCGGAACAGCCTCGGGGAGTATAGGCGTATCAGGTGGGCCAGTGTGAACTCCTTCTCGGCGTTGTTGGCCAACAACCGGAGACACGCTACGACCCTCCAAACATTTGGGCCGATCTGAGCTAACGTAACGCCGTAAATCCGGCACATGTCGAGAATGACCGGATCCACCGGAGGGTCGAGTTTGAGAGTGAAGGGGTATTTGTAAACATACAGAAACCCTTCACGATGGTCAGTAACGGATTCATCTGGTCCGGGGGCAAAAATCCGAACTGGACGGGTGTCCCACCGCAATCGGCCCGGACTATGTCGAGCTTCTCCTCGGTAATAGATGAGGGATACTGCCTCACGTCGAATCCCCTGTCTGAAACGGAGGAAGGCCTTTCACCCTCAAGATCTTTGTTGAAGTTGAATTTAGCCGGTATGATATCCGAAGCCGTGGGCTCGAATTTAGCTGGAGACGCGGGCTCGGCCCCCGGGGATGACACCAGTGGAGCATCATGGGAAGTGGATTCGGACATCTTGGGAATAGGAAAGAAGGAAGGTTCAAGAGAGGAATTTAAGAAAAATGAAGAAACTGGTGATGATTGAGAGAAAGGGAGACAAAATTGGTTCTTTTGCACGTTATGTGAAGCACTGAACCAACTGCAGATCAAATGGGAAGCTGATTGTATGTAGTGTAGATGGAAGAGTGCAGAAAATGGAGTGAAGTTGAAGAAGAGCAAAAGCGTGAAAGTGAAAAAATGAGGAGGTAAAGAGCCTTATATAGGCGAAGGAGAGGAACAGTTACCG
The DNA here is from genome assembly GCF_019175385.1 of Lycium barbarum. Classification (NCBI taxonomy): domain Eukaryota; kingdom Viridiplantae; phylum Streptophyta; class Magnoliopsida; order Solanales; family Solanaceae; genus Lycium; species Lycium barbarum. The sequence continues at coordinate 119,408,189 of NC_083343.1, read as the reverse complement.
AGGACGGCCAATCAAGGGGCGCCACGTGTCCCGTCATTAATTCGAAGTGACTCGAAACGACGTGCAAAAGGCGGTTGGCAGAGGCGGGCCATCCGGGGCGGGACACGTGGCCGATAAAAGGGGAGGCATTACGCAACCGTTCCCGCCAAAATAAGAAGATAACGACGAGCTGACAAAGCCACCGGTTTCAGAAATTTTCCACTTCCCGTTACTCCGGTAGACCGGAGATCCGGGAAGTATGGGGGCTATCTTTATACGGAAAACCGGATATAAGTCAAACCGGTGGAACGTGGAACCGGAGGAAGGAATAAAAATGTGCCAGATGCTATTCGCCCTTGACCGGAGTAATGCCTGGGCCGGAGCTGAGTGAGGGCACCGACTGATCTGCCTTCTGCATCGTTGAAACGGCCAAGCCCGGTGACTCGAGCATTCATGGTTGTTGGTCCGTGTAGCTATTTGTCCGAGCAGCCGTTGGTCCGTGTGGTCGTTGTAGGCGGGCCACGCGCTAGTAACGTCCAGTCATGGTCAACTACCCACCATGCGTGTGTCAAACGGCGCCGTCAGTCTAATCCCACCAAATCCGTGCAGAGCTGTCCTTGTTATTATTATTTTATTAGTTCACATTGTATGAGACCCATGGGGGTCACACTATAAATAGAGCACATCCCCCTCCTTTGTAGGGGTTGGTTCCTTTTACTTTCCAAGAACACTTATAGTAGAAGAATTCATATATACAATATCTCTCTCAATATTTGATTCGGCCAAGGCCGTTTGTTTCCATCATTATTGTGTTTCTTCTATCAAGTGTTTTACATTGTTCATAAACGTTTACATTCATAGCAAATTGTCATCAGTAGCCGTTTTATTAAAGAACTCTCATATACATATTTTCTCTATCTACCATACATCAAGACCCAAAGCACATATCCTATACCTACTTACAAATTTCATTGATTATCCGAATTCGGGGTAAACACTTACAAAAATATATAACTTAAATTCAAGTAAATACATATAAATGATTCTGCGAAATGAACAAAAATGCCCTACATTCATAGTTTAGTCCGAAAATATCCTTAAACTATGCAAAATTGAACAAAAATATCCCTACTGTTACGTAATTGGGTCAAAATGCCTTTTTTTTTTCTAATAACCATATTGTTTCTTTTCTTTTTGAACAATTTTTTTTAAATAAAAATATTATTTTAAAAGAAACCTTTTCTTGTTTCTTTTCTTTTAAAATCGCTTTAACTAATAAAAAAGTGGGAAGTAATTTTTTTCCTTAATTTCGTCTTATCAATTAAAATAAAATTACCCATGTACTTTTTTAACTAATAAAATAGTTCATATGTATAAGTCATAGTAACCAATCATTAATTTTCCTTTATATAACGATAAAATTCGTTTCCCTAATAAAATAGAAAATATTTTTATTTCTTAATATTTTTCAGAACTGAAGTAGTATATGCATTTGCTAATATAATCCTTGATTTTAAAGTTAAAATGAAAAAAGGGTCAACAATAACTCAATTGATGATATCTTAAAGATAAATTGTGATTTAAAGTAATGTAAAAAAAAATCTTATTATGTGATATTATGATTGTTGTATCTTAACTTTAAAACCAAGGATTATATTAGTAAAAATACATGATTTATGACACTATATTGTTGTATCTATGTTATTAGGAAAAGGAATTTTATTGTTATTTAAATGAAAATTAATGATGAGTTACTATGACTTATACATATGACCTATATTATCAGCTAAAAAAGTACATAGGGTAATTTTATTTTAATTGATAAAATGAGATTAAGAAAAAAAAAACTTTCCACTTTTTATTTAGTTAAAGGAATTTTAAAAGAAAAGAAACAAGAAAAACATTATTTTATAATAATGTTTTTATTTTAAAAATGTGTTTAAAAAGAAAAGAAACAATGTGTTTATTAGGAAACTGGCATTTTTGAGCCAATTAAGTAACAATAAGGGCATTTTTGGGACAAACTATGAATGAAGACATTTTTGTTTACTTTGTATAGTTTAAGAGTATTTTTGGACCAAACTATGAAGGGGGACATTTTTGCTCATTTGCATAGTTAAGGACATTTTTGACCCTTTTCCATTGAGCAAATACATAAGAACCCTCCTGAACTATAATCTTTTTTTTTTTCAAAAAGACATTTAAACTTTGCAGGAATCCTAGTACCTCTGAACCGATTTAAAGTGAGATTAGCAACTCCTTTTACTCCTATGTGGTATGGGGCGTGTGATTCACTCTTAAAGAGAGTAAGCAGTAGAAAAATTGTTAAACTTTTACTTTTTCTTTTAATAAATAATTTTCTTATTTTTTTTCTTCTCTCTTTACTTTTTTCTCTTCTTATTTTCTTATTTTCTTATTTTGTTCTTCTCTTTCGGCTTTTTTTGCCTTCTTCTTCATAGAAGTTCTCCATTGTTGTCCAGAGCTTTAAAGCTACAGATTAGAGGTTCCTCTTTTAATTTTATAAACATATTGTATCTTGCCTATTATTTTACCGAAAAATGGTACGTTTTGTCGAAAAAGGTTTCTACCATTCTCTCTGCTATTCCTGTTCGAAAAAGATAAATCAAACGAATCGGAAGAGTTATGTATGGAGGAAGAAGAATTGGATGCATCACTCGTTCGTACATATACTCCGTATTTCCATAGCCGTTGGGCTCAGCCTTGGGGTAAAGTCACTCATCCCAAGCCTCTCTACACACAACAAACTGCACCCAAGCCTAAGGAAGACGAGCCATCACCTTCTGATTGGCCACCACAAGCTGGAGTCCGGAATCAAAATGACCCAAAAAAAATAATCTTTTGAATCAAAATATCCCAACAACAAAAAAAGGTGATATAAATAATTTTAGCGCAGTAAATTACTGTGCTAAAGGACTTAACTGTAACTGTGCGGTTAAGTCCTTTAATGCAGTAAAATACTGTGTTATAAAACCCAGTAAAAAAAATTTATAACGCAGTATTTTACTGCGTTATAGAAACAATAAAAAAAAATTAGCAAATTTTATTTTTTGCAACACTTAGTGTTTTTTTTGGGTACTTTGACTAATGATTAATCCTGTGTCAAGACTCTGAAACGTGAATATTTTATATAGAACCTGATATTTTTTTGCTTACGATAATGTAGGCTCAATACATCAAAGATACGTAAACGTTCATATCGTTATTTTTAGTGTTAAAAAGGTGCCCGAAGTAAGTTTTGTTTGAAAACTTTAGGTTTAAGTGCTCTATATACGTAGACGTCCATTTCTATTTGAAGACTTATTGTCATTAGCTTAAAGTTTTTTATTTTTAGGGTTTAGATTTAAGTGTGTTATTTTTTAAATCGCAACTTTATTTCAAATATACGCGATTTGTTTTGCGCTCGGACGTCTGATTTACGCGATTTTTTTTGCAACATATTCGAAATAAAGTTACGCATTAAAAATAACATACTTAAGGAACACTTAGTGTTTTTTTCCATAAAAAGATCGCAACATCTTATTTTAATAAATTTTTTCTTTGCAACACTTAGTGTTTTTTCCATACTTTGACTAACGATTAGTTGTGTGTCAAGACTCCAAAACGTCAATATTTTATATAGAACCTGATATTTTTTTCTGCGTACTAGAATTTAGGCTCAATACATCAAGGATACATAAACGTTCGAATCGTCCTTTTAGAGGTTGAAAAGTTACCTGAAGTAAGTTTTGTTTGGAAACTTTAGGTTTAAGTGTTTTATTTTTTAAGGTTTTGATTTAAGCATGTTATTTTTTAATCAAGACATAACGGTATTTTGAATATAAATCTAATTCTAAAAAATATAGGGAGAAAAACTAATTGTAAAGTGTTCAAACTTTAGATGCTTATAACTTTGTGCTGGGATGTCCATTTTATGCTATTTTTTTTATCTTGCGTATTTTTTCGTGATCTACGCGGACAAACTGCTTGAAGTTTTTAGTTTTCGTTACTTATAATATGATGATACGCAATAGATTTCAACGTAAAAATTTCGCGACAATGTAGCTTTGAATGTCAATTTCACTTTTGTGGTTTCAATTTTTCAAAATAAAGTTAACTAATTTTCTCGACATATAAATTGACTAAAATAACCTTATAACAATAGAACACTTAAATCTAAAGTTTTCAAACAAAATTTACTTCGGGCACCTTTTCAACCTCTAAAATGACGATCCGAACATTTACTTGATGTATTGAGCCTACATTATTATACGCAGAAAAAAATATCAGGTTCTATATAAAATATTGACGTTTCAGAGTCTTGACACACGACTAATCATTGATCAAAGTATGAAAAAAAATACTAAATGTTGCAAAAAATAAAGCTGCTAACGAGTCTAATGACGAGCCATCGCCTTTTGATTGGACGGATGGATCTCCGGAAAATAAAGAATTGGCACCAGTTGAGCCTAAGTGGCGACAGAAAAACTTTTCCGGCAAAAAAGAGTTCGTCCAAATTCGATTTTAGGAAAAGTAGGATGTTTTAAGTCTATTCAATTAAATATTAGGTTTGAGTTTAAAAAGGAAGATATGAGAAGGTATTTAAATTAGTGTTTTTAAGAGAATAACATATCCACTTTATTGGAAAAAATGGACGACGCCGGAGAATAAACTTTCCGGCAAATACAAATTTCCCTCAACCCCTAACTTATTAAATTGCCCTTTTTTTTCACCTTCATTTGTCAAATCCAGTAATTAATTTGCATATAAAAGAAAAAAAAAGAATGGAAGAAATGAAAATGGTGTGGGGAAGTGATGAAGGGGAAATAAAAATAGAGTTCCTCTGCACTTTTGAAGAGATGCAAATTAGCAGGTAAAGAATGGAGAAAGAGAAAGGGAAAACAATAAGAAAGAGAAAAAAGAAGTAAAAAAAAAAAATGGAAAATGAAAACAGAAAGTAAAAATAGTTCTAAAATGAAAAAATGACGTGTCAAAGTAATATTGGTGCGTGATGCGTACAGCCTCCCATAGAACTGGTATTTAGCTTGGAAGGTTCTATTAATTCCAGTTCAAACTAATTTAGAAGGGGCATTAGGACCCTCTTAAAATTTAGATATCTTATTAAAAAAATGTGTTGACTTTAGGGTGTTCCGATGTATTTTCTCCTTTTCTATTTAGTATACAAAAAGATAAAGACAACAATTGTCGACTTCTGTGACAATTGTCTTTGTTAATCAGAAACATAAATGTCATTAATTATTTTAAGTTCCATAAAATACTCGAAAACTAAAGATATATATGTTTTATGTATTCAGTTTTACTCGTTGTATTCATGAATACAATGAGTCTGTTTATGAGTATAGATAGTCATTTCATGAATACAATGAAAAAAGAAATTTATTTTTTGCTGTATTCATGAATACAGCGAAAAAATGTATACGGTGAATAAAAAAATGAAACAAGCTACAATGTTTGCTACAACGCGTAAATACTAAACATGCAGCTACGCCTAATATTTAACCTTTAAAAGGTAGTCATTTGTGAAATTTTTCCTAAAATATACGTCCATAAAAAATTATATGCTGACATTTACATGACTTATTTATAAATTCTGGTCACAATCTAAATTTCTTGTACTGAAAGATTAAACAACAATGATTGCGAGTAATTTTATTGGTATTAGATTGTAGCGCTGACTTTCTACAACAGTTAGTAGAATTTTATATTTCCACCTGTTCTCTTTAAACTATATATTATTCCACTTGTGAAGAAAAAAATTGATTGAAATTAACGAGGATGGGAAAAACCTGGGTTTTAGTCAACTTATTTCTAATTGAATATTGAAAGATTTTGATTAAAAAAATTGAATAATTAAATTCGGTCACCCATATGCCAACGAGAGCTTTCCTAAGATGCAAAAGTTATTGAAAAAAGTACTCCAACTAGAATAAATTTTTCCATTCAACAGTAATGAATAGATAAGTATTCCCCTTATTTAGACGAACAGTTCATTTTTTATAATAAAACAACAAGTTAAAAAAGGAAATTTGATGTGAAATAATCTGGTGACGTTGTTTTATATTTTTCTAAATTAGGTCTAAATTAAAAGTAGAGCTGTTTTTTGTTTAGTGTCTCATGGTCTAGTTAGCTTGGTCTTTTCCAACTGTAATTACTCGTTTAGTCAAACTTTCGAAAAATTAGAGGTGCCTTTTCTCAAAACTGAAATAGACTTAACTAATTTGTAAATTAGGTGTTGGCTAAACTTAGGGGAACATACCCCTTTGTCTCAATTTATGTGAAGAAATTTTGAATATGAGGATCAAAATATTTAATTTTAACTATAAACTCGAGTATATATTTTTTACATATTTTAAATAAAATTTTCAAATCTGAAAGCTATATAAAAAGTACAACAAGTCTAACGTAGCTAATGATTCAACATATTTAAAAAAACATATAGAGAAATTAAAGTAAAAAAAAAAAAAAAAAACTTCTCAAACAGTAACAACTTCAAATAAAACTAAACAAAGAGAGCACAAGTAACTCTTTTCACGATTCACAACTCCCAAATGAAAGCCGATAACTTCCAAATAGTAATGTATTACAGAATTTAGAGCAACATCAGAATTTTTTAAGTAGAAATGAAATGAAAAACAACATTATTTTGTACAAAAAAACCAAAAATCCCCTTTATATCCCTATAGCCATGGATGTAATAAATAAATCAAACAGACTCAGTATGTGTTGTTGTGATCATCTCAGTTTCTTGAGTTTTACTCTTCTGCTTGTTTGTACTCTCCATAAACGTATGAGACAAAACCCCAAAGAGAAAGAAAAAGAGAAAGTCCTTTTTCACCTGAAAATTTCTCATTAAAGAAAATTACGGCTAATAATTCAGTAACTGGGAGTAAAACTGCAAGCAAAACCCCAGACATCAAAGAAGAAGAACAATAAATAACTCCAATAGCACCCACGTAAAAGCATTGCCAAATAATGGCACTCCATATTAGCACTGTATAATATCTAGCTTCTCCCAAGTTATATTGTTTTGCCTCCCTTGATATTGCCTGCAAAATTTCAATTACAATATATTAGTGGTGATCTTAAAAAAAGAATCTCTAAATCTAATTTAACGGTCCTGCATGTCCAACTGTAAGGTATTGTCCGCTTTAGGCATAAGCCGCACGGATTTGTTCCTTGGGTTTTAACTGAAAAGGCGCTTTAACATTTGATTCTGAACTCATTCTTATAAGGTCCTTTAACTTTTTCCTCCCGTTTCGATGTGAGATTCTCCTATTTCAAAGGCTTGCCCTCAGTCATGGGCGTCAAATCTAAAAACAAATCAGTACTTCGTCCCATTTGTGTATTACTGTATTTGACTGGATATAAAGTATAATTTTTTTAATGTAATTAAAAATAAGTCAGAGATATTTATGTATCTACATATCATCTTATTAAAAAAAATTAAAAAATTATTTCTAAATATAAAAAAAGCACCCAGAGGATCTGATAAGCACTATCTGGTTGAAAGGTTCTACACATTCTCTCTTTCTTAACACATTTTTTAGACAAAGACTATCGGTTTTTTCCTCTTTTCGGATGAATGATGATAAACCTTTATCAGAATTAGGTAAATCTTTATGGATCCAGTAGTACCCCATTTTTCATCTACTTATAACATATCACATATGCAAACAATTTAATACAGTGTAATTCCTGTTTTCATCTACGTATGATATGTGCAAATTTAATACAACGCAAAAAGCATGTCGCCCCCATTTTGACGTATACATCGCCCCTATCCAACTAAGAAAAAACATATTTCACGACTAAAGAGTCTTCATCCCTCTATGTGGGGATATGAATAATAAAACATATTTCCCGACTAAAGAGTCTTCATCCTGATCCCTCTATGTGGGGATATGAATAATTTTGGGTTTCGAGGCATCAAGCTAGACATATATTTATCAATAAAATCCTACTGACAAAGTGAAATCACAATGAAAATAAAAGAATTCCAGATCTCTGAAAGAGAGACTTGATAAATTTAAAGGCCCTATGGGATCTAATTAAGATCGATACCAAAGGAGATATATTACTCGCCAATTTTAATGTATGTGGTCTTATTTCGATTTAATCTATTTTTAAAAAATAACCTCTTTGGAAATTTAGAAATAATTTATCTTAAATTTTCTATTTTACACTTAATGCAGGAGTGGAGCTACAATGTTCGGCAGAGGTGTTTGGATGAATTTTAGTAGCTTTTGCTTAGGCCCTCTATGTGTATTAGGAAATTCATTTAAAATATATAGATATTTAAATATCAGCACCGTATCTAAAACGAGCTATAGATTTAATGGGAAGTTTGAAACTTATAAACTTAATGGGAAGTTTTGTAGCCACATAAATATTATATATGGCATGTTCAACACTATAAATTTCAATATTTTTTTATTCAGTCAAATAAGTTCACGTAAATATACTTGAAAATCCTTATTGACGATCATCCCAACGGTGCAAAAAGCAGTAGCAGCAAAACACATGACTAACTGAATCTCCAACACCAATATAGCAGTAAGGGCTTGTTTTGCCTTCATGTAAGTCAACTCAATACAAGGCAAAATGAGTCCATACAAAGCTGCAGCCAAAAGTGTCATAACAAAACCAACAATATACTCTCCACTTGTCACGCCCTCCGGACGATCACCGTTCGCCCGAATACCCAATAAAATGTTGGGGGAATTATAGTATCGAGTTAATATGAGAGAAAAATACTTCTATTACTTTCAAGAATAGAAAGAAGAGACATACAAGCTCAAAAAAAAAAAAAAAAAAACTCAAAAGAAAACACCTCACAAATCTCTCAAGGATATTACACAACTTTTCTTGGTTGTGCTGTGATGATCTAATGTCTGATATTTTGGTGTATCTACAAATGATGGAAGGCTTCCCTATTTATAGGGATGAAATGAACCTATTGATGTCATTTGTGACTCAAGCAAGCACTTGACAATTTGCCAAATACAAGGAATATGTTTTCTTCCTTAAAACAAGGAATATGTTTTCTTCCTCAAAACAGGGGAAATGTTTTCTTCCTTGTTTTCTTCCTTAAAATGAAGGAGATGTTTCCTTCCTCAAATTATGGGATGGACCCAACAAATCTCCCCCTCCAGTCCCATACACCTGAAGGAGGGTACACTGGCCTTTTTTTAGTTTGAGTGTATGCCGACAAGTTCTTTGCACAATTCGAACTTGTCTCTCGGTACCACCTTGGTCAACATGTCTGATGGATTCTCCTTTGTGTTGATCTTCACTAGTCTCAACAGTTGTTGATCAATTGTCTCGCATATCCAGTGATACCGAACATCAATATGTTTTGTACGGGAATGGTACATGGAGTTCTTGCTCAAGTCTAGAGCACTCTGACTGTCACAATGTATCTTGTACTCTTTCTGTTGGATCCCAAGTTCTTGGAGATAGCGCTTTAGCCACAACATTTCTTTACCAGCTTCAGCGGCAGCAATGTATTCTGCTTCTGTTGTAGATAAAGCGACACATTTCTGCAATCTTAATTGCCAAGAAACAACTCCCCCTGCAAAAGTGTAGATATATCCTGAAGTAGATTTTCTACTATCAATATCTCCGGCCATATCAACATCTGTATAGCCTTCCAAGACTGGATCAGCTCCACCGTAGCAAAGACATAACTTCGTGGTACCCTTCAAGTATCTGAGAATCCATTTGACTGCCTCCCAATGCTCCTTCCCGGGGTTAGAGAGAAAACGACTCACTATACCCACTGCATGAGAGATATCTGGCCGTGTGCATACCATAGCATACATCAGACTTCCAATTGCTGAAGAATAGGGCACCGCTGACATCTCCCCGATCTCTTCCTTGGATGTGGGACGTGTTCTTTTGCTCAACTTGAAGTGATTCGCAAGTGGAACACTAACTGGTTTGGTATTATTCATGTTGAATCTTTCAAGTACCCGATCAATGTACTTCTCTTGAGATAGCCATAACTTGCGATTCTTCCTGTCTCGAGTGATCTGCATCCCAAGAATCTGTTGAGCCGGTCCTAAGTCTTTCATATCAAAAGACTTAGAGAGTTCTTTCTTTAGTTGGTTTATCTTCAATTGATCTTTCCCAACGATCAACATGTCGTTTACATATAATAGAAGAGCAATGAAGGTACCGTCTGGAAGTCTCTTGATGTATACACACTCATCCGCAGTAGTCTTCTTGTACCCTTGACTCATCATGCATGAGTCAAACTTCTTATTCCACTGCCTTGGTGCCTGCTTCAAACCATACAAGCTTTTAGATAGCTTGCACACAAGATTATCACTTGAAACCTCAAAACCTTCTGGTTGCTGCATATAGATTTCTTCTTTCAAATCTTCGTGAAGAAATGATGTCTTCACATCCATCTGTTCAAGCTCCAAGTTCATACTTGCTGCCAAGCCAAGTATAACTCGGATTGAGGTCAACTTGACAACTGGTGCAAAGATCTCATCAAAGTCAATTCCTTTCTTCTGCTGGAACCCTTTGACAACCAACCGAGCTTTGTGTTTCACCACTTGTCCGCTTGCATCCTTCTTTAACTTGAACACCCATTTGTTTCTCAGTGCCTTCTTCCCTTTAGGAAGTTCTACGATCTCATAAGTTTGATTTTTCTGCAGAGATTCTAACTCATCCTGCATTGCTATCAGCCATTTTTCTTTATCCTTATGAGACATAGCTTCTTGAAAACTCTTCGGTTCTCCATCTTCAGTAAGCAAAAGGTATTCAGATGATGAGTACCTTTTTGATGGTATATGGCCTTGTTCAGATCTACGAGCAGTTGGAACCATCTGAGAAGAACTACCATCATCTGTGTCGTGTGATGGTTCTGGTGAGGTGGGTTGTGGCTCCCCTTGCTCAGCACTCTCTTCTGTCTCCTCATCTTCTTCTGCTCCTGAGTTTTCTTCTAGCACTTCGTCATTATTTCTCAAGAACAATTCTGGTGCTTCATTTGAAACTTGAGCACCCTCATTTGACTTCTGAGACATCGTGGATTTTTCAATGTCTTCTATTGTCAAATTTTCGTGAAACACAACGTCCCTGCTTCTGATCACTTTTTTCTCCTTAGGATCCCATAACCTGTATCCAAACTCTTCATTTCCGTAGCCAATGAAAATGCATGGGATAGTTCTCGCATCAAGCTTCTGTCTGAGCTCTTTGGATACATGTGCATATGATGAACACCAAATACTCTAAGATGTGAGTATGTAGGATCCTTACCTGTCCATAGCCTCTCTGGAACTTCAAAGTTGAGTGGTACTGAAGGTGATCGGTTGATGAGATAACATGCGGTATTGACTGCTTCTCCCCAAAATGGCTTTGGAAGTTTATCCATGTTCAGCATGCTCCAGACACGCTCCATGATAGTCCGGTTCATTCTTTCAGCAACGCCATTGTGCTAAGGGGTGCGTGGTACTGACTTCTCATGTCTAATGTCATATGCTCTGCAATATGCATCGAACGCCTTAGAAGTATACTCGCCTCCATTATCAGATCGGAGACATTTCAGTTTCTTTCCTGTTTCACGTTCCACCAAGACGTGAAATGACTTGAAGCACTCGAACACCTGGTCCTTCGTCTTCAGGAAATACACCCACACTTTTCGAGGAGCATCATCGATAAAAGTCAGAAAATATCTGCTTCCACCGAGTGATTCAACCTCCATAGGACCGCAGACATCACAGTGTACCAAACTTAACAACTCTGATCTTTTTGTTGAAGTGAAATTAAATGACACTCTGTGTTGCTTACCGAATAGACAATGATTGCAAGGACACAGTGTAGCGTTCTTGTCAACATTTATAAGATTCTTCTTCATCAAGGTAGTCAACCCTTTCTCGCTCATGTGGCCGAGTCTCTGGTGCCATAAATCCTGAGAAGCCTCCTCTGCAATGTTGAGGTTGTCTATACAAATTCTCAAATGTGTTTTGTACAATGTGCCACAAACATGTCCTCGAGCGATTTTCAAAACGCCCTTTGACATTTTCCATGTGCCTCTGCTAAAATGGTTTTCATACCCTTGTTTGTCAAGAGATACCACTGACAGGAGATTGAGCCGAAGATCTAGCACATGTCTGACATCCTTCAAAGTTATTGTGCTCCTGGTACCTATCTTTATTTGTACATCACCAATTCTGGCTATTCCAGAGGAACTGGAATTACCCATCTTTAGCGCTCCAAAGTCTCCAGCTTTGTATGTTGTGAAGTAGTGCCTGTGGGGAGTTACGTGGTAGGATGCTGCAGTATCTACCACCCATTCTGTGTCTTCTCTTGAGACGTGAAGGCATGTCTCATCATGGGTAGTACAATACGCTACATCACCTAAGATTATGATGAGCGCTTCACCACCCTTGTTCTTCGGTTGAGAACTGCTCTTGCCTTGCTCCTCTAGCCATTTGTAGCAATTCTTCTTCATGTGACCCTCTATACCGCAATGGTGGCAGGTATAAGAGGGTTTCCGGCCATTCGATGATTTCCCCCGACTTTTGCCTCTACTTTGCCATTTTCCTCTACTATTTCTTTGTTGTTTTCCTTATGATCTTCCTCGATTCTCCGTCACAAGGGCATGAGTCTGATCTGTGCTCATGTCTTTCCTTCTTGCCTCTTCATTGAACAATGCATCCTTGACCACAGACATGGTAAGTTTGCCATCTGGGGCTGAGTTGCTGAGAGTAACAACTAGTGTTTCCCAACTATTAGGAAGGGAACTAAGAAGTAGTAGAGATTGCATTTCGTCTCCAAGTGGCATTTCTACACAAGATAATTGATTTACCAGACTCTGGAACTCACTGGTATGTTCGGCAACAGAAGTTCCACTTTTGAGCTTCATATTGACAAGGCGTCTCATCAGAAGGGCCTTGTTCCGAGCGGTCTTGGCCTGGTACATGTCTTCCAACTTCTTCCAAAGGGCATAAGCGTCGATTTCTTGTGCAGCGTGGTGGAAGACACTATGGTCAATCCATTGTCGGATTTGACCAATAGTTTTTCTATTAATTTTCTTCCACTCTATTGACTTGGGCGTGTTAGGATTAATACCCTTCAGTTCTATTGGATCAAAAAGGTCTTTGCAACTGAGGAAATCTTTCATCCGAGGTTTCCACAGCGTGTAGTTGGTAGCCGTGAGCATAATCATAGCTCCAGAAGATGAAGTTGACTCGTCAATGGTCATTTTTCACCTTCTGAATAATTTTCAAAAAATTGAGGGACCAAACTGCAATTTTTCAAAATTACAAAACTGACCGGTGACGTGGCAGCTGATGCAGGAGCACCAAGGTAATTCTTTTCTGATGTGAAAGTTCAGACTATGCTGCAACCACAGAGCATACTCAGACAAAACCTTGGCTCTGATACCACTTGTTGGGGGGGGGGAATTATAGTATCGAGCTAATATGAGAGAAAAATACTTCTATTACTTTCAAGAATAGAAAGAAGAGACATACAAGCTCAAAAAAAAAAGAAAAAAAAAACTCAAAAGAAAACATCTCACAAATCTCTCAAGGATATTACACAACTCTTCTTGGTTGTGCTGTGATGATCTAATGTCTGATATTTTGGTGTATCTACAAATGATGGAAGGCTTCCCTATTTATAGGGATGAAATGAACCTATTGATGTCATTTGTGACTCAAGCAAGCACTTGACAATTTGCCAAATACAAGGAAGATGTTTTCTTCCTTAAAACAAGGAATATGTTTCTTCCTCAAAACAGGGGAAATGTTTTCTTCCTTAAAATGAGGGAGATGTTTCCTTCCTCAAATTATGGGATGGACCCAACATAAAACCGCTCCAACTGTCAACACAACCATCGCATTAATAGAATACGATGTGAATTTTAGCTTCACTATGAAGAAAGCACCTATTGCCGTGAAGGCAAGTTGAACAGAGATAAGAAGTGAAGAAGTTGACACGGGGAGTTTTGACCCGCCCCATGAATAGCAAAAATCATCAAGTCCAAGGGCAATGCCAATGACGAATGCTGCAACGAAGACTCGAGGCGTTATGAAATAAAACTTGGTATCAGAACCCTTGATTTTTCGACGATAGAAGTATAGGATGACAAGAGGTACGAGGGTGAGTGGCCATCCACCGGTTTGTAACCAACTACTAAGCCAAATTTTTGCACCTCCTTCCACAAAATATAAACGCACCATTAAAGGACCACCACAAACACCAACTGAGAGTATTAAACAATTTATCACAAGAAGAATTCTCTTCATATTAGTGCTTACTCTTTGATCTTCCATTTTCAAGAGATTTAATTTGGATATAAACTTTGTTTGTGTTCTTCTACTATTTCTTGAAGTGACGGGAACTGTAGATTGCTATTTGTAGTTTGAGAAATGTTTTTGGTCCATTGGGAAGATTTGTTTCACAACATGGATTGGCCCCACTTTAAGAAGGCTTAAAATTGTATTAGTGGAAAATAAAGCGTGTACTCGATCCCTAAATATTTGGAAGTCTCCATAGCTGTGCCTGTTTATACAATTACAAGCATAATCATGAATACCAACAATATTAGCAACTCATCACGTCAAAACCAACCCATCAAGCTAAGATAAAATAATCTGAATTTTCAATGTCCATGACGACCGCTGCGTATAACAATTTTTTTTATAATTGATAGATTATGTAAATATTTTGTAATATTTTATAATCTCTTATTTTAGGTTAGAATATTTTGTAATATTTTATTCTGTCCTATTTTAGGTTAGGATATTTTTGTATATTAACCAATTCAAGGAATGAAAGGAAACTACGGAAAATAATTCTTTCATGCTATCAGCAGTCTAGGGTTTTCTTTTTTTTCCTCTCCTCTCCGCTGCCCTAGCTCTGCCGGCTGCCACCTTTTTCCGCCACCATGTCCGACTCAAAATCATCCTTCCACCCCGCTTTTGCCGTCTCCAACATGCGTAATCACATTCCTGTGGTTCTTGAAATGGAGAATGCACAATATGGTACATGGGCGGAATTGTTTAAAATCCACGCCAAATCCCATAGGGTCATACACCATATCATCGCACCAGAGAAAGGGAAGCAGGCAGCCCCTACCTCCGATGACGACAAAAAACTTTGGTCGACCCTTGATGCGACTGTGCTCCAGTGGATTTATTCCACGATTTCGAATGACCTCCTTACTACTATTCTTGAACCTGGAGCAACGGCCATGGAAGCCTGGGATCGCTTGTGTGACATCTTCCAGGACCATCAAAACTCCCGTGTCGTCATGCTTGAACAAGAGTTTTCCACAACTAGGATGGAAGACTTCCCGCACGCGTCTGCATATTGTCAAAGGCTCAAGAGCATCTCCGATCAATTAAAAAATGTGGGGGCTCCGGTTTCCAATTCCCGCCTTGTTCTTCAGCTTGTTTCGGGTCTCACCGACGCATTCAAGGGTGTGGGAACGCAAATTCATCACAGCAAACCATTGCTTCCTTTCACCGAGGCGCGCTCATCACTCGTTCTGGAGGAACGAGAACAGGCGATGCAGGTGATGTTCGGCCAAATTTGCATATATTTAGTCATTGTTGCCTCACATTTTAATACTTTTAATCGTCTTTTGAGTATTATTATATTAATTTGTACTTAATATTATATTTTTATTATGTAGGAATAAAATCATGTGAAGATGAAGATATTTGGATTAAAATTGAATTAAAAGTGCTGAAATTGAGGAAGGAGCACACTTTATATTTGGAATTGGAAAAGGAATGCCACGTACAAATATTAACGTTGAAGGCTTGTAATGATTAGCTGGTGAAGGCTTCTACTAATGGAATACCTAGCAGCAAAAGAGATGTTTGCCTACGTGGAACCAAGTGAAGAAAAAAACAAGTAAATTGAAGAGGCAACAACTAAAAGGGAATGCAAAATTAAGACACTTTGTCTACGCGGCAATCATTAATTAAAAACAAGAGCAGACAAAGTTGTTGTTTCTGAAGGCGTAACAAGAGTGAAAATTGATCCAGCCAACTGACGTGTCAAATTGAAGCAGCCAGGGACATAAATAAAATTCAGGGACACTGTACGAAAGCTTCGGTCCATACAGTGTATTTTCCTACTTTTTTTGGACTAGGTTATTTTGTGTGGGTCTTTTTCTACGCCTATAAATATTTTCATAAGCCATAATTTTTAGACATCTTTGGCATTATACTCAAGTTTGGAGGCTAGGGTTTCTACATAAATATTCTTTCTTTTATTTAATCCTTGCTTATGGGAATTTCTTGGTGACAATTAAGATTGATACTCTTGTTGTGCTTATTTATTCATCGACATTATTTATATTCAAGTAAGTTATTGTTATTTTAATTATTCTTGTTCTTCAACATTTCTCAAGGGAGTAGCTAACCCTAGGACTCACCCATTTATTTTGTTTGAAACTCGGAAGAGGAAAAACGGGATTGGGATAGAATAATTAATAGGAATTTGGGGCGTTAACCCTCATCTAATGGAAATTGACCTAGGAATAGGCGATACCACTTGTAGCCATATTCGGGTGTTCTTAATGCTCCTAATTGCTTGAGGGATCTTCAATTGGGTAGTCTAGTTAATCTTCGGAAGAAGTTAATTTAGAGTCATTATCCGAGGCTAAATAACATAAACTTGCTATTATTTATAATTCGTGAAATATATTGGATTGTTACTTGAGAAGTAGGTTCCTTTATTCCATTCTTGTGGCCATTGATCAATTTACTTGCTTTCTAGATTAGAATTTATATTTCCGCATTTTATCAAAACCTTATAAAAAAAAATCACCATTGATGAGTTCGGTCTAGCTATTGTTAGTGATAATTCCTAATCTGCTTAAATCGCTTACATATTGTTCTCTGTGGGATTCGACCCCAACCTTGTTGGGTTACTATATTTGACAACGTCCGCGTTATACCATTAATAGGTGTAATTTGAGCGTATCAGCAGGCGGCCCACTCTACTCCTTCGGCAATGGTGGCTGCCACAGGTGGTGAGGGTTCGACTTCTTTTTTTGATAATACTCACTCGTCTGGTCATGCTGTGAATAACAGGGGCAAAAATAACAACAACAAAGGCCGCAATTCTGGCCGTCGGAACGGCGCTGGCCTTGGAAACGATGGCGGCAAAGGCAGCCGTGGCGGCAGCCGCGGTCACAGCGGTGGAAATTCCCAGCCACCGCCAGGCAGCTGGTCGTGTCACCCGTCTCCTCACCCGTGGCAGCTTCCAAATTATGCTTGGGGATGGATGCCACAATGGGCCGTGCCACCTTGCCCGTATCCGTCAACTTGGCAAACGTCTTCGCAAGGCCCCTCGGCCAAACAGTCGGGAATTCTCGGCCCTGCTCCCCAGCCTCCGCAGCAGGTGTATGCTGCTGCCCCGTATCAGCAGATGTATGCCCCGTCTTATGCTCCAACGGACATCGAATCAGCAATGCATACGATGACTATGAATCCTCCGGACCAGAAGTGGTACATGGACACCGGTGCCACATCTCACATGACATCCACAAATGGTAATCTCTCGTTTTATTCTAATTTGAGCAATCATCATTATGGTATTATTGTTGGTAATGGTCATTCAATTCCAATTCACGGTTGTGGTCATACTCATTTGCCTTCCCCAAACCCTCCTTTATCGTTGACAAATATCCTCCACGCTCCAAAACTCATTAAAAACTTAATCTCTGTTAGAAAGTTCACTACTAATAACTTTGTGACTATTAATTTTGATCTATATGGGTTTTCTGTGAAGGATTTTCGGACGGGGATGCCACTAATGATATGTGAGAGCCGGGGCGATCTATATCCCATCACCACCACCATCACAAACACAGCCAATTCTCCATCAACCTTTGCTGCTTTGTCTTCTTCTCTTTGGCATGATCATTTGGGTCACCCGGGAGCGTCAGTTTTGATTCTCTTAGGATCAATAAAAGCATTGAATGTAATAATTCTAGTTTCTCTAGTATTTGTCGTTCTTGCGTGCTTGGAAAACATATTAAGCTGCCTTTTGTTCCGTCTAATTCGAACACTTGTATGCCTTTTGATATTATTCATAGTGATTTATGGACTTCTCCTGTCTTAAGTTCCATGGGTCATCGATATTATGTTCTTTTCTTGGATGATTTCTCGAAATATTTGTGGAATTTTCCCTTAACTAGGAAATCTGATGTCTTTGCTAAGTTCTTAGAATTTCGGGCCCATGTCCGAACGCATTTTGAACGAGACATAAAAAATGTCCAATATGATAATGGGAAAGAATATGAGAATAATGATTTTTGGCATCTTTGTGAGTCGAATGGAATGTCTTTCCGTCTTTCTTGTCCTCATACGTCCTCACAAGATGGGAAGGCCGAAAGGAAGATTCGGTCTATCAATAATGTCGTGCGAACTCTTCTTGCCCACGCTTCTCTTCCACCTTCCTTTTGGCATCATGCATTGCAAATGACAACTTAGCTACTCAATATTTTACCAAGCAAGTTATTGAACCATAAGTCTCCCCTCCATGCTCTATATCAAAAGGAACCTATGTACTCTCACCTTCGGGTCTTTGGGTGTTTGTGCTACCCTCTTTTCCCGTCAACTACGATTCATAAGTTGCAGGCCCGGTCTACACCTTGTGTATTTTTGGGGTACCCATCAAATCATAGAGGCTACAAATGCTATGACTTATCATCAAATAAGAGCATCCTTAGTAGTCATGTTGTTTTTTATGAGACTCGGTTTCCCTTTGCTAACTTTCCTACTCCTTAATCCCATTCATACGATTTTTTGGATGAAGGGATCTCCCCTTATATTTTTCATCACCTCCAAAAATCAGGACCTGCCCCCTCCCCGCCCTCTGCCCAGCCGACCAGTACTCCTCCACTGCCTCCCGTCACCACTACTGGCCGCACGGTGAGGCAGCCCCTGCTGGTCTGACTGCCAGCCCCCTTCCCCATGCCACTGCCCAACCGCCTATCCTCACTTCCCGACCACCATGGTCACCCGTAGCCAACGAGGTATTGTCAAGCCTAAACGTCAGTTTAACTTACATACCACGGTTACAAAATCTCCCCTACCTCGTAACCCATTGGCCGCTCTTCGTGACCCAAATTGGAAAATGGATATGAATGATGAATTTGATGCTCTTGTTACGAATAAGATGTGGGATTTGGTCCCCCGTCCGCCTAATGTTAATGTTATTCGTTCTATGTGGATTTTTATTTATAAAGAAAAGTCTAATGGTGATTTTGATAGGTGATGGCAAAACTCAGCAGGTTGGCATTGACTGTGGTGAGACGTTCAGTCCGATTGTGAAACCGGTAACTATCCACACTATTCTTAGTCTTTCTTTGTCAAAGAATTGGCCTATACATCAACTGGATGTGAAGAATGCTTTTCTTCACGGTGAGCTTAAGGAAACTGTGTATATGCATCAACCTATGGGTTTTCGGGATCGCACACATCCTGATTATGTTTGCCTATTGCGTAAGTCTCTCTATGGGCTTAAGCAGGCTCCACGTGCTTGGTATAGATGATTTGCAGATTTTGTGTTTTCCATTGGCTTCTCTAATAGCAGGTCTGATAATTCTTTGTTCATCTACCATACGGGGACTGAAATGACATACATTTTACTATATGTTGATAATATTATACTCACTGCATCCTCAGACGCTCTCCGTCGTTCCATCATGGATAGGCTTGGTTCCAAATTTGGTATGAAGGATTTAGGTCCTTTGAATTATTTTCTTGGCATTGCTGTGACTCGTCACAAGGGGGGGATGTTCCTCTCTCAACGTAAGTATGCCGAGGAAATCATTGATCGCGCAGGTATGTCATCTTGCAAGCCCTCTCTCACTTCGATTGACACAAAACCGAAGGTCAGTGCTACTTCTGGTGCTCCTTATGAGGATCCCACTCATTATTGTAGTCTCGCAGGTGCTCTTCAGTATCTCACTTTCACGAGACCCTATATTTCATATGCTGTCCAACAGGTGTGCTTACATATGCATGATCCGAGGGACGATCATATGCATGCTCTTAAGCGGATTGTGCGGTATGTTCCGGGCACTCTTGACTATGGATTGCATCTCTACCCCTCATCGATCACCGACCTTGTCTCCTATACCGATGCAGATTGGGGTGGCTGTCCGGACACTCGTCGTTCTACGTCGGGGTATTGTGTATTTTTGGGTGACAACTTGATTTCTTGGTCGTCAAAGCGACAACCAACTCTTTCTCGGTCTAGCGCTGAAGCAGAGTATCGAGGTGTGGCTAATGTTGTCTCTGAGTCTTGCTGGATTCGCAATCTTTTATTGGAACTACATTGTCCGGTTCGCAAGGCCACGTTGATATATTGTGACAATGTGAGTGCCAGATATCTGTCCGGTAATCCGGTGCAACATCAATGCACCAAACATATTGAAATGGACATTCATTTTGTGCGTGAGAAGGTTGCGCGGGGACAAGTTCGTGTCCTTCATGTCCCGTCCCGTTATCAGATTGCAGATATTTTCACTAAAGGTCTTCCTAAGGTCCTTTTTGAAGATTTTCGTGACAGTCTCAGCATTCGTAAACCTCCCGTTTCGACTGCGGGGGTGTGATAGATTATGTAAATATTTTGTAATATTTTGTAATCTCTTATTTTAGATTAGAATATTTTGTAATATTTTATACTCTCCTATTTTAGGTTAGGATATTTTTGTATATTAACCAATTCAAGGAATGAAAGGAAACTACGGAAAATAATTCTTTCAATAATTAATTTGGTAGAAAAGAAAAGGCAAAAGACAATTAATATTATCATTTCTTTATGTGATTTTGTCTGTTTGAGTGAAATATATACTCACCAATTTGCTTTAGGGTGTTGTCTGACCGCCCTACTGCTTCTGCATCATTCGATAGTGAATAAATCAAATACAATCAAACCTCTCAATATAATAGCAATCTCGTTTGTTTGTATCCTTTTTTTTTTCTTTTCTTTTCCTGTTATAGCGACCAATTGGTTGTTATAAACCTATAACAATATTGACATTTAAATAATATTATATGGTTGTTATAGACATAAATTACCTCCAAAATAAAAAAATTCAATTTTTATTTTCTACAATAAGAAAGAGTAACGGAGGTGTTCGAAGGTAGGCACAAGCTAAGATTTTCACTGCTAGAAAACAAAGACTTAGCGATGGACACATTTCGTAGCTAAACAACAAAAATTCCATGCTAATCCCATTTAGTTACGAATTAGCGACGGATTATAAGAAAATCCAATTAGCTAGGAGCTATTTAGCGACGGATTAGCTAGGAATTATTGACAAATTCCGTAGCTAATCGTCTGTTCTCTTGTAGTGAAATTCTCGTTGTGTAATGGTATAAGCCTACCTGACTGTGAGACCGACTGGTCGAACAGAGAAGAAAGTCAGTCATAGTGATGCGGGAAACCCATGTGGAAGGTCTCTCGCTCAACGGATCAAGGATATGGTGAGGATAACAGGTTGATGACTCCCGTCGATACGATAAGGTGATTTACCTTACTAGTCACATCCCTTAAAGATTTACTGTCTGGTCTAGTCTTAGATGTCTTTGTCCCTTTCCGCTTCACGCAATAGCACACTCCGAAGCAAGCTAGTAGTAGCCAAGGTCTAGTCTTCTCTTGATCCATCTGAATCACACTCTTATTGATACAATGGCCAAGAAATAGCACTTTCATGAGTACTGTTTCACGTACAACCTTTATTCCTGCTAAACTTGGAACACTATACTCAGGGTTTCAAACCTCTAGTGAGTGACTATAAACTATTATATATGTTACCAATCAAATAGAATTGGCAGATTGATTTTTGGTTATTATGAAATTATAAATGCATAGATATTTAGTAAGGTTGTTATACAAAATGTATTTTACAAAGAGGATATTGTTTACCCCGGATTCGGATAATCAATTAAATTTGTAAATGGGTATAGGATAGGGATTTTTTTTTATGTGTGTTGGATAAAGAAAGTGAATATTTGAGAGCACCTTAGTAAAACGGCTAAAGATGATAGTTGGCTAGTAACACAAATGTCTGTGTATAATGTGTGACACTTGATGGATGGAATGCAATAACAACAATAACGAGTGGCCTTGGCCGAATCAAATAATGAGAGAGATTGTATATATGAATTCTTCTATTACAAGTGTTCTTGGAAAGTAAAAGGAGCCAACCCCCCCAAAGGAGGGGGATATGCCCTATTTATAGTGACACTCCCATGGTTCTCCTACAATATGAGTTAATAAAATAATGACAACAAGGACTGTTCTGCACGGATTTGGTGGGATTGGACTGACGGCGCCGCCTGACACACGCAAGGTAGGTATTTGACTATGGCAGGACGCTACTGGCGCGTGGCCCACATACACCGGTCACATGGACCAACGGCTACTCGGACTAACGGCCACGAATGATCGGGTCATGGGGCTTGGATGTTCTAACGATGTCGAAGGCAGACCTGTCGGTGCTCATGCCCAGCTCCGGTTCAAGCATTACCCCGGTCTAGGGCGAATGATATCGCCACCCCATTCCCATTCCTTGCTCCGGCTTCGTTCCTCCGGTTTGTCTCGTGTCCGGTATTCACCGTATACAGATATAGTTATAATGATGGTTATTGTTGTTATAGATAAAAAGTTATTATAGATGATAAAATATAGCATAAAAAATTGATCGCAAAGAAAACTTGTATGTTATGGTGAAACAAACGTTGTTCCGGGGGATGGTTGTTATAGAGAGGTGTGACTTCTAAATTATGTAATGAGAGTTAATAACATGTAATTTCAAAAATATGATGCATTTCCCATATATTTTGAAATTTAATCGCCGGAAGTATGCAATGACAGTTTCTTGGCTAGCTCCTGGGTTAGTTCGTTAACTGTCAATTTCGTTGCTTCTCATGATTAAATCGTCAAATTAATTAATTGCATGTGAGACGTAAGACGGAAGGAAAGTGGGGAAATAGGAACTACAGAAAAGAAGAGTTCACAAACAATAAGCTAGCATAAATGAAGAATATTCAACATACTAATTACAGCAGTATTAGTAGCTTATGATTCACAAGGGAAGGATATGACAATTAGAAAATACAAGAGCAAATGAGTACTTTTGTTATTAAATTGCAGCGTTGAATTTCTAGAAAATCTAGTACGCCCTTCGTTTCAATTTATATGAACCTATTTGACTGGACACGACATTTAAGAAAGAGGGAAGACTTTTGAAACTTGTGGTTCAAAATAAGCCTTGAAATTTGTGTGGCTGTAAATCATTCATAAAGTGAATTTATTTCCAAATTAGGAAAAAGGTAATTCATTTTGATACAGATTAAAAAGAAAATAGGTTCAAATAAATTGAAATAGAGGGAGTACTACCGACCATAGCCTGTGCCGTGTAAATAGCCTCACGGCCCACGCTACTAATTTACATACACAGTCAATCTTTCTATAATAGCTTTCGGATTTTTTTTTTTTTTTGCTATAGTGAAATAATATTGTAGAGAATATATAATATAATATAATTAATATGAAATCGATTAAAAAACTTTAATTGTTATAGTAAAAGGTTGTTATTATATATAGATGACTGTCATAGAGAGGTTTGATGGATAATTTTGCATTTAAACTATAACTAGTTTTACTTGTGAAATGATTTTTTTTTTTTTTGTTTTGTCAGTTCCAAAGGATGGGACAAAACGTGGGGTTTCTTTTAGGTAACTTGTTCGAATTAAATAATTATGACATCTACAAATAAAAGTTTTTTCATATAGTGTCCAGATTCCAGAACATGGACCTTAATTAATAAGAAACTTGAAAACATAGTGTAAGAACAGCTAGCTTAATTCAATGTAGTCAACTGCAATGGAAGAAAAACAATTAATACAAGATGGAGTATAATTTACAAAGTTATCCCTGTCTGTTAGATGTTCTTTGAGAATTGAGTTATATTAAAAATGATTACTTCTTTAATGTTAAGAATCTAGTTGAAAATAATTGCTAATTTTAGTTTTGAATTTCTAAAGTGATACTCCCTCTGTTCACTTTTACTTGTCCATTATGGACTTTGCACACCCCTTAATAAATAATAAATGAAGTGCATATTTTACCATGATATCCATATTAATTGGTGTATAATTGTATTGGATTTGAAAAGTGATTTAGAATGAGTAATTAATGCTAAAGGCAAAATAGAGAAAACAAATTATATTTCTCTTGATATGCGAAAGTGGACAAGTAAAAGTGAAAATCTATTTTTAAAATAGCGGACAAATAAAAGTGAACAGAGAAAGTATTTATTTTGGGATAAATTATTTAAACTAAATCAACAGTTAAAAACGAGAGAGTACAAACTTCACTAGAAGGAACTTCTAATTCGACGTTAATGAATAAATTAATTATTTTTCTAATATTTTATTACGTGCGATCCATTGAGATTCAGCTTTTCATAGCTTCAATTCCTTAAAAAGGAGAAAAAATATTTAAAACTATAAATTAGGTTATGCTTGTGGCTCTATTTTCATTCGTAGTATAATATTTAGACCATCTGACTTTTTTAAGGACGCACCCATCTGAAACCAACATATGTGTTTACAACACAATTACACAGTTTTTTTTTGTTGTCATTGAAAGTACTCATCATGGACTCATGATCTATTACAGACCAAAATTTCTTGCTTTTGTTTTTCCTTTTTCAGTTCTCCAATTACCTTACAGCACTACAAAAAAAAAAAAAAAAAAAAAAAAAGGAAGGAATCATCGATGGATAAATTATGTAGTTAAACATCAAAATCCGCTGCTAATCCTATTTAGTGACGAATTATCTAAAAATTTCATCAGCTATGACCAATTTATAAGCGATAGATTTAACGACGAAATTCATAGTTAATTTCAGTTTTTTATTTTTTATACTGGTGTTTCCAGAAATTTTGTAGTTGATTCTAAATTGCATGTGGAGTAAGTAATATTTATGTATGAACCAGTGTTTTAAAAGGCGTTTTCGGGGCGAGCCCCGGGGCGAGCCTCGATGCGAGGCGTACCTAAATTGCCCCGAGGCTATGGTGGGAGGCGAAAGTATCGAAAGGCGTACGCCCAGCAATTCGGGGCGTACGCCTGGGCGTTTGGGGCGTACGCCCGGGCGTTTGGGGCGTACGCCCGGGCGTTTAGGGCGTAAGCCCAGAATTTTTTTTCAAACTAAAACGAAATTTGTTAAATAAGTCCTTAGTATAATGCCCAAATTCTCAAAAGTCAACATGTAATTACTCAAATGTTTTAAAAAGGAACTGAAATATTAAATTTAAAAGTCAAGACTTTTTTTTATTGCTAGAATGCCTAATATATGTTCTTTTCCAACTATTTATCTTGTCTTCTACTATCTCAAAAAAGTAACGAGCAGTACTTGTAAGTAGCGTATAATAGATTGTTCTAATTAGTTTTTTTTGTGGGGGTAGAGCATATATATATATATATATATATATATAGACGTATAATATATTGTTCTAATTTTTTTTTTTTTTGTGGTGGAGCATATATATATATCTCTTGAGTTCAGCCGGTGCTCTTTGGGCCCCATCGTCACGTGAACTTTTATATATATATATATATATATATATCACTTATTTATAGTTTTCTTCATTTTTTACGCTATTTCACCTATTTAAAAGTATTGATTATAATTATATTATTTTATAAAATATTAAAAATTAAAACCCCATGGGGCTTACGCCCCGTGCCTCGGGGCTTACGCCTCACTGAGGCAGACGTAAAACGCCCCGCCTTACGCCTTCGCCTTTTAAAACACTGGTATGAACATAGTATCTTAGTTGCTTCAACGATTTGAGAATGACCTTAATTTGTCATCTTTAGCTCATTAGCACGTTTTCAAGCAATTCCTTCTCTAGTCTTGAAATCGTCTTTTCCCACCTTTTTTTTAATAACTGTTTGGGTTTTTAACGGGTCTCCACTGAAATAATATATTAATTTGTCCATGGAGTTTGGACACAAAATATTTGAATTTATCCATATGCAGTCTCCCATCGTTTTTAGGTATAAAAAAATAAAAATTAAAAAGAAGAAGAAGAAGAAGAGAACCATCGATGGGTGGCTTATTTTAGTAATGAAAATCCCAAAGAAATAATATAAAAGCCTGCGGGACATGACAACACCGCAAAAGCAGAGGTGGAGTTGGAATTTGAATTTTATAGATTCTAAATTTTGGAATAATAATATCATTTAATTTTAATTTGTTCGGAATTTAACTTTTATACTATTTAATGAATTTCTTAATATAAATACAAAGTTTAAACTAAAGTTATTAGAATCAAAATTCACATATAACCTTTTGGCTCTGCCTTGCGTAAAAGCACAATACAATGTGCGAGGAAGAGGATATTCTATTCAATGAATTTGTGAAAATAAATGTGAGCACACCAATAATTTAGATAGCCACATGGTCTTTGGAGCGCGGTCTATATGATTTTTGAGTATGCTCTTTCTCATATTATTCGATTTTGATCACACTCAAAAAGATTAACGTAGCCTTCAACATGTACTTAAAAAAAGATACTTTTTCTAGTCGGTTCAATAAAATTTAAATGAAAAATTAGAGATCAATCACATTGGCTTTTGATTATCCGCATGAATTCTCATTCCTTACACCTCTCCCACTAAAAATAAAATACTCCATTCGTTTCAATTTGATTGTTTGGTGATGCACAGAGTTTAAAAAAGATTTTTGAATTTTGTTATTTTAGACTAAAGATGTGTAGAACGATCAAAATATTCTTTAATTTTGTAGTGTTAAACATGCTATGTGAAAAATTAAAATTAAAGAGTTAGACAAAATAAAAATTAAACGAAATATAAAGAAAAGTGAGACAACCAAAGTGAAACGTTGGACTTTGCACGACTTCTCCGTCTACAATAATTAAGCTCGGGACCCCATAAAGTATTATGGCTTGATTTTACTGCTTTACGGTAGGTCATAGAAGCTTGAAATCAAGGATAAGCTTTCGTCACAAAATATAGATGCAAGAGTTAGAGAAAAAGTTGCATACGCACTAAAATCACATGGTAGGTCAGACAACATAGCAATAATGAGCGGTCAGATAACATCATAATAATGAGTGTGAATGAGTAATTATTGTCGCGACTCAATTTCGCTAATTCACGCGGACACCCATCATTTTCCACTTCAGTAGGTAAATTCTTTCCCAAATCATTAATTTAAATCACAATAAAGTAAATAGAGCAGAATAAGTAGAAGCCTAAAATCATAAATAATCATAAATGCGGAATATAAATAAAATCCCTAAGGAAGTGGTCTGACTAGTACAAGAGCAACTAAGTAATGTCTAGAATATACAAGTCTCAAATACTAAACACATCTGTCTTAATGGAAGAAAATAAAGACAGGGATAGAGGAGTCCCCGGGCCGTGACTCGTCAGATGCTCACCCTCGATACTGGCAAGCCAGGCCTAAAAAATCAGTCTCGGAAGTAGAAGCGGAACCTGTCTCAAACTCTACACCCCGAAAAGAAGTGTAGCAAGGTAGCATCAGTACAAACAACATGTACTGAGTAGGCATCATAGGCCGACAACAGCTAATTAACATATATAAAGAAAGAGACTGAAGAATAGACATGATCACAATCAGGTATACACACCACACAGTCCAAGAATAATAACTCAAGTACATAAAGATCAATAACCGAATCATAGCCTATGGTGAAGCACCTAAACACAAATCTTGCCAAGTTTTTCCATGATTCCACAGAATAACCATAAACACCAGCACAACCAACAATGTAACTCCGGATCCTGAAGTGTCAACCTAGGAGAAAATCTCTACTCCTCGAATCCGACCAATTTCCGAATATATATTAATCAGGCACACGACAATCTTATATCAGTAACCAACCAAGAATTCAATAATCACGAACACCGTACAGTACAATAAATAACCACTACCATAAATTAGATATATGAGTGAATGAAATATGAATGCAATGCAATGATACACACATGCTTCAGGTGGACGATGTATACACTCCGACAATCTTGACCCATGGGCGACCCGCAGAGTCCATGTACCTGCTGCGGTGCACCGCCCAATCCAATTTAGTGTTGTGGAACGTGCAACCCGATCTCAGTCAGTGTTGCGGTACGTGCAGTCCGGTCCAATATGTGTGTGTGTGTGTGTGTGTGTGTGTGTGTGTGTGTGTGTATGTATGTATGTGTGTGTGTGTGTGCGCGCGCTGCGGCACGCAACCTGATCCAAATATATAAGTATGAATGCATGTATATCAATGCTAGCAATAATATATCAATGACAACCGTGCCACACCTGAACACATTTCCCAATTTCAATTCCTTCCTCTTCACAAGTCAATAACCAATAACTGGGAGATACGGGTTCACAATTATGAATAAGTCACTAAGTATTCATATCAGGGTATCATGAAAGATGAGATTGAGTACACTGCATAATATCAATGAATAAAGATAACATATCTAATCAATTGTGCCACACATGGACACATGTCTCGATATCAATAGCAAGTCAAGTTCTTTCCTCTGTCCAAGATAATACCAATAAGTAAGGGATAGCCATATCTTAAACATGATAAGACGACTAATCATCTAATCCCAATATATGTATAAATGAGTGTATGCATGATTACAATGCCAACAAAAATATAAGAATCAACCGTGCCATTCATGGACACATATCTCAATCACAATATCGATATCATAACTTTACTTTCCATTTCTACAATCTCAACGATGATAAATATGCTCTCCAAATCATAAGGCAAACACTAAGCATCAACTCTAGAATCAATCACGTAGCAACAAGCCAACAAATCACAATAAGACAATAAGTCATAGTCAACAACAATACCAACCTAAGAATCCATCCCAACTTCATACCTGAAGGCATAACATGCTGTCTCCGACAATCACTAACTCTAACTATGCTTTACTAACTGAATTCTAGCCATAAGGTAAGTCGTAACCTACCTGGAATGTCGAGCAGGAGCCACGAATAACCACACCTTTGCCTTGCCCTTTCGTAGCGCATCCAAATACTCAATGTCTAGTTATAAACGTAATCTAGATTAGAAACCATGAAGAACAATACTCATGTT
The DNA here is from genome assembly GCF_019175385.1 of Lycium barbarum. Classification (NCBI taxonomy): domain Eukaryota; kingdom Viridiplantae; phylum Streptophyta; class Magnoliopsida; order Solanales; family Solanaceae; genus Lycium; species Lycium barbarum. The sequence goes on along the minus strand of NC_083343.1, from coordinate 119,379,030 downwards.
TCTAAGCTTCTAAATTAGGTCAAATCTGACACATGGAAATTGGGAAAACGGGCCCACAAGGGTAAAATGGGAAATTCAAAGGTGGAATATGCAATTCAAGTCTAGATGATCAAAACCTCTAATCAAATTCTGGATTAACTCAAGATTAAGCTAAATAAGTGAAAACCCCAAAGTTGGGTATGAACCCTAACTTTTTAATCCACAAATTGACCTCTACTAATGGAAGTTATAAGCTTAACAACAATGAATATGTCAGAACCTATGGTTATACTAGCCAATCTCATCAACAATTTCTATTTAGGAAATATAAAATCCATTTTAAGAATTTCTCATAAAAACTCATCTTTCTCTCTTTGACTCTAGTTAGTTTTAGCGTGGATTAATGATTAACGAAGGTAAGTAATTAATTCTAAGACCAAGGATCTTACCACTATGAAGATTCAGTCCCAAAACTTTCAAAATTGCCCAAATATGCTTAGAAGAGGATGAAATTAAATGACAAGGGTTTAAGGGCTTTTAACTTAGGAATTATCAGAAAACTGTCTGTCATGCATTGCAGTGGTATGGGCACCCACTAAAGCGTACCCGCAACGGCGACCCAAAGCCCTTTATGGAGCATACACCCAATTATCAACAAACCTCGCTAAGGTGGCATCACGCCCGCCACAGCGTGCCCGCCACAGCTGATAACCGCCTGCTAGGGCGGCACGCCTTGAATGTCTTTTCCACCGCTACAACGGTCTCTCCACTCGCTACAGCGAGACCGCTGTAGCGAGTCTAGTGTTGCTACAGCGAACACCAGACAACAAAATTTTTTGGGTTTTGATACTTTCCAATCTGAAACCCGACTATCACCTGAGGCCCCACAGATATATAACAAACATGCAAACACACATAAAAACGCACTGCGAATTCATCTGCGCCCTTGAAATTTCCAACGGAGGTCTATTTTGGCCAAGTCAACCCCCAATGGTCTAAAGTAAAGTTTCTAACCTAAGTTTCAAAACGTTCTCAAGTGCATTGGGAACCGAATAGAACATACCGCCAAGTTATTATCACGCCTCAAACCATGTCCTGGGCGTAACACGACACTCGGTTCCTAACTGCATATGACAGAGCGAATCCATAAGCTGACTGAATCAACATGTGATATCAAAACATGCAATAATAAGGAAATAAGACTAACACATACTGATTTACTAAAAGTCTAACTGAAATATATTACATGCAGAATTATTGTTTTAAGTCTAAAACATCTGAAATAAATGCCAACAAGGCTAATAGTCCAAGCTCTGCTAATAACTGACTGATTGGACTATGTCTATAAAGCCTCTAAGGAATACTGAAAAGATAATTGTCCAAAATGCTGGGAAGACTGAAAGCAGGATAACGCCCCGGAGGAACTGGGGCTCACTAAGCAGCTGATACGAGCAATCCTAGCTAGCTGAATCATCAACCTGTATATCGTTGCCTGCATGCCGAGATGCATGCCCTCAAGCAATAAGAAAAGGGACATCAGCACATTTGAATTATACTGGTATGTAAAGCAACTGAAAGAAAGAAATATAAGTACTAAAACTGAAATTGAAACTTATAATTGCAAACTGAACTAAACAGGAAGGTAATGATCTGAAGTATTCCCATTCTGAATGAAGAATCACCTGTATAACTGTAAATATAAACTGTGGCCTATGGCCCAAAATATACAGGTACAAGCATTCAACATTAAGCAAATTATGATCCTGAGACTGAGCTATAACTGGTAGCCTGATATCTGTTTTTGATTTTGAAGCTTAAGCCAATAACTGATTAACTCTTACTGAGACTCATGTGATGTCAATACACAAGTCTATAATAATTACGTACTGATTTCATAATAGTCAGAATGATAAACATGAACGAATTATGAAACTATAACCCTAGAAGATAGAAGTTCTACAACATATCATGAAATCGGGATGTAAGAAGGACCTATCAAAAACTTAGGCGACTCCATCGAATCTTAAGCACCTTACTATTAGCCACCTTGCGAGGATCATATCTCCTTGCTCCGATCTCTGATTTGTCTTATCCTTATATGCCTGGAAAGGTACTTTCACGTACTACAACTTTCATTAAGGAACCTTTTAAAATTCTCAACTTAGCGAGGGGTTATGGTTGCCCAAAGTAGGCCCCTCTGCCACTTTCGCAAAACGTTCAAATCTTCAAATTTTCTCTGAAACTCTGACGATACGAGTCTAACTTTTGTTGTAAGATACTGGGTGTTACAGTTACAAACGGTCATCCGGACCTCTCAAAATTGATGGAATTTCGAAAATGGTCTGTTTACCCAAAAGTCAACTTTGAGTCAAACATTTCTCACTTTATGGCTCAAACTTCCCAAAGTCACACTAAAACTCGTCCGATGACCTCGGGAAAGGGCCAACAGGGGTAAAAGGGTCAATAGTACTCTAACGACCAAATGAGTCATTGCAATTATGATCTTCTTGTTGACTTATTGAAAGTTCTGAGCAATGTGTTGTCGTTGTAATTTGTAAAGAGCAAAAGTTGTGTCTGTGAGGGCCTTTGGTTTTTTTTTTTAATTATTATTTTGGCTTAATGCACTTTTTTCTCATTACCCAAACACTAGAAAACTGCTTAAAAAATCCATTCCAAAGTAGGCTCTTATAATGTTCAAGAGCAAATAGTCTGGAAAGTGTTCAGAGCCAGGGAGTTATGAATTATGAGTAACGAGGTTGAAGAAAGTGAAGCAACATAAGAGTAATGCCATAAACTGATAAAAACTTTTCAAAGACTAGCTAATAGGAAATGGATTTTGGGAATTAACGACATATAAATTCTGTCACTAAACAATAATAATTTGCTGCTAATCCTATTTGAAAATTTTACATAAGCTACGGGGAATTTTGCGATATATTAGTGATGAATTTCATAGCTAATCTTTTGTTTTTCTCCATAGTATACAAACTATTCTCTATACTACTATTTAAATTTGTATCTGCAACTTATCATCCCTTCCTATGCAATTAAAATTAGTTGAGGTTTTGAAATGAATCAAACTCTATGATAGTTTATGGAGAAATCTTAAAGAAGAAAGAAGAAACAATTATGCTGTAGAAGAGAGATTGAGTGAAAGGGAAGAAGAACAAATGTATTCATTCATTGAAAGTGTTAATTCATACAATGTGTGATCCTACGTCTATATAACATATTGATCCTAACTAATCATCAATTATTAACGAACTAAATACCCGAGATTAAGAGGCTAACTAACTTCTTGACAGTTGGAATTTACCTAACTGCTCTTACACTAACTAACTAGCCTAACTGCACTGATATACACTATGAGTATGCACTGCTATACACTATTGGTATACTTGATAGACAATCATTTACAGTGTTCAACATTCCCCCTTAAGTTAGGTGTGGTGAAAATGTTAAGTACACCAAACGTGGAGTTTAAATACTGATGGTGCACCTTGGTCAGGCCTTTCGTCAATAAATCTGCAGGCTGATCATTGGTTGATATATACTGAGGTTACATCTTCTCTTGCTGAATCTTTTCTCTGATAAAATTACAGTCTATCACAATGAGTTTTGTCCTTTCATAAAACACTGGATTAGTTGCTATTTGGATAGCTGACTTGCTGTCACTTAGTATGTTAATAGATAAATGTCATTTCCACTTCAAGTTCACTTAACAGTACAAGTAGCCAAGTAAGTTCTGAGACAATTAGGGGCATACTTCTGTATTCAGCCTCAGTTGAACTTCTGGATATTGCAGTTTGTTTCTTGGACTTTCAAGATACCAGAGAGTCCCCTAATTTGATAAGAAAACCAGATACTGACCTTCTAGTATGAGCACAAGAACCCCAGTCTGCATCACAAAATGCAGTAACAATTTTGGCTGGTTTGCTAGAAATAAGTATACCTTGACCAGGCTGAGATTAGATGTATCTAACAATCCTCAAAGTTGCTTCCATATGGGATTTCTTAGGTTGCTGCAAGTACTAGCTTAGTGTTTGTACACTAAAAGCTATATCTAGCCTGGTTACAGTTAACTAGAGAAATGTTTCTATCAATCTATGGTAGATACTGATGTCTGTTAATACTGATCCTCAGATAAAGTGTTTTACTTTGTATGATCATAATATTCTTTGGTAGTTAACTTGACATTTGTGTCAATAGTGTATTAGCAGGCTTGACTGCTGACAGTTCAAGTTTTGAGATCAACTATAAGGAATAATTTCTTTGATGAGTGAGTAAGACTTAACTTGATTTGGAAAATTCTATTCCAAGAAAAAACTTCAACTCCCCCAGATACTTCTTCTTGAATACTTGTTGTAGATATTGTTTAGTTTTCTCAATAATGGTCAAACTATCTCATGTAACTAACATGTCATCAACATATACTAGCACCATCACAGTTCCCTTTTCTGTTTTCTACTCAAATAGAGAATGATCATGTTGACTTTTTTTGAACTTGAGATTTAGCAAGGCCTCAATTAACTTTGTATTCCATTGTCTAGGGGCCTATTTCAATCCATAGAGGGATTTGTTGATTATGCGGACTGGTTTATGCTCCGCCTGACTCACAAATCACTGAGAAATCCATGTAAATCTCATCATAGCTATAACTTTGAAAAAATGCATTGTTCACATCCATTTGGTGAATGTGCCATTGCCTAGAAACTACAACAACTAAGATTGTTCTAACTGTAGCCATCTTGACTACAGGACTGAATGTCTCTTGGTAGTTAATGCCTTCTTGATGACTGTAGCCTTTTGCAATAAGTCTTGCTTTGTATCTTTCAACCTCTCAATTAGCCTTGTATTTTACTTTATAAATCCATTTGCAGCCAATAGGTTTCTTTCTTTTAGGTAGATTAACTATTTGCCAAGTATTGTTACTTTGTAATGCTTCTATCTCAGCTTGTATAACTTCTATACATTTTGGATCCTTTGCAGCTTTTGAGTAATTTCTTGGTTCTGTAATAGAAGAGAAAGCAGATAAATAAGCTTGATATTTGGAAGAAATGTTATCATAAGTGATAAGATCTGGCTTATGGAAGACACAGATTCAAATAAATTCTCAAAAACTAAAGATAGATTAGAAATCAAAGATGAGAAGTGAAGAAATTGGGATGAGAAATAGAAAGATAAAGTAAGACCTAATCTATTCCTACTAACGAACCTATATTGTTTGATAATCAATCAAGAATAATCCAAATGAATCCAAAAATGAACAACTCAATTAAAAATCAATGAAAAAGGGTTTCGTAGCCAACAATGGAATCCACCATGATTAACTATTACTAATCACTAGATTAACACTAATTCTACCAAACAAACTATCACTCAATTTAGAGTATACATCTCAATTCAATATAATTTAAGTAATGAAATAACTAAGTGTAGTATTTATACTACTATGCTAAAGAAAACTAGGCTAGCTATTACAAAAATACCCTTAATGAAGTAAGGACCTTGTTTGATAGTCTTCTTTAGGGATGATGACTTGATTTTAAAGAATATTTGCATAGCTAGCCACCATCGGTTCCTTTCATCTCATCTTCACTCCACGTGACCAAGAAATCATCCACACATCATATGCTCTTCTATGAAGCTCCTCAAAGGTTTTCAACGCCTCTCTTTGCATCATCGTGGCTTGTAAGGCTTCGAGTTCCTTGGCTTGGCCTCGGGTGAACGATCTTGAATTATGTGTGCTCCTCGGGATCGTATCATCCTCTCCTTCTTGGAAAGGATTCATCCTCGAATCCGAACCCTGCAAAAAATAGGAGATGATGAGTACACACCCCCTCACAAAACACAGAAGGTAATCATCATAAGGCAAATGATAATACCTAAAGTAAGCAAAGAATGCACCCAACACACTAAATGGTTCACTCTTATGATATAGCCAAGCATCAAATAGATCTAAAAGGAATATGTATCCAAATAATGCCCAAGACACTTGGCTATTGAAGACATTTTGACAAAAGAGTAAATCAAAGGATCCAATGCATTTAGGAAAACAAACATGCAAGTTCTCATTGGCCTTAGCAATCAAGACGTACGTTCCTCCCTTTAAGTCAACAAACAATTGATATCTCTTATGGCTAAGTGCAATATCAACAAAAAACCCAACCCAAGTCAAGCGTCTAGTTATTACACTAGCCCTCCTTAAGAAAGGAATCACTAACAAATTAACACCGGGGTCAAATACAAAGGTATTTCTCACACTATTTTGCTCATATTTTCCATGCAAGACCAAAATGTAATCGAGTAATAACACTATAACATAATCACATGAAAGGATAGAAGTGCTACTACTATACTCAACACACAAAGAAGTTACCTCCAAGGCTTTAGAAATCTTAAGAATGAGTATGAGCCACGAATGCATACCGTCCTTGAAGGGAGTACAAGATGTGACATCATACCAAGTTGTTGTCCAATGAGATCTCCTCCAATGTGTATCCTCTTCAAGTTTCCTCCTTTGATGAAGCTTCACAAACAAGTTAGTCAAATAACCAAAATCATTAAGAAACAGTTTTTTACCATTAAGCTCATCCAGCCTATGCCAAGCTTTGAGGAGCATCTCCTCACCCTTTGGGTTAGAAGATGTAGCATAGTCCTTCTATAAAGTACGCTCTTTTTCATTCAAATTGCTCCCCTTCTTTAAAGGTTACTCAGTCTCGAAAGCCTTTTCCAAATTCGACGCTGGTCCATCAAGTGGGCCACAAACCCTCAAGATGGACTTTTCGTCATCGGGGATGGTGTCAGCAACTTCACCCACCCCATGTTTTTCATATTGACCAAGCTCATCATCATCCCATAGTGGGTTACAAAACACTTTGTAGCCTCCAAGAGGGCCCATATTCTCATCATTACCATACATCCTACTAGCCACATCAATTTCACAAGTCATGTCAACATTAAATAAGACATTATCTTTCAAAAGAGAAGAATCAATGAACAATGACGAATCAAAGCATGCACTCTCATTCTCAAAACGACAAATGTCATCATTCAAAACACTTTCATTCACATGACTATCTTCATGATCAACCACTTTAATGTCATCACTAATTTGAGACTCTTTAAGCACAACAGACAAATCTTTAATTAGTGGACTATTATCACAAGCAAGTTGATCTTAACAATTATCCACACTAGCTGGATGCAAATCGATCTTGCTAGAAGAATCAATTCAATCATCGCTAGGATCAACTAGTGTGTAAGTGATTATGTCATGACAATGTACAAACATTCAAATCACAAGTGTCAACACTAAGTGGACATAAATTGACCTCACAAGAAGAATCAATTCGGTCATCAATAGGATCAACTAATGTTGTAACAGCCACATCAACAACATTGTCAACAATCTTTAAAGAACTAAGCTCATCACATGGTAAAGACTCCTTAAGCTCACATAAAGACAAGCTATTAATCACACTCAATTAACAAAATGATGATTCATATTATTTGCAGAGTTGAGATTAGCTATTTCACCTTGAAGTGCGCACACATCATCTTCTTTATCGTGGTTTTCAATGTTGGGGTCTATTTGCTCCTTCGGGAAGCCTTCAACTACCTCTTGAACGTTCGAAGTTTGAGGTTCGTCATTCGGTTTGCTTCCAAGAATACCTACACCATTATCAAAACAACTAGAGAAAGAAGAAAAACTATAAAAGTTAGGATTAGTTTGTGACGACCCTCTCACATCACTCCTCACAACCTCTCATTTTTCCACTCTAGAGTTATCACTTTTCTCTCCCTCACTCCTCTCAATCTTTTCTCTCTCACTTTCATCGGAGTTGGGACAAGTATCAAGCATTCTTTGGGAAGGGTTAGGTCCACCCTTCACTTCAATCTTCCCTTTCGCTTTGCAAGGAGGGACTTTCTCATTTTTCATTTGTTGCTCCTTAATTAAGCGTTCTCTCATAAGGTGGAAATGCTCTCCCATTACTTTGAGTTCCTTGGCTATCCTTTCCAATGGTGAAGGACTGGGATCACTCACCATAGAAAGGCTTGCACTTGCTTCTTTTTTAGGGAGTTTGGGTGGAAAGAGAATTCTCCATCTTTTGTCCGCTACATACTTGTACCATTCTTGCCACATGAAACCTTATGTTCTTGGAACCAATGATTTCCCAAACACAAGTGGCAATTGTCTAGGGGAAGCACATCACACCAAATTTCCTCTTGGTAGTTGCCATGGGTAAAGAACACCTTCGCGCTCCTATCAACTAATTACCCTTTTTTTATCATAGTAAGGGTTTTGGTTTATCACACATTCTATATCTAATTCTTCAACCGCTTGAGGGGAAAGGTAGTTGCCATAACTACTATCATCTAACACAAGGACATACCCCGCACTACCAATCAGATTGACTTTCGTCTCAAGAATTCGCCTCTTCAGGTATCTTCTTCCTTGAAACATTACATTTCCATTACTTCCATCACCCACCAATACTTCCCTCCTAGCTTCCAAGTCACACCCATATTGGAAACAAGACACGCTCATATTAGGATAAGAAGCATGGTTCATTGTATTTCTTGAAGTAGGAAATGTATACTCTTTTCTTCTTTTAGGACGACTCCTTCTTGGTCAAACCCACACACTTATACCACTCTCCTTGGGATAGGAAGTAACACGATGCGATGCACATGCATATTTACTAGAAGATTCTTCACAAATATCATGTTCAAACTCATTGTCTCCATAATCATATTCATCACAAGGCATGTAAGCATACATTTCAAATTCATCATAACTTCCTATTTCATGCAAATCTTCACCAATTGGTTCATAACGTATGCGTGAGGAAGGAATATACCTTAAGTCGCCTCCATACCTATTGTGTGTAGTATGAGAACCTTCATCACCTTCGTCCTCGCCACAGGAATCTTTGCAATATTCTTCTACCCTTTCACCTTCTTCATAAGTCTCATAAGATCCACTCATCTCATATTCACCTCCGGAGTAGTACTCTTCACCATCATATTGATCATGATCATATGTCACATCATCTCCTCCGTAGCCTCCATCACTATCATAGTTATATCCTCCATTATAGAGGCATAACTCACCAAATCATCATCACAAGAATCAGAAGCTAGGGATGACATAATGCCTTATATCTCATCTCCTTATGACTTCCCTTCTTGTACCCACTAAACGAGTAAACAAGATTAGTAGTATAGTTTCTCAGATCACTCATATTTGTACTCAAGCTTACTACTCAACCTAGAGCTTCTTCTGAAGTTGGCAAATCAATTCACAAGGTTGCTAATCTTTGTGGAAGAATAGATTTTTGTTAATCGGAAGATGGACGACTCAAAAACTAACGGAAAGAGCCAAAGAAGTTTTAACGAGGTTAAAATGAAAAAAGCTTGAAAGAATTGGTACGAAAAGAATTCGGACTCAAGAACTAGTTATCAACAAGTAAGGATTAATTACTAGTTGTTAATTAGCTAGGAGAATCAAATAAATAAGAAGAAAACTGAACAAACCTTGTCCAAACACTTAAAGAAATTTGGGAAGTTTTTGGGCCAACACTTAGAAAATTCAGAGCTGCTTGCAGCATTTTATTTAAACGCACACAACATTTTATACAGATCTCCGAAGGATGACTGATTTGTTGATTTGGAAATTAGACTCGCTGAACTTAAATTTAGATAGGTTATGGATCCCATAACTCCTTATACACACGAAGATATACCCCCTAAAGTTGTGCCAAAATCTTCCAACACTTATAAGTGTTGAAGAGAACCACTCTCTGAATTTGGGGCCCACGTGCCTGTAGGTGCGACCGGGTGTTTGCCAGGCGCGTCGCTGATCTGGCTGCTGACATGGCGTGCTGATGTGGATTTTTTTTTTTTTTTTGAAATTTTGGGCTGAATTTCTTTTTCTAATTTTTTTTTTGGAGACTTGTCTTGGGCCTTTTTTTCGCCCTTTTGTATTGACAATGTTAGATCAAACACTCTTTTTGGTCTTCTTCTTCACTATGAAGATATGAAGATGCTTATGAATTTGAAGAACACCTAATTTTCAATTCACCTTGTTTTTCCACCAAATTCGGATCTAAGCTCCCCTCAACTAGGAGAACAAAGCCCAACACTAATTGAAGCCAATTTCACCTTCAATCACCAAGACTCACTTTGAAGTTTCAAACTTTCAAGCTTCAACAATGACAGATTGTTCAAAACAACTCCAAATGCCATAAAATTTGAAACCTAAGGGTTTTTAATATCAAGGAACTCAAATTTGACCTCAAATCCACCAAAACAACAACTTTGGATTTTATTTTATTTTGCTAATTTAGAATTTCAAATTTTCACTTTTTTTTCTCTCAAAATAACAGGAACCTCCGATTGAGGATTATAGAAATAACACTTTAGCCTTAGCTCTGATACCAAATGACCAGATCCGGCTTGTGGAAGACACGGATTCAAACAAATTCGCGGAAACTAAAGATATATTAGAAATCAAAGATGAGAAGTAAAGAAATTGGGATGAGAAATAGAAAGATATAGTAAGACCCAATTAGTAAAGGAATTATAGGCAAACTTAGGTATATGAAATCTAAACCCTCCTAATTGATTCTTACTAACAAACCTATACTATTTAATAATCAACCAAGAGTAATCCAAATGAATCCACAGATGAACAACTCAATTGAAAATCAATGGAAAAGGGTTTCATAGCCAACAATGAAATCCACCATGATTAACTATCACTAATCACTAGATTAGCACTAATTCTACCAAACAAACTATCAGTCAATTTAGATTATTCATGTCAATTCAACATAATCTAAGTAATGAAATAACGAAGTGTAATATTTATACTACTATGCTAAAGAACTAGGCTAGCTATTACAAAAATACCCTTAATGAAGTAAGTGTCTTATTTGGTAGTCTTCTTTAGGGATGATTACATGATTTTAAAGAATAGCCTCTTTGCATGGCTAGCCATCATCGATTCCCTTCATCTCATCTTCACTCCACGCGACCAATCAATCATCCACACGTCATATTCTCTCCTATGAAGCTCATAAAAGGTCTCCAACGCCTCTCTTTGCGTCATCATGGCTTGTAAGGCTTGGAGTTCCTTGGATCGGCCTCGGGTGAAGGATCTTTGTTACACCTTGAGAAATTCCTCATACATGTACTGTGAATAGGACAACGAAGGTCAGGGCGTATACGGCATTCCGATGTGTGAGACATAGTATTTGATAACCCCAAATGAGATTTCAAAACCATCCGAGATGAGGGAAGGAAGTTGTTAAGGAAAGCGAGTCGTATGTTGTATATCGGATAAGAATAACGAGCAACGATTTGGTGAGGGCATAATGGTGTCTTAGAGACATGCAATGTCGTCCCTTAGATTGGTATTGAAGTGTTAAATAAGTGTTAAGAAGGTTCCATAAGGATCGGGGATCAAACGAGTCGACGAGAACAAACACGGAACCACTGGTCATTATACGGTCCAATCTACGGACCGTATAAATTATACCAGCCGTAGATTTGGCCGTATAATTGGCCAAAGAAGGGACCAGCCACTGAACCAAATGTACGCCCAAACATACGGTCCGTATAAATAGTACGAACCGTATAAATAGTACGGACCGTATGTTGGTCCGTATATTGTTGCTCGGCCAGCTTTTAAATTCATATAAAGATCATTTTTTTTCATTCCATCTTATTTCATTTCCCACTCTCCAACTCAAGAACACTCTAGAATATTCTCCATACACTTCAACCACTAAAATACCAAGGAAATCAATGATCAACAACATCAAATTCATGAATCAAAGTGTATGAAACCCAAGTAGAGTTCATCTTCATCATTGAAAATCAAAGGAGGTGAGATAGGGTTTTAGTGCTAGAGGAGTATTCTCATTCAAGGCTTGTTCAACTATCATCTAAGGTAAGTTTCATGATTTTAGCATGTTGTTTAAGGTATTAGAAGACTAAGAAGCTTGAATTATAGAAAGACATGGAAATAGGTCTTGAATGAGTGAATAGTGTCACAATTGGAAGATAGTTGAATGGAATCATGAAAGTTGATATGTTATGATTATGAATACGTTATAAATGACGTATAGACCATGGAATAGGTGTGAAATAAGCAAAATTATGAAGACGAGCTAAAACCATTAAATGTGGAAAAATTGGAGAAAAATGGTGGATTTTTCTAAATGTGTATGAGTTAGGAATGTTGATACTATGTTGTGAGTGTTGTTGTAAATGTTTGGGAGTTGAAATAGAACATGGGAAAAGTAGTAGAAACAAAGGAGATGCTGCCCAATTTTCTCTAGAAATAATGATGCGTTCTTATGGTCGATGGACTAATTATAATGCGCATTCTCTCGTGAAGGTAGCGACGTGATACTGAAAGGAGAACGAGTGAACGATAGCGTAACTAAGCGACAAAGGTATGTGAGGCTAGTCCTTTCTTTCTAATGGCATGAATCCTATAGCATGAATTCCTTTCCTCTTCATGAGTTCCTACATTCCGGAAAGCTCAAAGCCTATATCCATAAGTGCTCATATAAGATAAAGAGATATGATATGATGATGCTATGTTTATAATGATGTTATTTATTTGTCACACTCACCTTATGTATTACTTCCTTCAAGGTGAGGCAGAATGTTCATATATGTCCATAATGGAATCGAGGGTTCACGACCTTACGTCACCTCGATAGAGTGCAGTTGTCTAGAGTCCTTATGCATGTATGATGACAAGTATATGTTGATAAGCATATTATTATAATAAATTTACAATGAGCATGTCATGATTGCATCACATCGGGCCTAGTTGGCCGGGCAGTCACCGCCAAGGCGGGCAGCTATACGGATACACCATGACCTTTTGGCATGGGCAGACACCACTATTGGGCGGCATGAGATGGTACCCCGGACGCGGGATAATGTTATTGATTATCACACCGTTCCGACATGGACGGGCAGCTTACTATTATGCATACATGACATGGTAATGAGTATGAGTAAAACAGCATGCATTACTTCTTTTATGATGGTCATTCGGAACCAGATGTTTCATATTGATGTTTTCATTATATTATTGTCGTCTTGCTTCATTGTTTATGCCTCTCATACTCAGTACAACATTCGTACTGACGTCCGTTTTCTTTGGACGCTGTGTTCATGCCCGCAGGTAGACAGGGTGGCGAGCTTGATCCAGATTCTTAGGAGCTGTCAGCTGATTGGAAGCACTCCATTGTCCGGAGGTGCTTATGATTATTCTTTTGGTACATATGCATATTTTGGGCATGACGGAGTCTTGTTCCGTCTATGTATACAGTATGTCAGTAGAGGCTCGTAGATACGCAGTGTGGGTTAGATGGTCTCACAAGGTGTTATCATATGTATATATTATTTTGATGGCCGAGAGGCAAATGTATATAAAACATTTATGTTTCTATATAAAAATATGTTTCCTATAATTTCATGTACAGAGTTGATAAAAAGGGCATTAAATGAGTAAGATGAGTAATAGACCAAGCGGTGTTCGGTGGCTAGCTCCGGATACCCGTCGCGGCCCCTAGCTGGGTCGTGACAGAAGTGGTGACACCCAATTTTGACCCTCCATTTTTGTTTAATTAATTTCACTATGCTTCTTAGTCGTGAAAAATTCGCAATAAATGAGTTTGAAATATTTTCACTAATTACTACACTATTTTTTTTTAGATATTATTTCTCTAAAATTAAGAAAGGTTTCTCTCGTTTTAAAAAAAAAAAATCACCAAACATCATATTTTATATATATATATAATTAATTTTTTTTTTCCTAAACCTCATTCTTTAAAATTAAATCACTCAAAAATAGTGTTGATATTCCTATATCAATATTGGCGTTAACATTTTTCCTTTGATCCTATTTATTACTATGTTAATCATCATTTATTCTATTTTAAACTAAATACGTATATTAAATTACTTGTATTATAATTTTCATATGTACATTTTTTAGAATTAATTAGGACAAAGAAGCATATTTTAATTAGTTCAAAATGAAAAGGAATTAGGATGATTAAATTCATCTATTGAATTGGGCCAAACTAATTCTCAAATCTCCACAACTCTAAGCCCAACCGCCCCAGCCCAAAACCTCACCGACCCGGCCCAAACCCCTACAACTAAATCTACCTAAGTCCCTATTCCATGATCAGTAACTAAACCAAACTAAATAATCAAACAGCCTTCTCTCTCTAAATCGAAAAACATCGAAATCCATTGGTTTGAAGCTTTCGCCACCTCCACTGCTACCACGTGTCCTTTCCCTTTGATTGACGTGGTGGTAGAGCCGAAAGGGTCCAATAGGAGGTTGTTTCAACCTCTGTAGAAGAGGAACGCGATGAACCGCTGGTTTCCTTCGACCCGGTGGGTATAGGTTCGTTCAACCATCAGACCCGAAAACCTTGGAGAAATCTCCAAATTCGGAGTCCCAATGAACCTCCAGATTTCAAATCATCTCTGAAAAGGTGATTTCTTTCTCTTCCATTCATGATTTTTTTTTTTTTTTTTTTATTTCAGATGATTTCCCCCCCTTTTTGTGGTTGTCAATGTTGAACTTGAGTTCCCGTTTTTCAGCTATAAATACAGCTCCTCTACGGGCTGTTAAAACAGGTTGAACAACCATAAAAAAAAAATCCCTTTTATTTTTCAAGTTTTCCCCCATAAAATTCCCTTTGCTAAAAACTTGGATTCTCAGAAAATCTTATTTTTTACTCTAAGTTTTAATTGTCGAAATCCCTTTTTTTAGTTCTCGGCTGAGCAAAGACCACTTCAAGCGGATTCCGAGACTCGACGACGATAATTGCCTCAGTTCGCTGTCACGGAGAAGGTAATCACACTCGTCCTCTCTTCGTCTTTCATTTTTATAAGAAGTAGAAATGTAGTCGTTCAAGTATTTCTCGTAGTTTGCTTGGTTTGGTTGGCTGGAATGTGTTCTCTCCTCGTTTGTTGTAAATTAGTGTAAGGCGACTAATTTCGTCGAATATGTGTTTAACCTCGTTGCTTGGCTAACTCTATGTTTCAGTCTTTTTTTTTGTCTGTGACGTTCCTATTTCTAACATAAATCAGTGAAAAAAATGACCTATAGAAACCATGAATTTAACAAGGGAAAACTACTGATTTGTGAGAGTATAATATGAGCTTCTATGCAGATTTGGTATTCCCTTGTTGTTATTTTCTCGTATGATAAGTAAATATATATATATATTTAAAAAAAAAAAAAAACAGTTCTACTTCTTTTCCCACAGAAATTTGTAATGTTATCATGGTTAAGGTGATGGGATAATTCTTGTTAAGTATATTTTGAGTTGGAATCTAGACATATATGAAAACTTCTCCTCATTTCATTCTCGGTTTATAGAATCAACATGTAGTCGTTTGATTATCTGGGCTGGTTCATTTTTTGGGTCTGTTTTTGTTTTAAAAAAAATAGTAGATGAGCCATTCTGAACATCAGCATGTGAAAGGCTAATAAAAACTAAGGGCATTTAGCGAAATACCACTGATTCGGTAACTTGTCGAATATGTGATTAACTTTGACACTCATCTAGTTTATTTTTTTCTGTTTCGAGATTCACCGGAGCCTGTTTTACTTGTTCTTTTCGGGGTAAAAATGAACTAAGAATTTTAAGGAAAGTATTTGATAACTCATCGAACTTTCAGAACTCACTAACTAAGGTATTCTGCTAGCATTAAGGAGCTTTTCCTGTGTTTATAAAATATTGGAGTTTACTGTTTGGTCGAGCCTTCTATTTTGTTTAATAGAAAAAACCTGAAATGGTTGCGCACCATGCCTAAATTCTGTTTAAAGCGGAGTCGCAACTTACTCTTTTTCCTTATGAAATTTATTCAAGCTAATTTAGGGACTTAAAATTATTTGGGACATGTTCTTGGTATACTTACTTGTCCCCTTCTCATTTCATTTAGCAAAGGATTAGTCAAAATTGTTATGGTTGAGGAAAACAGTTAACTTGAACTTGCCTTTTAAAAGAAAAAAAAAAACCAGATAACAGTACTTTTTTTTACTGTTAGGCTACCAACTTAGCAAACTTGTGACCTATCATGTCTATTGTTATTCTTGTGAATGTATTCTTTTTTTTGGCACTCGCTTAAGGCTCAAAATTTATGTATCTATAACACGTCCCAGTATTGAAAACAGTTAGTGTTACCTTAATATTCAAAACTGATTGATATTCACTCCATACCTTAGTTATGCATGAGAAAGTGAATTAGCATGAAATATATTACCTTTGTGTTGTTTTGATTAATGTTTTGGGGAGGGATTGTATACTTGCTGTTTGGGTTTGTATTTTGGTTTGCATACACACACTTGTATGAAGTTAAGAGACCTACTATAAATCCAACATTTATTAAAATGACATTAGACTAAGGGCTGCTTTGTGTTTTTGGTTCCCTGAATAACGTTTGAGTCTTGTTTTTCCTTTTTTTTACATGTACGCAAATTCTTGGACACCCTCTGTTGAGTTTGTCGCCTCGCTTGGACTAATGCCTTGGGTTTATAAGTCTGGCTAATTGATGTTTTTCTTAGAGTCTTAACGTTCGCAAATATGGAGTATGATTGGTACTTATATAGACTAAGTTATTATTCGAGAGAAAAAGTTATTATTTTTAAGGAAAAGTTACTGTTTTGATATAAAAGAAAGCTACTGTTTTTTTTTTTAACTAAGACAGCTACTGTTTTTGGGTTAAAAAGTTGTTGTTTTGATATAAAAGAAAGCTACTTTTTTTTAACTAAAACAGCTACTGTTTTTTGGGTTAAAAAGCTACTGTTTTGGTTGGGGAAAATTACTGGTTTTAAGTAATATTAAAAAAAAAAAAAAAAGTCTCAGGCTAGTAGTCTGGCAGTGAGTATGAATCAGAAAAAAAATAAGGGGGTTCGATATCCGAAATCTAATTGATCTATGGTTAGAGATAGATAGATCATTGTTGATGTGTACTTGTATCCATAATTAGAAATACAACTTATGTGTGTAACTATTTTAAAACTTTATTCCATCTTTAGATCTGAACATAGGAATTTAGTTCATTGTGTGTTATATTCAAGTTCAACTTGGGGACAAATCTTTAAAAAAGCTACTAAACATGTTTTTCTTTTGAAGTTTGCTTGGCTTTAGTCAACCTGCTCTCTTTAAATGTGTTAGTTTAAGATATACACCATCTGTTTTGAGTTAATTGCCTTTGATGATCTAAGACATTCCCAATCAACTGTAATATTGGTTTCTGAGGTGTCTGTTGACTCATATAGCTTCCAAAACACTAAGTTGATTCTGCCCTTTTGTCTAAGCAAAGATTTACTTTTGTTGAAATTTATTGCTATTACAAATCGGTTTGGTTAAGTTCAACAGTGATTTTATCTCAATTTTCTTTACCGTCCTATTCAAAGAAATAGATTAGGAGTTAGAACATGTTCTACTTGGATTTAGAACAGATGAAAAGGATAGGCTTGAACCCAACTCTATTAAGAAAGAATGAAGAAAAGGATCTTAACTTTAACTTGAACTTGCCATGATTATTTCTTTCAACTCTCTAAAGTTTGCATAACTTGAACTTGCCATTGATTTTTCTCTAATTATGTTATTATCTGATGATTGCTTATAGCTTCTGTTATGCATTGAACTCTGTTTTGTTATTCTTTTCCTACTGATTGTGCTGGTTGAAAGTCAAGAAAAACTTTGGTATGGTTTAGCCTCCTCCAACAGCCTACCATGTCGAGGTTCTAGAAACCTTTGCATCTTGCGCGGCATTGGAAACATGGATGGTAGTAGCCCCCATTGTTTCCCTAATATTTTTAGCCTAATGCTTTGTTCTATATGGCCAGTCTTGGAAAGTTAATTTTTTTTCTTTAAGAACAATGTTGAGTTGATGCACTCCTTTTCATATGTTGGTTTACTAGCTGTTAGTTGGAGTCGTTTGAGATGGTTTGAGTAAGGGTCTGTTGAGGTTTAGTTGAGTTTCCCTCGTGTTTTAATCTTAATAAGGATTCCTATTTTCTTACAAACTTGACCTGTAGCTAATCCTCGCTTAAAAAAATGACAAGGAGCTGTCCCTGTTTTGTTTTAGTACAGGTTAAACCCGGTAGTTTTTCTTTGTTTTATCATGTTGTAGCATTAGTTCCAAAATGTGCATTTGCTTAGATATTAGTGTGACTAACTACTGCTCCATCCCTTTATTTTAATTATATAAACTTGTCTTCCAGCTCCTCTTTTGTCCCTTGCATTCAGTTTTTCCTTTCTATCACTAGATAATAACTGAAACAGTCTATCCTTTTTAAGTTAACAATGCGTAATGTCTTGAAATTTGATTGCCTTACAATTTAGATTGCTTCTAATCCTTTTCTTTTGTTTTCTTTGCATATGTACGTGGGAGTATACTGGAGTTGTCAGTTGTATGACAACTCCAAGACTGCTCGGAAATAGAGAAACAGCAGTGTCATTCGCTTGTGTCTAGCAGCCTCGTTCGCGTCCACGTCCATGTCCTTTTCCCTCTCTTCATACTTTTATCTTTCTTTTTTTTATACATACGATTTGACTAACAATTGTACCAATTTGGTATTTGTATTTACGCTTTGCTTAATTTGTGTTTGGGTTTGCGTAAACAGATTGTTACGTGATAGTGAACACTCATTGATTTCCCTCCCTCTTTAGATACTAGCCTTGATTTAGAGTAAAAGGTGTTTTATTAATCATTTTCAGATGACCTCCTTTTAGCGTACTTTCAGGATGAGATGATTTTTCTTTTAATTTTTTTAGTATAAATGGTAGAAGCCTCTTTACAAATTATGTTGCGGATAACAATATTTTTCAGCCCATCTGCAAGTATAAGGGCGTAAGCCAAGTTTTTCTCAAAATGAACCTAAAGGGAAAATGATTTTTTTGAGAAGGGCCCAAATCAGTTTTTCAACTATTGTATTACTGACATGAAGTAGATTTTTTTTTTATCTTTTCAAGTTTAATTAAAATTTTATATCAGGGCTCAAGTATAGTGGCTCAAGTTATTTTATGAGAGTTACGAGGTACATACTCTATTTTTTTTATATACATATATATATACTATTTTTTTTTACTAAATCATCCAATCATCTTTACATTATGTGTGTGTGTGTGTGTATATATATATATATCACGATATTTATACATATTATTATATTTTCCATGGCCATTTCTAAAAAGTATACCTCTTTATACTATTTTTACATAGGATAAACATACTCCATGTATATATTATTTTCTCATAAAAAAAATGTGTATTTTCATGATCTACATTATATATACTGTCCTTATATACAATAACCATATTTATATCTAATCTTCAAAAAATACACATGTAATCTTTTTGTAAACAATATACATCCCTAGTACATGTAATTTTACAACTCGTGTCAATTACTTTCCTTTACAATGAGTATGCCTACATACTATTATTTTTTAAACACGTACCGTACATATATTACCTTATTTCAATTAATTCCCTTGGTCGTTTTTTACATTATATATATGCATCTATATAGTACTCTCATGTCATCAATAACTGTTTTTAGTTACCCATGATATAAATATCAGATGTATACGTTATTTTTCTTATAAAAAAATGTATCTTCTTATTCTATATTATTCTTATATAAAATAAATGTCATACATATTTTTCTCACACATACATTAGCGTTAACTACTTCCTTTCCTTTATGAATATGCATTTACTCACATAGTTATAATTACTTTAAAACCCCTTTTTTATACAAATAGTTTTGAGAGAGTAGTTTCTTTTCCAAATTCTTTAAATAGGTAATAGTAAATAATAAATAATTAAATAATCCCCCTCTAGTGTTAATTAAACTAAGTTTAAAGACTGTCTTCGGATAGGCTCTGAGGGATACTTAACACCTTCCCCTCGGGGTAAATAAAACCCTTACCTAGAATCTCACAGGTTTCAAAGACTAAAAAATGGAGTCTACATTTTACAATTGGTTTCCTAATATTTCCTAAAATTAGGTGGCGACTCTGAAAATTTGCAAAACCAGAGGAAACATAGCCTATAAGTTGTGAACTAGTTTTAATCCGTTGAAAATAGGGCATAACACCTAGTAGGCTAAACTGGTTGACACACTATTTTCTAGGTGTGATGACTGATTCTACTCCATTTGAGTCATAAAAGCATGCATGATTGTAATGGTTGTTTCTGATACTTGTGTTGATGTGTTTGATCTCTTTGACCAGTATATCACTCAACACTTCATGAGCTGCATCTGTCCTATGTGATTCAGTTATATCTACATCAGATTACTCAGTAACTATATTAGTAGGATTGCCATGATTTATTGTGAATTCTTCACTAGTTATGTCATCTAGTTGTCTGAATATCTTGGGTGTGGAATTATAATTCTTTTGCTTAAATGGAAATTCAGACTCATTGAATATGACATCTCTATTAATAAAGAATACTTTTTCATGTAGATCATCTAATATGCACCCTTTTTGCATCTCAGAATAGCCCATGAGCATAGAAGGTTTAGTTCTAGATTGCATTTTGTCAGTTTGATTGTTATTTTTAGCAAAACACAGACATCCAATTACTCTGATATGTGCTAAAGATGGTCTCCTTTTGTGTAGTTTCTTATAAGGAGATGTGTGAATAACAAAAGATAGCAATCTATTTATGATATAGGCAGCAGCAAGAACACAGTATCCCTAAAATTTTATAGGTATATTAGCTTGAAATCTGAGTGCCCCTTGTGACTTCTAGAATGTGTACGTTTTCTTTTAGCAACTCCATTTTGCTGTGGAGAATAGACATAAGTTCTTTGATGTATAATACCTAGATTCTTAAATAGGGTCCTGCATATGTCATTTACAAATCTAGTCCCATTATCAGTTCTGCATATCTTCACAATCTTGTTAAACTGTGTTTTAACATATGTTAAGAAATACTGAATTGTAACACATACATCAGATTTCCATCTTAGTAGTCCAAGCCAATCTTGTATAGTCATCAACAATTGTAAGAAAGTACTTATATCCATCAATAGTAGGAATCTTATATGGACTTCAATCATCCATATGCACAAGGTTAAAACAATTATCTTAATGCTACTAAAAGGAAATGGAAATCTAACTTGCTTAGCACAAGGACAGACTGAACATTTATTAAGAACAGTTGATATACTATCTACTGTATTAGGCAGTAACTTGTTAAGAACATTAGATGATACATGTCCAAATCTTTGATGCCAAAGAATGATATCAGAAGGACTAATTGTAACTGTAGCTTGAGTAGTAGTTTTAGCAGCCAAATTTACTTCAGTTGATCGAGTTCATAATTTTGATTGGTTTGATTTACTAGTATGTAGAGGCTATCCTCTACTCTACCAATCTCTTTCACCTTCCCACCGAGAGATACTGAAATACGCAAAAATCAGGATATAACAATGCAACACATCTCCGTTCCCTAGTTATATTGGATACTGACATTAAGTTGTACTTGAATTGAGGTAAAACAAATACATTATTCAGAGTACTTTTAGGTGATATAGAACTTTTTCCAATATGTGTCACTAATGCTATGTCACCATTTGGTAAGAACACCTCATTTGGATTAGACAGTTTTTTCATGGTGAATTTATCAAGCAGTTTGGTATCAGAAACCATATGGTTTGTAGCACCTATAATCCATTTGGCTATTTCTGAAACTAAACATGCACTACTTATACCTGGACCTTTACTTGTTATGTCATCACAATCAATACCAGCTTTAGCTGCATTTGCACTTGCTTGAGAATAGCCACCCATCCTGTTCAACATCTACAGGATCTACTTATACTGGTTTTTTGTGAAGACACAAGCTCCAGGCTAGTTCATGTTGGGCATTTGATTCATAGTATTTTTCTTCTGCCTCTGATATAAACTTGTCATATTAGCCAAGATTTGTTCCCCTTGTTCATTATTGGCACTTGACTGATTTTGAGTTTGAGTCTTAGAATTTTCAGTCTGCACACTATATGCCTGTCCATTGTGATTATATCCAGAAGAAGAACCATGATGATATCTAGATCCTTGGTATCCTTGTCCATAGTTTCCACCTCGTGGTCCTCTTTTTCTCTACTTGAAACTAAGAGGGTATCTCACTAATTTGTAACATGTTTCCTTGGTGTGTCCTTTTAATTTGCACATTTCACACTGCAGATTATAATCTTCCTTGTATTTTTGACCAACAGCTCTAGAATAGTGTGTTATGGGATCATAGTTGCGCATAGGAGCTGCACCAAGCAATCCAGTTGAAGTGGATGCACTAGCTTTTTCTCCTTCATCATTTACTATCATGGCATAGGCCTGATTTACTGAAGGCAATGGTGTCATAAGAAGAATTTGACTCCTAGCTTGCATGTATGAACCATTCAATCCCATAAGAAACTGATACAGTTTCTGTCTTTGAGTATAAGCAACAAAATCCCTGGACCTTTCACAATTACACCCAGGAGAAGGGACTAAAGCTTTAAATTCATTCTACAAATGCTTCAGTTTTGTGAAGTACACAGAAACTGAACTTGTCCCTTGTGTTAAAGTAGCAATTTCTTGATGCAAACTAAATATTCTTGAACCACTTACTTCATCAAACCTTTCTTTCAATCTTCCCATACAGCCCATGCATTAGAAGCATACACAACTCCATTAGGGAGACTACTAGACACTGCATTCATGATCCAAGACAACATAATAGCAATTACCCTCTCCCATTGATCCCATAAATTTGCACCATATTTTTCCTTTTTACAAGTGCCATCTACTAAACCAAACTTATTTATACCTAGTAAAGCAAGCCTCATTGATCTACTCCATAGAGAATAGTTTTCAGTACCAGTTAATTGGATAGAGATTAAGGAAATGCTACTTACATCATTCGAATGAAGAAAGAGAGGGTGCTTGTGCTCAACTGGCTGTGCGGTGCCAGAAGCCTGTCCAGTTGTAACTTCTGATTGTTGCTGTTGAGTATTTCCACCATTAACAAGATTTTCGGTGGTTCTTTCAGTATTGTTCGAGTTGTTTGTCATTGTAAAAATTTACTCAATAAAATAGAAGAAACTTTTGACAGAAGATCAATTAGAAGAAATCGAATTGAACCAAAAATAGAATTGTACAGAATTTACTTTTAGCAGAAATCAGTGAATCTTTGTAAACAAAGATCGAAATGAATGACTCTTAATTCACGAGTCTATGCTCTAATACCATGAAATTAATCAAACTCCATGATAGTTCATGAAGAAATCTTGAAGAAAGAAGAAACAGTTATGCAGTAGAAGACAGATTGAGTGAAAGGGAAGAAGAAAGAATGTACTCATTCATTGAAAGTGTTAATTCATACAATCTGTGATGCTATGTATATAACATATTGATCCTAACTAATCATCAATCATTACCAACTAACTACCCGAGATTAAGGGGCTTGACAGCTGTATTTACCTAACTGCCCTACACTAACTAACTAACTAACTAGCCTAACTGCACTGATATACAGTTTGAGTATACTTGATATACAATCATTTACATTGTTCAACAGGTTTTAAAACGAGCAGCAGTATAGGCTATAGCAATGTTAAATAGTAGAGACAAGATCTAGGGACTTAAGGTGGACGAAGACACACGGTGCAGTAGGAGTTTAGTTGAACCGTTTTCAGCAGAAAGTTCAACATATAATTATATTTAAAATAATTATGTCTACCAGTTTGAGCATCTTTCAAAAAAAAAAAAAT
This sequence comes from Lycium barbarum, assembly GCF_019175385.1. Classification (NCBI taxonomy): domain Eukaryota; kingdom Viridiplantae; phylum Streptophyta; class Magnoliopsida; order Solanales; family Solanaceae; genus Lycium; species Lycium barbarum. The sequence continues at coordinate 119,355,218 of NC_083343.1, read as the reverse complement.
TACTATTTCATATAACAAGATTATGTTTTCATCCATCAAGTCAATAGGCTCGTACCTCTCCCATTTACATGTATTCACATACACCGGAGATGGTGAGCCCCACATTTGTTCAAGCAACAATTTCTTGAGTTGTTTTGTGAAATATTTGACACTATAAGCGAATTTGACCCCCCGCAATGTGTGAATTTAAGCTGAATATAGATGGTTGTTCTAAAGGTTGCTCTAGCCAAGCAGGGGGTGGGGTGTCCCTCTAATATTAACTTAATTGGCTGAAGCCAAAGCTCTGCTATTTATTTCATATATGGTGTGTCCAAATCTATCTCAGACGCCAAATTGGTACTAGATTTTCTATTACATGTTCCATTCAGATAAGTTGAATTTACATACTCCCTCCTTCCCAATTTATGTGATACCTTTCATTTTTAGAAATTCAATTTGACTAAATTTTGAAACTAAATTGAATTAGATTAACTCAATGTTTTAAGATTAAAGTTTATATATTTAAAACTACATCAAAAGTACTATACAAGTTGGAAATTTTCTCATATCAATTTGGTGAAAAAATACATCTTAAAATACTGGTCAAAGTTCGTGCAGTTTGAATCTCGGGAAACGAAAAGTATCACATTAATTGGGACAGAGGGAATAGTTTTTTAAACATTCAATGTTTATATAATTGCTCGAGGTTGAGTTAATTTAACATCATTTGGTACGCTTAATGTTGTTTCATGTTTTCAGTGACATTTGATCTTAATTGTAAGAAGTAAGAACAATCAAATTCATCTCAAAATTAGCCACGCATATGAGATTCAGAAAGCTGGAAATTATAGAGTCTGATGTTCTGCTATCAGGGGCGCCCAAAAAAAAAAAACGTGAAAATCTATTTTGATAAAAGTGTTTTTCAAAATAAGAAATTTTTAAAATTTTGGCCAAACATGCTCTCTTAGCTTTCAAGAAAGGCAAGATTTAATATATTATATTTCGGATCCAAAATGTGAGCATTGTGTTTAAAGCTTCTTTGTCTTATCGGCCAATGCGAGTTTAGGGGCGCTTTCAAAGTGAAAGAAAATATAAAACTAAGTTTCCCTAGATATGTTTAAGAAAATCTAACTACAACAAAATCTAAATCTAACTTAGAAAAGGTCTTTGTAGATACGCTAAACAAAATCTTGAAGCTTGTAGTAGTATATATATTGATATGTATGTTAAACAAAGTTCCTACATGAGTCTAGCATTTAGTAAACACCTCATTGAAACAAATGGGTTTACCCTGGTATTCATTTACCATTTAGCCTTTTATAGCATTGGTGTCAGCAGGTAATATTAGATCAATTTTAGAAAATATGTACATAAAATATCTAGTTTTTACGAAAAGGCCATGGGTTCATGTGCCCCAAAATGACACATAAATTCGCCCTTGGCCTTATCAGCCAAAGTGAGTTTGGTGAAAGAAAATATAACCTAAACAAAGTTTCCCTAGATATGTTTAAGAAAATCTAACCTCAACAAAATCTAACTTAATTACAAAAGGTTTTGCTAGATACGCTAATAAAATCTTGAAGTTTGTAGTATATATATTGATATGTATGTTAAACAAAGTTCCTACAAGAGTCTAGCATTTGGTAACCACCTCACTGAAACAAATGGATTTAAAATGGTGTTCATTTGTATTTCTCCTATTTATTTTTGTTCTCTTCCTTCATCAATGGTTATTTGCTAGTACTTCACATAACAAAAAGAAATTACCACCATCTCCACCAAAGCTTCCAATTATAGGACATCTCCACCAACTAGGATCGCTTCCACACCGATCTCTCCAGAAACTAGCGAAGCAATATGGTCCATTGATGTTGCTTCACTTTGGCAGTAGGCCAGTTCTCATTGCCTCTTCGGTTGATGCTGCTCGCGATATCTTGAAAACACACGATCTGGTGTTCTCAAATAGACCTAAATCTAGCATCTGTGATAGAGTCCTCTATGGCTCCAAAGATGTTGCCTTTTGTCCCTTTGGTGAATATTGGAAGCAAGTAAGAAGCATTTCTGTGCTTCATCTTCTTAGCAACAAAATGGTTCGATCATTTCGCGATGTTAGAGAAGAAGAAACATCAAAGATGATCCAAAAAATCAAACAAGCGGGCAATTCTTTGATAGATTTGAGAGATATGTTTAGTTCCCTGACTAATAATGTGATTAGTAGAGTGGCCTCAGGGAGGAGGTATGATGAAGGGGATACTAAGATCGTGCTAGCAAGACTTGCTGAACTATTAGGTACAGTTAATATTGATGACTATATTCCATGGCTTTCTTGGGTGAACAAGATCAATGGTTTGGACCGTAAAATCGAGGAAGTAGCGCAGGAGTTGGATAATTTTATGGAAGACGTGCTTGAAGAACACATGACGAGAAATAAAGGAGAACTCCGTGTTGGAGAAGCTAAAGACTTGGTGGACGTTTTGCTTGAAATTCAAAAACGAAACGTGACTGATTTCCCTCTTCAAAGAGATTCAGTGAAAGCCCTCATCGTGGTAAGCTTCACATGCTTTCTCAAAAACTCTTTCTTATGAATAGTACTCACTCCATTCCAATTTAAGTGTCTTAGTTTGACTGGACACAAAGTTTAAGGAATAAAAAGAGACTTTTGTATCTTATGGTCCTATATTAAAGATGTGTATAATATACTAAAGTGTCCTTTGAATCTTGTGGTTTTAAACTTGCCATATATGATGTTTAAATTGCCAAATTACTAAACATACAAAGAGACACTCTTTTTGGAACAGACCAAAAAGGAAACTAAGACACTTAAATTGGGACGGAGAGAGTATATATTAGCTGTAGTTCAAATATTGGAAACACAACATGGAAGTAAAAAAGGATAGAGTGAACATAATAGTGTGTTTTGTTCTTGTTTCAAATATGTAGGATATGTTTGGTGCTGGTACGGAGACAACATATACAACCTTAGAGTGGACAATGACAGAGCTTTTGAGGCATCCAAAAGCTATGGAAAAATTGCAGAATGACGTGAGAGGAGTTGGCAACGGAAAACCAGAGATAACTGAGGATGATCTAGGAAACCTACATTACTTAACAGCAGTTATAAAAGAAAGACTCAGGCTTCATCCACCAGCACCATTACTAGTTCCTCGAGAATCAAACCAAGATGTAAGACTAAACGGATACCATATAGAAGCTGGAACACAAGTAATTGTGAATGCTTGGGCAATAGGAAGAGATCCATTGCTGTGGGAAAATCCAGATGAGTTCCGACCAGAAAGGTTCTTGGATAGTGCTATAGATTTCAGAGGATCACACTTCGAGTTGATTCCATTTGGGGCTGGGCGAAGGGGCTGCCCTGGAAGTAGTTTCGCCATTGCAGTAAATGAGATAGCAATAGCAAGACTTGTGCACAAGTTCCGTCTCGCGTTACCAGGCGAGATTAAAGGGAAGGATTTGGATATGACTGAAGCTCCTGCTGGACTCACTGTTCACAGGAAATCACCTTTGTTGGCACTGGCTACTCCATGCTCTAGCTAGCACACTACTTAAAAATCTCTATTTTCCCATTGAAAAAATGTTCAGTTGCTATTTACCAATAAATGTCTGTGGGAAAACCTAAATAGTAGTATTTTCACACGGAAAAATTAAGAAGTTTCTTAGCGTTTCAATGGGAACCTATTTTGCATCATGCCGTTTTCCTGTGAGCTGGTTCGATGGGAATAAGGTGGGAAAGTCATGTTTTATAATACAAATTTCCCACTGAATATCGATGGGAGAAGCTTCTGTTTCTAGTAGTGACAATTCTCTCCTGCTACTTGCCTTTTTCTTTAACCATCATTGAGTTAATGAGACAATTTAATTGGTTGATTGTTTCAATTCCAAAACATTCAGATTATTCAATTTGTTTAAAGTATAGTCTTAATGCTAACATAAGAAAAGACAATGATCATTAGTAGTACTATATAGGTGCATCATATGACAATAACATAACAGCTATAAAGCCAAAAAGGGTAATAAAAGAAACAACATAAAAAATTTCTCCAGCTGAATAAGGTGTTTATGCTTATTCAACTGACTAAAAGCCATAACAGAACAAACTCCAAGAAGTAAGTTCACAGAATTTTAATGGATAGAGCGGACATAATAACTAGAATGAGCTCTACATGGTCAAATGTATGTCTTTGGTCTGGCTTGGATGGTGCAATTTTGATTCAAGAGGGGGATTGTTGACTTGTGATCAAATTACAGTACTTTTGTCCATAATTTAGTTAGCAGCGTCAAGTTAGTTCCTGTTTATTGGTCATAAGTAATTAAGTTATTTAGCAAGAATTATTATTCAAATTAATCTGATTATTTTATGGAGAAAATGCTCCTAATAACCATACTAATTATGGAAAGAGTCAATTCCTCAAATGGTCATTGAACTTGTAGAAAAGTCCCACTAAAGTAACTTTTGAGATTTTTCGAACAATAAGGTCATCAAACTATGCCTATAGTTCCAAAAAAGTAAAACAATCCATTTCAGGACATAACACCCCTTAAACCATTATTCAATTATAAAATGCATTTGAATATTTCTATTTTATTTTCAAAATGTGGAAAATATTATTTCGAACAAAAATATATTGCAAAAGTATGTCTAAGTAGACAATAAAAGGATACAATTGAATGGAGTAGATCTGAGCAAGGTCCTTAATTACAGTTTTTTTTAATTAATTGTATATAATTTTTCCTAATATATAAAATTTTCAATGCATGGTCATCAAAATGCACGGACTTTTCTATAAGCTCAATGGTCAGTGGAGATTTAATTCTTTAATTTTTTGGGCCTCTAAATGCATGGCATACTGTAGAGTTGACTACGACAAGCTTATTTAGCTCTCTCATTATTTCTTATTCTATTATTTTGTAAAAAAAATAAAAATTTGTCTTTATCCCACAGAGAAAAAAGTAGGAGTAAGGGAAACAAGCAAGAACCTTATATTTTAGGTGTGTTTTCAAGGTAAGGTTCATTTTGTGAGAAACTCTGCCCGTCAATTCCTAAACTCAGTGTGTAAAAATTCAGAAATAACCACTTTTTGTTCACGTCATTGAAAAATAATCATTGTTCTTAACTCTTAGGTTGTCCTGAAATTTCACTTGTGTAATTCAAAATTCCTTGACTGCGGCAATTTTTGAAAAATCAATTTGAAAAGTGAGAAGTAGACGCTATTCTACTAACTTATGATAACCTTTCGGCTCATCAAGTTGCATCAACGCCTATATATAATGAAGAAATTGCACAATTTGTCCTTCAAATGGGCTGGTCTTTATTTTTAGCTTTCAAGATAAAACTTATACCTAGTGGGCGTTAATCCTTTAAAGGGCGCGAAACATAACTTGAGATATTATGATGCGAAAATATAAATTTATGTCCGCAAAAAAGTAATTTGACTCGAGGAAAAAAAATTAAAACCAGCCCAAAATAGGGGCAAATGTGCATATAACCCCATATATAACCTAGTCTCCACTCCCTTTTGAAGCTAGAAAGTAAGCCCCAACAACCCCAGATAGCAAAGAAGAAACAGAATTTTCTGCATATGAGAATTCAGTATTAGAGAAGGTGAACCAAAATTTGTTTTGACATAAATGCACCCAAACCAGCAATCAGTCCAAAAATGGGCCATTCGCACGAATACCCCTATCTTGGGAGGCGGATCTAGAATTTGGAGGTTCTGGGTGCCACTCTGCTATAAATATTGCAATTTACAAGGTCCAAATAGAGTAAGCATTTGATCGGTGTATTCAATTTTGGATTGCGGTTCGGGTTATTGTCTTTTCAATTTACATAGACAAATATTTTTCAAAATATTATATTAAAAAAACACGCTCACTCAAGCTTAAAAGCATACTTTCGACTGCATCTGTCCCAATTTATGTGACACAATTCACATTTCAAGAATCAAATCTTTTTATTTTGACCATGAATTCAGACATTAAATCTTTAAGTTTTTTAAAATGAAATTTATGTATTTGAAAACCATGTAAAAAGTACTATTAGTCAATATAATTGATAATTCGAAATATTTGAAAGATACGTGAAAACATTGCGGTCAAAATAAGACTCATTGAATCTCAAAATCCGAAAGGTACCACGATGCGGACTTAGTATCACATAAAGAAAATTTCTTTTTTAAATCAGCATGAACCAAGACTCAACATATGTATACAATTTTCTTTTGCATTTTGTTAAACCATTTAAATAAAATAAAATAACATGTAAAATTAAAGATAAGAAACAACAACGGAAGAAAGTTGGGGCAGCAGAAAATGATTAAAATTGTGACTAAGAGAGGAGAAGATTTGGGAGAAGAGGAAGTGTTTTTTGGAAGAAGAAAACTATTTACTATTTTACTACTGAGTAATATTTTATGCTTAAAATAAAAATAAAGAAAAATGGTATGAGTCCAGAGAAAATAAATAAAGACTTATTCATTTATTAAGTATATTACCAAGTTCATGTGAGGAAAAAAAAGGAAGAAAAAAGAAAGCCAATGAAAATTAGTAAAAGAAAAAATGTTAGGGAGTGTTATTACAATTAGTTATCAAGTTGGCGCAAGTGACGAAAGTAAAATGTTTTAAAAATTGTAGTAGCAGGGAGTCGAACTGGTGTCACTGGGGTGGAAAACCAAGCACCTAACTAGTGGCACCATGGACTACATTGTTGCTCCGGGTGCCACAATTAGATTTTATACCTTTGCTTATACATATTACATATATATACCTAGTTTCAACCGAGGTGTCCGGGTGGCGTGGCATTCCCACGCTACTACATAGATCTGCCCCTGATCTTGGGGTGGTATTTAATTTTTACACCTCACATCACTGGTCTTTAATTTTTGTCCTTCGGCACTTTAAGTAACAAAAAAGTAGCCGAAAATACTCCTGACACCGAAAATACAAAAAAAAAAAAAAAAAAAAAGACGGCCTACCCTTATCTATAACCTAATTTCGCAAGGCATAAGTTCTGTAGGAATTAAATTATCCGGCATAAGTTGCATAGTGCGTAATTTGACCGGCATAAGTTTATATTTTCGCAACATAATATAATACAAGTTATGCCTTACATAACTTAATTCCTACAGAAAAGTTCTCTAAACTTATGCCGAGTGAATTAGTTACTACACAATCTATGCTACATAACTTCATTTCTATAGAATTATGCCGGACAAGACAAAAGTTCTCTAAACTTATGCCTTGCAACAACAACAAAAAAATTCGACTCAGTTGGGTTCGAACCCTGAATCTCTGGTTTCGTAGACCAGTGCCTTATCATAGATAAAAATATTTTTCCCACAAATTTTCATTAAATGAGACGCAGGAGCAAAAATTAAAGACCAGATATTTGAGGGGAAAAGCTAGAGACCAGTGCGTTCAATCCGTGCAGAAAAAGGGTCATTCACACAAATGCCCTTATTCGGGGGTGGTCTTTAATTTTTGCACCTCAAATTGCTGGTTTTAAAATTTTGCCCTTAGGCACTTTAAATGGCTGAAAATACCCCTGAGATTCTGGGTTTGAACCCTAGCAGAGTATAAAAAAAAACATTCACAAGACAGAATTTCGTAGCAAATTAGGCCTAACTTCTGTAGAATCTTTGCAGATTAAAATAAAATGTCTTACAAAATTTCGCAAGGCAAATTCTACCTTTGCCTTAAGGCATAACTAAATTGTGCAGAATTTTCGCGAAGCCTTGCCTTGTGATTTTATTTTTTTACTGAGCGGGGGTTCTAACTCAGAACCTCGAGGTATTTTCGGCCACTTTTTTAAGCGAAGGGCAAAAATTAAAGACCAGCCCCTTTGAAGGACAATTCGAGCAAAAAAAGTGGCAGAAAAATGGGGCAATTTGCACGATTGCCCTTATTCGGGGGTGGTCTTTAATTTTTGCCCCTCAAATTGCTGGTCTTTAATTTTTGTCTTTCGCCTAAAATACCCCGAGATTTTGGGTTTGAACCCCAGCTCAATCAAAAAAAAATCGCAAGGCAGAATTTCGTAGCAAAATTAGGCCTATAAGGAGGACTAAATTTTGTAGAATTCCAGCAGAGTTAAAAAAAAAAAAAATCTAGCAAAATTTCGCAAGGCAAACTTTTGCTTTAAGGCAGAATGTGCCTTAAAATTCTACCTTATAAGGAAGAATTTTCCGAAGCCTAGCTTTGCCTTGCGATTTTTTTTTTTTACTGAGCGGGGTTTCAACCTTGAACCTCAAGGTATTTTCGACCACTTTTTTAAGCAAAGATCAAAAATTAAAGACCAGCCTTTGACGGACAATCCGCGCAAGAAAATGAAAAATATGTAGACTGATCGAAGATGGGCCCAATACATAACAGTCAGAAAATGTTCTCATAAAAGCCCAAGGCATGTGACTTAGGAGGCCCATTAAACTGTTTTTACATTTCAATCATGTGACTTCCCAGCTGAATAAAGGTTGTTGATATAAAAAAATTGATGAATTTATTCTTCAACTCAAACTCAAATAAAATTCATTCGATTTGATTGTTCTAGAAAATATTTTATAATCTAAATAAGGATGTGAACAATCATTTTTTAAGAAAGTCAAATAATATTTCCTAACTGCATTTTATTTTCAAATATCTTCTTAATATAGTAAATAATACTCTTTTATATTGTTTCTAAAAAAAATAAAAATTGAATATTGAATCCACTCAATTCCCAAAAAAAAAAAAAAAAAAAAAGATTCCCGTGAAGGTGAAAGTTATTCAATATCGTACAGGGCATATACAACTAGTGGATACCGATATTATACAATGGCGGTATATGTTTATTTTACATAATATATTGGCTAAAATACGTTAATATGAAGATCAGGGTTATTTTTCTTATTGCGAATGGTAGGCTGATATGTTGTGAAAAAATCCCCAACTAAAAGTAGCAAAAGATTTTATTATCCTAGTGTTAGGTATAGGAAGCACTTGATTTATATTTATTTGTGGATAAGATTCTGAGATTTGTTATTAATTATGAACCAAGTGACTACTTTCCATTTAACAATCACCTGAAGTGGGTACAAGAATTGACTTTCTCAGATATTCGTTCATCAGTGCTAGACATTGTTATCACTTATCAATACCAGATTAGGAGGCGAATAAATCAATTAAATTTGATTTATAAATTGCAAGTGGTGCTTTCCAACTAGATATATACATTTAAACTAGAATGCGAATGAAATAGTCGATTTATGATGTCTCACATTATAAACTCATTTTCATGGACTTTTTAGCATCATCCATTTTTTGTACCTTCGCTTTCGTGCCTTATTTGCAAACTTTGATCATGCGCTTTTTTTTTTTTTTTTTTTTTTTGAGATAATATCATGCGCATTTACTATTATAACTATTCAAGTTATTTTAATAACATAATTTTTCTTTCAACGTTTTAAATTTCTTTAGATTGTTCTAAATACCTACCCTCTCCATTTCGTCATCATTACATATGGATTGAAACAGTAGATGTCAATGTGTAAAAATAAGGGATGCATGTAGGGGGTGTACATGGACCGGGTTGGTTCGGGTTTTTTAAAGACCAAACCAAACCAATAAAAGTCGAGTTTTCTCGGTTTTGTTAGGGTTTTTTTCCGATAAAGTCTTCATACAAAACATATAACTTGTACTTCAAATATTTTTTGAGTCCTAGTAAGATACGACTATCTAACTAAGATATTTATTAAGAAAATAACACAAAACGTGAGATGAGAAATGAAATTGTACAAAAATATTCAACGAAAAAAATTAATGAAATTGCATAAAATAAAATGATCATAATCTAAAAGTATTAAGTCATGCTACAATAAATACGACTAATTTACAAGGCATGTAGAAAATGATCATAATCTAAAAGTACTAAGTCGTGCTAAAATAAGTACGGCTAATATGTATTAATTATATGACTAGATATTAAAGAAAAAAATAAAATTAAGTTATGTATTTTTTCACTTTCTAAACTAATATAAAACTAAAGAATAGATATCAACATTACTGTCATTCCAGTGTTAGATATGAATTACTTTTGTTAGCATTAATATTGATTTGATTTTTGTTGAGTTTTATTTGAGTTACTAATATCATTGGGCTATAAAATTTATTGGACCATTCAAAATTCTAATTCCAAGCTTAAAATAATATGTTAAAAGATAAAAAGTTATGACAAAGTTAAAGAAACATTTATAAATTACATTATAAATAAATATTTTTATGTATAAAATATGTTTGAAATTTTACAAATGTAACTTCGGGTTGGTTTGATTCGGTTTGACATTTTTTAGTTAAAACCAAACAAAACCAATAGTGTTCGGGTTTTTCTTTTTAAAACCAAATCAAGTCAAACCAAATCACTAGTCAAATTTTTTTCTCGATTTGATTCGAATTATCAGTTTGGTGCGGTTTATCGGTTTGCTTTGTACACCCCTAGATGCATGTGCGGTTATCTCTAAAACAGTATACTTAGTAAGAGAAAAATGATTTATTTTGTCAGCAGCTGCAAACTGGAATGGAGGGTTGAGCTTTTGCTACCCTCAGCTTTGTAATTTTTTATTTATTGATATAAAAATCGCGCTATAAAAAAATAGAGCAACGCAGCTATACCTCAAACTACTCTATGCCTCGTGTTCTTATTGTACTTCTTGATAAAAAAATTTAGTAGGCGTTTGGCCAAGCGATATGAAATCATGATTTCATATATATTTTGACTTTATATCAGCGTTTGTTTATGAAATTTGCACAAAATTTTAACTTCAACTTCATATCATGATTTCAAATCTCAAATTCACCAAAAGTTAGGATTTGGGATTCCAAACCAAGATTTCAAATATTTTAAATGTAAAAGTCGACTCATAAGTTTATATTTTGTAAAAAAGATCTTTGTAGAATATCATCCACTTCCCAGGTTTGGGTGGGATTCTAAAATATTTAAAATGAGATATAATCAGCTTATACTGCATACTGGGTTCCATTACAAAAGAAAGAACAAAAGAAGGGCACCGTATTTGCGAGGATGCCTAAACAGGAGCTTTTTCCAACTATATTTTTTTGTACAATTTCTAGAAAGCAAAAGGCAAGGATATATTACAGTAATTTATTAGAGTACATGTACTGAGTGGATTAGAGGTATAATTAATTTGATAAATGAATCCTTCAATGAAATATCTGGGGTGAAAAATATCTGAGCCAAATAAAAAATGAACTAGTCGTAGCACTTGTCTTGAAGTGTAAGCAGAGGCGGAATAGTTTATATTGTGATGCTTCAACTATGTATATCCAATCACTCACTATATACAATATATTAATTATATGATAAAGAATCTTTGGCTAAATATAAAGTAAAAGAAAAGTGAGAAAGATGGAAAATTAAGTACTACCTAACTAGAAGCATTAGATCTTAAATAAGTAAAAGACCTTTCTCCTGTATCATCTTTCTCCGTTCCACAAAACAAACTTAACGGCGACTTAACTGACTTCAACGAATGGTTTGATGAACCGGGTTTAGATAACAAAGTCGGAGTAGATAAAAACCGGAACTTCCTGAACCGGCCATCATCCGGTTCAAACCGGTACCCTTTGGTTGAACTCCTCTCTAGAGATAATAAGGCTTCACTATTGTATGCCCTATTTAAGCTTAAATCCACCAATCCCTTTTGTACATCATCTGGTAACCTTAGTGTAAACCTCTCGTAATTTTGACCGGGTTGAATCAGTGAGTGACCCGTCGAGTGAGATCGACTAAACATTCCCAAAATTTTCGGTCTTCTAGGTGTCGATTTTGGTGCAACGTGTCGAAAATTGGGTGTTTTACTTGTCGCGTGACTACAATTTGGAATATTATGACTATGAATAGATGTTTGAGGTGATGTGTTTATTACCTCTTGTGGACCGACATCAGTCACCTGAATATCTAGTACTGCTTCGCTCCTTTCGGTGTCTGGATGTGATGTAACCGAATTTATGTCGGTTTGTTGAACCAATTTTCTTATTTCACCTAATTTTTTCTTGAGATTCGCTCGGCAGACAGGGCAAGTTGTACGAAAGGCGAGCCAAGCATCTATACATTCAGGATGAAAAACATGATAACAATTCGGAAGAAGACGGAGAGTTTCTTCATCTTCGAATTCATTCAGACAAACAGCGCATTCCAGGATGGATTTGCCCAATTTTAGGGCCTTGACATCGGAATAGCGAAATATTGGGAAACTTTTAATGATGTTGGAATCGAGTCCACGGGAAACTGTAGGTCTGTGACGCATGAAATGAAAACCCAATGATTCGTCGAATGAATTAGGGCTCATTCGACGAATATATACGAAGACAACCGCCATCAAGACTAATACGAGGCAAGCAAGTATGATCGCGAACGTTGGGCTGATTTCAAGGTTTGAGTTCATCGGACGTGTTAACGTTGATGGAGCTAAAGATTGTGTCCCTGAAATTGTGCCAATTTCTGCCATGATGTAAAGTAAGCACAAGAAGAAACATAGTATATGCTTCATTTCAGAGGAGTAGTGAATAGTTGATAAAGGCAAAAAAAAGGTGCATTAAAGTGGTTGCTTGAGCAAGAGAAAAAGTGAGGGAGAAGAACTTTTTGAATGCGGGACAAGAAAAGGGCAAATGTACAACACACACACATATATATATATATATATATATATATATATATATATATATATATATATGAAGGGCAGATGCCACATGAGGTGGTTTTACTTTACTTATAAAATTGATGAAAGGAGAATGGTGTCGTTTCTTTTTGGATATATATTCACATCAAATCAATGCAAATTAACATGGTTCAGTAAGGTTATAAAATAAAATTTTACATTAACTAATTATGCTTAAATGACAATTGTGTATATCCAAATATATGGTGTGCATTCATTAATTTGATGTAAACACTCCGTGTGTCAATAATTTTTATGCCTTTTTTTTTTGTGGGAATGCCCTACGGAGAAGGAGAAGTATTTGTGACTTATTATAGGTGACCGCCCAAAGAAAAAATTAATAAGGTTGACTATGGAGACTGGATAGGTTTGCTTAATTAAGATTAAAAGTACTTAAAATAAATTTTGATAGGAGTTATATATGTCTTCCTCACTTAAAACTATAGAGAAGAGGTACCAAATAAATATTCGTTAGTTGAAGCTTAGGGTTGAAAGGCGTGCGTAATGCCAAGGAACAGGAGGAATCAATGACATAAAATAGCAGGCCCTTACCTCCAAATTTCTTAGAAAATATCTCCTTTCAATATATATGAATTAGTTTGATTGGTTATGAAGTTTAAGAAAAGAAGAAGATGCGTTTCGAAACTTGTAATATTAGATATGTTGTGATATTTTTGTCGCTATAAAACCATACTATTAAAGAAAAAAACTGAGAAATTTTAAGTCATATATCTTCAAAATATAAAAGGGTGTCTATTAAAGTGTGTGATCATTTCATAAAAAAATTCAAGCTCTTAGAGGAAGCACACCCATTTAGTTAATTATGTCTTTCGACACGCCCCCTCACATGCGGCTCAATTTTTCTTTTTACGGGCTAAACATGTGTAAAAATTCTTTTTGATTATGTATAGCAGTGAGACCGCACTCAGAATCTCTGCCTACTCTGATACCATATTAAAATATCTTGTCATCTCATCTAAAAACTTATTAATTAAGTTATTAGAGAAAACACTATGTATTTCATCATATATTTGGAGAATGTCCTTCATATATACGGAACAAAGGAAGTACCACATGATCGAGGTTAATTAATCTTTTTGTTGACATTATTTTAATGGGTTTGCAAGCATATTAATTATCACCTCTTTGAATTTTTTAAGGGACCTGAAAGTCAGCATAGATATTTTAAGACTGTTTTTAGTGGTCCTCAATGTTCTGCAACAAATTTTAGATAAGAAGTTGATGTTCGACGATAATGACGTTTCTGGGGGTTAGTTGGCTGTTATTAGTCACATAGGAAAATAAAAGTTCCAATATTGAGGACCCGTTTGGCCATGAGAAATTTCACTTTTTGCGGAATTTTTTTTCGCTTTATTTGAAAGCCCGCATTTGGCCATGGAAATTTCAAAACTCTACTTTTACTCTTTTTTTTTTTTTTCACTTTCAGTATATTCAAATAATCAAATATTATTTACCAAAACTTATAACCAAACACAATTTCAACTCCAACTTCAAAAATCCAAATAAAGTGAAAAATATTGATTTTCATGGCCAAACACCTACTGAATTTGATTGGCTAATAACTCAAGTTTTTATCTTTAAGTGTTATGAGAATCAGAGGCGGATCCAGGATTTAAATTCTAGGGGTTCAATTTGTTAAGATTCTTAGTTGAACCCATTATATTTTAAAAGTTATGGATTCATATCTACTAATTATTGTAATTTTGACAAAAATTTTACACATAAATTTATGATCCGTGTAAAAAGTTATTGGTGCTACATACACCTCTGACGAGGACAACACATTATTTGACATCAAATGTTAAGCTAGCGTTTTACCATAGATTCCCAAAAAAAATTTGAAAAACTTAATTTGGGTGAAGTTTTTCAAGTTTTGAAAATGTGTTTGGTCATAATTTTCCAAAACATATTTCACTTTTTGTTTCGGGAAACATGAAACGTTACTTATACCCATAAGTTCTAAAAACCATCAAAATACTCAATCATACAAAACATACATACTTGCTAATCTCAAATTGTACAGAACATGGTATTTTAATAACAACTGCTAATAAAACACTTACTATCTACTACAATTCAAATTACAATACAAAGATCCATTTTTATCTTCGCAACAGATTTCTACAGTTGGCATAGCAATTCCTAGGGTTTCTTCTTCTACTGTTTGGGCACATCTTAGCTCGTTCGCTTTATGGAAGAGACTGTTTTGATTGTGGAAACATGGTAGATACGACTTTAATGGAGGAACATGGTAGATATAATTAGTTAGGTCATAAATAGATGGGACTTTTTTTATAAAATACAAAAGTTTGGGATAGTTTTTAAAAGTTTTGAAAAAGCTAAAACATAGATCTTAGCCCAAAAACAGGTTTGAGCAAAAATTTGGGATTTGAAGATTTGTTTTCAAAATCTGTTCAAATTTTATGGCCAAAAAAGATTTGAAACAAATTTTCAAAATATGCTCCCAAAATCTATAGCCAAACGGGAGCTAAGAAAAATATCCTTGCCTTGGATTTTAAGCCAACCAGACAGTAGTGTTGTTTTCAATTCCAATACATATATACAGAAATTTATTCAATGTTTGGTTTAATTTAAATCATGTACTCCTATGACTTAATGTTTTATAACCTATTCCTTCCGTTCATTTTTACTTGTCTTGTATTGACTTGGCACACATCTTAAGGGGCCACAAATAGAATGAATTTTACTACACCACTCCTAATTATTACTAAGTTACCTAATGATTGAAATCATTCAAACATATTTTAAAAATTATGCAGCCACAAACAATTTCTTGAAGTTTTCAACTCAATAATTAATAATAAGGGTAAAATATGAGCAAAATGATAAATTATCTCTTAGTTTTCTAAACTGGACAAGTAAAAATAGACAATTATTTTTAGTATATAGGACAACACGGAATAACTAATTCATATTAGAACTTATACACGGATAATTACCAAAAGAACAAAATTACCTTTATCATTTCCTAGAAACCAATGAAGGTCATGCATCCGAGGGTACAATTGTAACAGTGTCCGCTTAATACACAATCCACTAAGGCAAGTGCTTTAGGCCCCTAAATCTAAAGGACCCATTTTTCAATAGTTACAAAAGTAGAGTTATGTTAGTAGATCTTTTTCTTTAAAAAATATTGAATTAAGCTAGAAAATAGCTCATAGTAGTAATCTACTATATATGAACAACAATATTCCCAGAAACAATTATCCCAAGTTTAAACGATGTCCAATAATTTTGAGTTTTAACTATCAAGTCTGCTGAAATAGGATTACTCTTCATCATTTTAGCTTGCATAAATTTTCTTTTTACTTTAGACGTATACCTCATACACATGTTTAATAACAATGTATATATGAGTTTAAAATATTTTTACTAATTGACATGAGATGCACGTTCGGCCCACAGGATGCACTGGGATAATAGTTGGCAAATTTAATGTTGGTTTAAAGTATATATAGCATTTTGTTACATAGTAGACGTATTGGCATAACACTTGGAGCCGTTAGGTGACCGTAATAGACCTGAAATATTATGCGCCTATTCATCCTTACTCTGACTTCATACTCATCTGATCTATCTTTTAACATATAATGTACATCTATTATGTAGGTTGTCATGTGTTGCCGAGACTGTCCTTTCCTTTACAAATTCTGAATGATGCTCAACTTCTAAGTTTGGTCTCTCTGTGAAGATTAAAATACTTCAATGCAGCACCGTGAAGCTTTGTCAGATGAATAACCCTTGATGCCCTATAAAAGTGCACACCAAATAGGTACCAGACTACATAGGTCATACATGTAGACGAGGATGGAACAATCTTTTCAGTGCAAGCATCACGACGAAGATAAGCCATGTCTAATAATCTTTACTATCAACCAATGCAGAAGGCAGAACCCTACTGTCTGCCTCAGTTTCAAACTTTAGACAACCATTTGAGCAACTACTAAAATTAGCTATTTACCTACGTGGGCTTACCGAGGGACAAATTCTATGTAGCTATTCCGAGGGACTTTGCCATGGTGTACCTCGGAAAAGTCAAATATTTTAATTTTTTTATTATTTCTTAGAGATACCGAGGTACGTCCCTCGGTAAATTATATGACTTTTTTACAGTCAACATTTATTTGACTATACCGAGGGACTCTCTCGGTACATAATAAAAAACAATTAAAATTTCTGAGAGAGACCCTCGGTAATATAAATACAAACATTCTGAATTTCTTTTTTCCTGTACCGAGGGACACCATCAGTATATTCATAGAAAGTAAATGAAATTAAACAAAATGTACCGAGGGAGTCTCTCGATAAAATAGATATAATTATTTTGAGTTTTCTTTTTTAAAGTACCGAGGGATGTCTCTCGGTATATTTAATTATGTAAAATTGAGTATTTAATATATATATATATATTAAACAAATAATAGCGAGTTGTCAATTGATAAGTCGCTCGGTAATTGCTTAAAGGTTTATTTTTTCCTTTTTCAGTTACATTACCGTTCTAGACTTACCGTAAGAAAATTTAGTAGTACCACTTATTTATTGTACTAAGTTGGCATTTGGCCATGAAAACCAAATATTTTTCACGTTATTTGAAATTTTAAAGTTGGAGTTGAAGTTAGAGTTAAAGATGGAGCTGTGTTTGGTTAGAGTTTTGCAAAGAATATTTGGTTGTTTGAATATATTGAAAGTGAAAAAAGTGAAAAACATGTTTCTAGGTGTTTTCCAAATTCCAAATATAACTTGGAATTTTCATGGCCAAACGTTGATTTTCAAATAAAGTAAAAACGTTTTCTGGGAAAAGGTAGAAGTATATTAGTGGTATTCTTAAGTAATATTATTGTAACTTATAAACTGATAAATACACTAAGTAACAGTCAATCATTGGTATCTTTAAGAAATATTATTTATTGAATAGCCTATACGTCAATATTTATAGTAATTGAAATTGTATTTGTGATATTCTATCATGTTACAACCACTTAATGAGTCTGAATGATTATTAAAGATCTATAACAAAGTCTTAAATCATTAACATGTCAATTAAAAAAATTCTATAAAGAGGGCAGCTCACCCCTTCCTCCCTTTAATCATCGCTACCGCTACGGCATCCCCCATCATTATCAATTATCATCATCGCCTACTATCTCTACTCACAACCACTGCCATTGTCAATTACTACAATCAACGTACGTTGTCACTAGTCACTGTTTACAATCACCACCACTAACCACCGTTTCTACAATAACCATCGTTCATGACTACCTACAATCACCACCATCAATCACCACTATATATTGTTAATCACCGTCATCATTCACCACTATATATCGTCAATTACCGTCATCATTTACTAACACTATTAGCTATCACTATCAATCACCACCACCAATCGCTACCATCAACTTCTATTACCGACATTCATTACCACTAGCTACTACCCACAATACCACCATTAGTCGACACCATCTTTAATTGACACCCACAACACCACAACTAGTCATTGCTACCACCAACCTTCATATAATATTTTTAATTTTATTTTAATAACATATTAGATTAACTTTGTATTGTATTAAATTTCATACTAATTTTTAAAAATAAAGAATATTTTACACATTCAGACGTCGGAAAACAAACAGTCTTAAGTCTTAACTCTTGATAATGTGGTATTCAGACCTTAATACAACATCTTAGTATTCATATGTGTATTTAGATTTAGACATATAATTCTTAATGCAAATCTCAATAATCAGATGTTCATTCAGATTCTGACCTCTTAATCTTAATAAAAACAAATGAGACCTTAGTGAGTTTTTGTGTTTGGAGAAAACTTGATTTGACATTTTCAAAAAAATAATAATATATTTTTCACTCTTTTAGGATAAATTCTTAACAAATACTCCATCCGGATAAAAAAAAGAGTCCACTTAGTCTTTTTTTTTTAGATAAAAAAAAGAGTCCACTTAGTCTTTTTTTTTTAGATAAAAAAAAGAGTCCACTTATTAAATCAAGAAAAAATTAACCATGTTTTTCCATATTTTCCCCTATTAAGTGTTATATGATCAAATCCCAATGCTTATTTAATTAGCGGTAATTTAGTCAAATTACCTATTTTTGTCTAGGAGTTAGTGTTTTCTTAAGAGGTATGCAAATGGCTAAGTGGATTCTTTTTTTGATCCGGAGGGAGTATAAAATATATTTTGTCAAGTTAAATTTTTATTCAACTGGTTTTTCGATCTAAAGCAGTTCTGATTTAAATTATAAAATATTTTAAGTGAGTTTTTCGTAACTTTTCTACATAATTTTACGGTTATTAACTAAATTTTAAAAAATTATTTACTTATTATCTCCAAGATTATAAGATATTTTTTAATGCTATATACTTAGAGCCAAAAAAAAAAAAACTGAGAGAAAACTTAAAAGGGAAAAGAACAAAAGCGGGAAACTTAAAGCGCCAAAAATTTCAGCAAAAAGAAAGAGGGAACCTTTTCAACTTAGGTTTTTCCACTTCTTTTTCCGCAAAAACCTTTCCACTCTTCTTTTTCACTGATCCATTCCATTTTCACGAAAAGAAGTGAAAAAAGACAAGACTACGAACAGAGGGAAGCTAAGATTGAAGTTGCAACATATTCAATTGGTATTTAGAAGCTTTTCTTTAGATCTTCCCCCAAACCCCTTTCTATCAATCCACACCAGGTATAATTTTCCTAATAGCGAAATATACCCTGAAATTCTATCTGATTTGTTCGGAATTGAAATTTATTTGATCTTAACTGTGTTAGATAATCCTTTTTTGCCTTTTTATTTTGAATATCTAATTCTCGTGTTTTTAGGGCATTTTTCTTATTAATGTAAATACGTGAAATTTCAGATGTTTGTGTCTTAAGTTTGCATCTTTTTGTGATTTATTTTTTGTTTGGGAAATTAAGGTTTCCAATCACATAGTTCTTTTTCTGATTTTTTTTGGGTTTGAAATGCAAACTGTTTTGTTCTTTAGGGCATTTTTTGTTATACTGAATGTATATAATCGAAATTTCATATTGTCTCTGTCTAAAGTTTTCATTTTTTTGGGACTTATCTTTGTTTGTTGAAATTAAGATTTCCAATTTTTTGTCTATTCACGACTATGTCACTTTCCCCCCTCATTTGGATTATGAAGAATTGGTTGCAAATTATGGAGATCCTTCTAAGTTTATGAAATTTTAGGAATTCACTTTACAGCTAAACATAGTCAGCATAATATTTAAGATATCTAACTGTGTTATTAATTAACCCATAAAGTATAAATTTTATTGCAAATTGTAGTTGCTTAATTTGCAAATTGTGGTTGCTTAATTTTCAGCATCTTTCCGTTAGAGTTCTTGCCTTCGGTATTGCTGCTGCTGCTGAAAAAGAAGACCATAACCCTTTCGTCGTTGCCCCCGCCAGTCGTGGTTCCCTTCTCTCCTTCCTCTCCCTCCCCCCCAACCCCAAGAATTCTATTAATTTTTCTTTCAAAATCTATGATGAACTGGTCTGGTTTTTTCGTAATGAGTTGGTTTTGTTCTCTGAGATCTTTTTCACCCTCGTCTCTGTTTAGGGGTTTGTTTTCTAATTCCTGAAATCTTTGTATTTTTTGTTTTGTTGTTGATTGAACATTTCCTTTACCTCTTTTTCCGGTTGTTCCCTGCCTTTTATGTGATTAAGCCTTTTGTTTGTAGACTATGAGGAGCTCAAAAAAGGGTCAAAAGCCTGGCTGACTTGGGGCAGATTACTGGAAGGAGCTTAATCAATATTGGGCTACGCCATAGTTTCAAAAGAAGAGCGCCAAGACAAAGGCAACTCGAAAGTCTAAGAAGGGTGGCTCATTACACCCTTGTGGTTCAGTGTCCATGGGGACTGCTCGGAGAAAATTGGTATGTGTTTCAGCATTTAGATGGTAGCAAATACAAATAATGACTTAAACAACATTAACTTTGTTTATTTCATTTGCAGGAAGTTTCTCTTGATAGACCACCCACCCGTCATGAGGTATGGAAGAAGACCCATACGAAAATCGAAGACGGAAAAGAAGTTTGGGTCGAGCCATGGGCAGAGGATACCTATGTAAGCTCTAAACTTACTTGGAATATATTTGACTAGTAATATTATTTTATAGTTCCTGGTAAGAGTTAAGACTCTACTTCTATATTTTGCTCTATCAAATTGAAAATAGATGCAAAACTGTGTATTTCAAGACGTTCACTTCTTATACTTACCTAACAGCATGCTTATACCACGAAATACTCATTGACTTACTTTTTTCACCTGAGATGTATACGGGCCTTTTCTACCGACTCTGCAAATATATGTGGCAAGATAGCAAGAGATTACAGCTGTAAAACCTGAGATATTTGTTGATTAATGCATCACGCATCGTTAGCTAAGGCATGTTAGAATTTTATCAAACTGGTGATTTGGCTTTTGCTTATTTGGTTCCAATAGACAAGATTACTTGTGTCTAGTAAGGCTAGGGAATAGGAAAAGAAAAAGACTATGGGAAAACTTGAAAATGGACACGCTATGACAAAGCCTTGTATGAACTGTAAGCTCTTCTAAAGAATTGAAGCTGCCATAGGCTATACATCCTCTACCCTCTGAACTTTTGGTTTATTTCGTGCAGTTATTCTTTCATTTATATAACAATGTTTATAGCAAATTAGGAAATGTTGAAATATTAATTATCGTCATTGAATGTATTGTGCAGGAGGTACTTCCTAGATTATCTCCTCGTCTTGGTGTTGAGGCAAATTAGAGCAATGCTTGATTTTTGGTAATACTTTTCTGCCATTTATCGATGATTTTGGCTATCATTTCTTACCTCCCTGATCCATAAAAATGAACCTTGTCTATTAATCTTTGCTGAAGGACAAATGTATTTGTTAACTGTCACTTAGTCTTACCTACTTTCTCAAATTGAAATCAAATGCAAAACTGCAATGGCATACATTTTCTGATTATCACTTCTCAGTTTCTTTTTGCACTATCAAATTGAAAACAGATGCAAAACTATGTATTTCAAGACGTTCACTTCTTCTACCTACCTAATAACATGCTTATACCACGAAATACTCATAGACTTACTTTTTTCACCTGTGATGTATACGGGCCTTTTCTATTGACTCTGCAAATATATGTGGCAAGATAGAAAGAGATTGCAGGTTAATACCTTTGAAGCTTGGACATTTCATACTTATATTAGTCTTATTCACATTGACATAAACCTGCTTTGAAAATATATGTTGACAAGTGAAAACAAGATTTATCTTGCATGACACCTTGGTTTAAGATTCAAATATTCTGAAACCTTGGAGATTCTGCCCATCCGAACATCGGCTGGGCAGCTTGCTAAAAAGCTACTCAAGTAAAATGAAGTTATCTTGTATTGTTTTTTTCCCTTTTCAGAATTTCTTTTATATCGTTTGTTTATATTCTAAAGTTTACTTTTCATGTAGAATCGATATAATCTGGAGAGGATGTAGAGGTGAGGTGATCAGAAGCATGGAGACGATACGGATCAGGAGAATGGAGAGCATCGAGAGGCAGAAATGGAGTATTGGGTGTCAATTGTTATTTTTTTTCTGACTTCTGTTATTTTGGATTGTTTGAAGTCTAGTGAGATGCTTTTGATATATGTTTGCATAACGTCGAAGTTGGTTGGATATGTACGATGTTTGTTGGCTTAATTTTAATGCTTGAATCATTTCAGGGTATTTTTATTATTGTTTTGATGGCTATTATTGGCTTTTTTTGTTTCTATTGAAATCTTTTATATAGCAAGTGGTGCGGTAAAAAATAGGTACTGCTTGCCAAAATAATACCAGAAATACTGAGGGACTTACCGATAGAGTCCCTCGGTAACAAGTGTAATTGCAAATCTCAGATTTTCAGGTTACCGAGGGACATCCCTCGTTAATTTTCAAATATCAAAGTACTTTGAATTTACCTTACTGATGGACATTCCTCAGTAAATGAAAAATATAATTGTTAAATATTTATATTGATCGAGGGTTTTCCCTCGGTGTATTTAAATTTTTAAATTTAATTAACATTAATATATCGATGGATGTCCCTCGGTAAATATATATCAATATTATATATATTTTTTAAGTACCGAGGGGCGTCCCTTGGTATATTTAATTTTGTATGAATATGAGGGAAGGGAAGTACCGAGGGATGTGTGAGGGTCTCCATCGGTATTTGCTGAGAGTGTCCTCGGTATTATTTACCAAAGGTCAAATTACCTACAAGCCTAGTACTGATGGCGTCCCTCGGTAAATCCTGGTTACCGATGGACGTCCTCAGTAAATTCCTTAGGTAAATCAGGAATTTTTAGTAGTCAACATTACTAGCAGCCTTGGAGCTAATCACTCCTTTCAGACAATTTACCACTCACCATCAACTCCCGTTTCTCATCAAATGGAAGTTCGATTTGCCATCAAGAATCTCAGACATACCAATGCCCTGCGACTAACTAAGGTTTCCCCATAAGTGGATCTTGTATTACAGATGATATGAATGAGTTCATGCACAAGCTAAAGGAACTAGAAACGGTAATGTTGGGACCTGATTTGGACTTCCTAGAGAATTATGAGAATTCCTTGTCAAGCATGCAGTATAGCCTCCCAAGAAATTGATAGCTGGCGGCAAATGATGGAGGCCTTTCCTAGACATGATTTGAAACAGGTGCTTATTGCTTGTGCAAAAGCAATATCCGCTGGTGAATTACTTACTGCACAAGTTTTGATATCTGGGTTGCGTCAAGTGGTTTCCAGATCAGGCAAACCGATTCAGAGACTAAGAGCATATATTTTAGACTGGGTTGCAAGGTTGGTTGCATCAAGAAGTTCAATATGAAAATCCTTGAGATGAAAAGAGCCCGTAAGTTTTGAACTTTTGTCTTCTATATATGCACGTCGTTAACAAGAGGTGCCCTTACTTCAAATTTGGATACATGTCAGCTAATATTGCCATTGCAGAGTGAAGGATGAAAATAGAGTTCATATCATTGATTTCCAGATTGCTCATGGGAGCGAGTGAGTGCCTATGATCCTAGCTTTTGCAGCTCGTCCTGGTGGACCCCCACATATTCGCATTACATGCATTGATGATGCTCGCAGAGGAAGGCTTAATCTTGTGGGCTAGAGGCTTTCCAAACTCGCTAACACTTTCAAGGTGCCTTTCGAGTTTCATGTGTTGCCTTGTCTGGTTCCGATGTTAAGCTAGAAAACCTCGGAATCCGAACCGGCGAAGCACTTGCAGTAAATTTACCTGGACGTGATTTGAAATAGGTGCGGCACACGAGATGCACGAGATGCACGAGATGCACAAGTAGTGCACGGAGAAGGTAGTTTTATTGAATATACATGAGACCTCTTATTAAAATTTGACTTTAGGCCACTAATTCCATTGACATGTCCTTGAATTGTAGACTCATTATATTTTAGTTTAAAAAATAAAATAAACATTTTAAATGTTAACTTGTTTATCCAATTTTAGTACAATGAACCAAACACCTAACAAGAAATAATATTGTATTACTGATTTTTACGTAACTAATCCCTTTATTATCCTGTATAACCATACATCATACCAAACGACCCTAAGGTATTTTAGTTACCATCCATAATAGGTATTATTTATCGGTTTGAAAAATTAAAGTTGTTACTAAATATATGTTATTAAAAACAAAAAACAAAAACAAAAAGTGCTTATTAAAGTGCCTTTTACGTCGTCTGCCTCACAATAACTGTGACATTACACTCCTCGCGTGAGAATCAATTTGACTAATCTTCGAAGCTAAACTGGATTAGATTAATTTTATATTAAAATTAAATTTAAATATTCAAAAACAGCACGTAATGTATTATAAGTTGCAATTCTTCTCATATCTATATGGTCAAATAATACATTTTAAAATATTGGTCAATGAACATATAATTTGACTTTCGAGAAGCAAAATGTGAAAATTATTTTGGAACGAAAGGAGTAACCAATCCGTCATACAAGTCATGTTTCGCTTCTTGAAAGTCAAATTATATCACTACTAAAAAAATAGAAACTAGCGACAGACAATTTATGTAGTTAAACAACAAATTCGTTGCTAATCCTATTATGGCAACGAATTATCGGAAAATTATGTCTGCTATGAGCAATTTAGCGACTAATTAGCAATAAAGGTGATAGCTAATACCATTTTTTTTTTTTTTTTGTAGTGTATGAACTTTGAATGGAGGGTTGAGCTTTTGTTCCTCTCCGCTTTTGTAATTTCTGATTTATTGATATAAAGATCGTGCCACGATAATTTTTTTTAAAAGCATTAGAGCAAGGAGAAACAAGAAATAGAGCAACAAATTTATACCACAAACTACTCTATGCCTCGTATTTTTATTGTACTTCTCGATTTTTAATAGGCGTTGATTTCATATTTTGATTTCAAATCAGTATTTGTTTATGAAATTTGTATAAAATTTCACCTGCAACTTCATGTCATGAGTTCATATCCCAACTTCTCCAAAGAGTACAGGATTTGAGATTCCAAATCATGATTTCAAATATTTTTAATATAAAACTTGACTTATAAATTTATACTATTTTGTAAAAAAGATTCATAAGTTGGTAGTATATCGTCCACTTCCCAGATTTGAGTGGGATTCTAAAATATCTAAAACGAGGTATCTTTAATCAGCTTATATTGCATACTGAGGTCCATCACAAAAGAAAGAACAAAAAGATAAATAAAAGAAGGGCACCGTATTTGCGAGGATGCCGAAATATTACAGCATTTTCGTACTGAGGTCCATCAGAACTTTTTTCTACTTTGCATTTTTGTACAATTTGTAGAAAGTAAAAGGGGTGGATATATTACTGCAATTCATTAGAGTACATGTACTAAGTGGATTAGAGGTATGATTAATTTGATAAATGAATCCTTTAATGAAATATCTGGGGAGAAAAATATGTGAGCCAAATAAAAAATGAACTAGTCGTAGCACTTGTCTTGAAGTGAAGTGTTACGTAACTAATTTGTAAGTAGTTAAAGAATTCATTATTACAAGAGAATACTTGGTCAGGCAATAATAGTGTATATTTTTATGCTTCAACTGAATCCAAACACTCACAATATAAAATAGGGAAAAGGGTCAAAAATACCCTTCTACTTTGAGAAAATGTCTAAAAATATCATCCGAACTAATTTTGGATAAAAAATACTCCTCCCCCATTAAAGTTTTCAAATATACCCCTCTCTTAACGGAAATTCCCAAATTCCCCAAAATAATCCGATTTCATTTTTTTGAGAGATTGGAGGGAAATAAGGGGATAGTATGAGTTATTTTTTTGTTGGGTAGGGTTAAATAGATGGGTATTTTTCCCAAAATTAATTGTATGATAAAGAATCTTTCGCTAAATATAAAGTGAAAGAAATCGAAAATTACTAGAGCCCGTTTGGATGAACTTACGGCTTTTTGGCTATATAAGCCAAAAGTAATAAGTTGGAAATTCTAGCTTATATGACTTTTGGTTTATTTTTGTCATTTTAGCTTAAAAACAAGTGCATAAAAGCAGTTTTTTTATTTTACCCAAACACTATAAAAGTGCTTAAAAACGATTTTGACTTAAAAGCGCCTAAAATAAGCCAATCCAAACAGGCACTAAGTACCTAACTAGAAGCATTAGATCTTAAATAAGTAAAACACCTTTCTCCTGTATCATCTTTCTTCGTTCCACAAAACAAACTTAACGGCGACTTAACTGACTTCAACGAATTATTTGATGAAACTGAAGCTTGCTGAACCGGCCATCATCCGGTTCGAACTGGTACCCTTTGGTTGAACTCTCTTGAGATAATAATAATAATGCTTCACTATTGTAGGCCCTACTCAAACTTAAGTCCACCATTCCCGTTTGTACATCATCTGGTAGCCTTAGAGTAAACCTCTAGTAATTTTGACTGGGTTGAATCAGTGAGTGACCCGTTGAGTGAGATGACTAAACAGTCCCAAAATTTTAGGTCTTCTAGGTGACGATTTTGGTAACGTGTCGAATGGAATAGTATGACTATGAATAGACGTTTGAGGTGATTGTGTTTATTACCTCTTGTGGACCAACATCAATCACGTGAATATCTGGTACTGATTCGCTCCTTTCTATGTCCGGATGTGATGTAACCTATGTTGCTCGGACTCGGGTGCAGGTGACGGATACGGGTACGGATCTAGAGGTCGGATTCGACATGATCTAAATTTTAAGATTCGTGGGTACGAATCCGGGTACGGATACAAGTGTGGGGATTCGGTAAAAATAATTCAAAATTCTAAAAATATAAGTATAAAAATGTAAATTAGGTGTTCTCAATTCTTTCTATTCTTGATTTTATCTTTTCAAAAAATCTCTATTTGGTTCCTTAAAAGTAATATTTTTTTCAAACTGTTATACAGAATTAGTTTGTTCCTTAATTATGCGAATTAGGGTTAGGGAAAATACATACCTATCATAGGTTATATAGAAGTTTCTTGAGGAGTTTATAATGGTCTTGGGCCAGCCACTCCGCCTAAACATACCCTTTCCATAAACCCTAACCCACCAACTTCGATAACATACCCTTCATACCAGCCCCTTTCATAAACCCTAACACACCACGAGATAGATAAACTCCCGACGACCTGATCTCTGAAAATCCCAGTCGCATCTGACTTTGCACGCGCCGTCACGCGCCGGCAGGTGAACTTTTTCGGCAGTTTTCAACCTCGTTTCTTCTGTTGTGGAGGTCGCCCACACTTTCAGACTCTACCCATGCTACTTTTTCTGGCTGCTTTGGTCAAAGTATCCAATCTTTATTGACCGGATCTGACACGAATCCGGCACCCTAACCCATGTCGGTGTCGTGTCGACACGGGTACGACGGCAAAAGTGCCGGGTCCGAGCAACATAGGATGTAACTAAATTTATGTCGGTTTGTTGAACCGGATTATTTATTTCGTCCGGTTTTTTCTTGAGATTCGCTCGGCAGACCGGACAAGTTGTCCGGAAGGCCAGCCACACATCAATACATTCAGGATGAAAAACATGGTAAAAATTTGGAAGAAGACTAAGATTTTCTTCATCTTCGAATTCGTTCAAGCAAACGGCACATTCCAGGATGCATTTGCCCAATTTTAGGGCCATAACATCTAAATAGAGAAATACTGGGAAACTTTTAACGATGATTTTCGTCTTTGGTCAGAAAAGCAAATCATTTCCTCTCTTGATTTTTTTCTCTCCAGCTAGTGCTTTTGGGCTCAATAAAAAATGTCACTAAAACTTTCACCGTCAAATTTGAATTTAGGCAAGTCCGGTATAATCTCAATCCCCAGGACCTAATTCGAGAAATTGCTATCATGGAAAGAAAACCTAAAATCTGATTGTGAACCCGACCCGTTAGACCCACACCACGGAGAGATATCGGAATATAGTAAGATTAAATAGATCCACCTTAGAGTTTTTCATCCATAATTTATACAAAATTGAATGAAGTAATAAATTTAACAGAAACTCAATTGGGAAATGAAGGAACGGGGGTTTTATACGAAAAAATTACATTGAAGCAATCAACTTTACAGATAGGAAGAGAAGACCATGCAAACCAAATAAAGATTGCCATTACTTTCTGGATTTTGTAACGGAAATTTTGTTTAACAAAATAAAACTTAATTCAGTTGTTTTGCTGATTCATTTTTTATCTTAAATCAGTTATAAGTTGCTTTTATTTTGTAATATTCAGTCATTCTAGTATAATTAAAAGAGCAATAAATGATAAATTATGTATATTCTCTTCTTAATAAAATAACTACTTTTTGGACACGGCGTTGCACGTTGTCCTCGGCCTCTATCGTTAAATATTACAAAATATGTATTAAAAATAATAAATCTCTAACAATATACATGTTATAAAAACATTTGTTTGGATTATTAGTTGCACAAATATGTATAGAGTTATTTTTATAAAGATTGACATTATTTTCTGTATTTTGTAACGGAAATCTTGTTTAAAAGAATAACAATTAATTCAGTTGTTTTGCTGATTTATTTTTATCTTAAATCAGTTATAAGTAGCCTTTATTTTGTAATATTCAGTCATTCTAGTTTAATTAAAAGAGTAATAAATGATAAATTATATATGTTCTCTTCTTATTAAAACTATTAGTTTATGGACACGTGTGTTGCACGTAGTCCTCTATCGTTAATTATTACAAAATGTGTATTAAAAATGATAAATCTTTAACAGTATAAATGTTCTAAAAGCATTTGTTTGAACTAGTAGTTGCACAAATATGTACAAAGTTATTTTTTTTTCATCTAAAATAAATAAATTTTCTAATAAATTGATGCGATCTACCACACCTTTCACCACTTACATGTGAGTGTAGGTATTTACAAAATCTTTCCATGTATCTCATGTTTGATACACGAAGTTAGTCTACATAAATGGGCGAAAAAATCTACTAGAAAGATACAAATGTACTCACTATGTGTTAATTCTAATCTGACTGTTCTTACAAAGTGATAAGAATTTATAATATCATTGTAATTTTTAGGCTAGCTAAAGATTGCTGATAATTTCCCTATCTTTCGGATAGTATTTAGTTAGTATCTTAAGAATTGAATTCCAGTAAAGCAAATTATGTATTCCTCTTAGAAGCTCTTGTACAGGTTAAGACCAGGTTTTAGGGCTGTAACTACTAAATATTTCTGCACTTATACTTATTAGATATATGGCAAGATTGATCCTGTGACTTTCTATATTTGTTTTCCTTATTTCTTATTAAGTTTGAAATGTTTTTTTGGAAAGGTTCACCTACCTAGGGAGACAGGGTAATTGCCTTCATGACCGCGAATTGGGTCGTGACATTGATATTACTGTTTCAATTAATGAAATATTAATTAATATAATTAAAAGAGAAATAATTAAACAATGAATCATTTATGTGCTTTCATTATTAAACTATTATTAGGTAAAAAAAATTCTTAAGTGGTGCACAAAATTTTTATAAAACAAATAATATGATCAAAGGTAGTTTTGTTTTGTCTTTTTTTTTTTTCACCATATTGCTATTACTTTTTCGATTAATGAAATATTCATTAACTGAAAAAATTAAAAGAGAAATAAATGATAAACTATCTAGTGCTTATTAATTATAGGTGACTAAAAAGTTTCAAAATTGAGTGGAGGTAACTCAAGTTTTTTTTATTAAGTAGAGGTGATACTATTTGGATTAGTGATTAAGGACTTTTGACCATACTCCAACTTGTCCAACAGTTTTGTTTTTAACACTTTAGCCCTAAGCTTTATTTTTAACACTTTGCCCTCAAGTTTTTTTTTTTTACACTTTTCCCAACTTAATAAAATCCTAATTACCTAAAATCGGTAGGGAAAAAATCCGAAGAAACACACCGGCCACCCCCCTCTCCCCGCCACCCCCCACCCCCCAAAAATAAATTTTAAAAATTTTGATTTTTTGTTTTTGTTTTTTCACCAACCCCCCCCCCCCCCCCCCCCAGCCCAAAAAAAAAATTAAAAAGTCTTTTTTTTTTTAACACCAGCCCCCACCTCCTCCTCCCCCCCCCTCCCCCCCCCCCCCCCCCAGAAAAAAATTTAAAAAAAGTTTTGAATTTTTTTTCACGAGACCCCCCCCCCCTCCCCCACCTATTAATTTTTTTATTTTATTTTTTTTGTTTCTTACTCCACCCACCCAAAAAAGTTTTTGTTTTTGGTTTTTTGCACCACCCACCCACCCCCCCAAAAAAAAAATCTTGAAAAGGAGTTTTGATTTTTTTTTTGTTTCTTACTCGACCCACCCACCCCCTCCCCCTTGCTTTCTTCTTTTATTTAGAAAAAAGTTGCTAAAAAAAAAACAACTCACCCGATTTACGTAATTGTCGAACCGGATTTCATTCGTGTAGCACTGAGCATTACTTCATGGATTATTTTTGTTCATTTGGTAAGTAAAACAATGTTATTTTATTTTAATTATTCATCTGTGTATAGCTGCTGATTTTCCAACAATTTACAGTAGCAGTTACAGTTGTTGCAACAAGTGCTAAAGATATCGTATAAGAGCTTCTGAATTTATTGCAACAACTATTGTAGTTTTTGCAACAATTTATGCAGTTGTTGCAACTTCTGTACTAATCTGTTACAACAACTACTAAAATGTGTATAAATAATTTAGCCTACTTGTTGCAACAATTGTGAAAGTTGTTGGACAGCTTCTACTCTTTCCAACAACTCGCTGACTTGTCGCAACAAGTAGACTTCTTATTGCAACAACTACATTAGTTTTTTGACATATTTTATAGCTGTTGGATGAAACAGAGACAACCGAAGTTGTCACCAACAACTACGTGATCAGTTGCAACAACTCACCTAAGTGATATGTTGATCTTGTTCAAATCACAAATGTATGTTCTGTTGTTAATAAATTGCTGAAAAATTTCCAATAAGTAATAAATATGTTGCAACAGCTCTGTAACATGTTGGGATTTCTTCAACAAGTAATAGGACTTGTCGCAACAACCAGTTAGTTGTTGAACATATCACAACAAATAGGAGGACTTGTTGAAACAACCATTTATTTATTGGACTTTATCCAATAACTGACAGGACTAGTTGCAATTAATAAATCTATTGCAGCAACTAAGTTACCTGTTGGGTTTGCCCAACAAGTGACACGACTTGTTACATCAACTAGGTTGGTTGTTTGAACTTTTCCAACAAGTGCAATGACTTGATGCAGAAACTAGGTAACTTGTTGTGTTTTATCCAACAATTGATATGTATTGTTCAACAGCTATGTTACTTGCTACAACAGATACTGCAATTGTTGCAACAACTATGATATGATTCACCCATATTTGGTGATCAACAAAGAGAATCAATGATATTTAGTGATAAACAAAGGAAATTAAAAAATCATTTTTTTTGAAATTTTGGAGTTGGAGTTGTGTTTGGCCATAGTTTTTGCAAATAGTATTTTTTGTTGAAATGTACTTGTTTTGGTTGTGAAAAAAGTGAAAAACTTGAAAAATAAGTTTTTCTTGTTTTTCAAATTCCAAATACAACTTCAAGTTGTATTTGGAATTTTCATGGCGAAACACTAATTTTTGGAAAAAGTGAAAAAATATTCCAGAAAAAAGTGAATAATTCTTATGGACAAACGAGTCCTTAATCAATTTGGTGGTATTTTGAGTCATGACAGATGATCAAATAAGTCACTATGTACTAAATCGAGTGATCAATAGAGGGATTTGATGTGAACTACTTAATTCACCCATATTTAGTGATGAACAAAGGAAATCAATGATATTTAGTGATCAATATATATATATATATATATATATATATATTTATTACATACTTAATCAATTTGATGGTGTTTTGAGTCAAAAACAGATGATCAACTAAGTCACTATGCACTAAATCGAGTGTCCATTAGAGTGATTTGATGTGAACTACTTGATTTACCCATATTTAATGATAAGCAAAGAAAATCAATGATATTTAGATACTTAATCAATTTGATGGTATTTAGAGTCAGGATAGATGATCAACTAAGTTATTATGCACTAAATCGGGTGATCATTAGAGTGATTTGATGTGAACTACTAGATTCACCCATATTTAGTGATAAACAAAGGAAATCAATAATATTTACTGATCAATGTATATACTTAATCAATTTGATGGTATTTTGAGTCAGGACAAATGATCAACTAAGTCACTATGCACTAAATCAACGAGTCCGGAACCAAAATGGCCTAAAAAAAACATTTTGAACCAAAATACCCCAACAAAAAAAAAGTTACCAAAATGCCTTTAGCGCAGTAAATTACTGCGCTAAAGCACTTAATGGGGACGGCTCCGTTAAGTGCTATAGCGCAGTAATTTACTGCGCTATAGTGCCTCCTTTTTTTTCCGGCCCTTTTGGTTAACCCTTCTTCCATTACACTTTTTAACGTATTTTGACCATAGACTAATCATGCTTCGGGACCCCAAAACTTCGATATTTTACATAGAATCCTACTTATTTTTGTGCGATTAATAAGGTAGGATCAATAGATCAAGGATAAGAAAATCTTCGGATGGCCGTTTTAGTGATTGAAAAGTGCTCGAACGCCATTTTCGTTTGAAGGCTTGGTGTCATTAGCTTTAAGTTCTTTATGAATATTTAAACTTGTTCATTAATAATTAATTTTTTTAGTCAAAATGGCAGCGTTCATACAAAAAAAAATTAAACTTAATTAAATTCCATCATTCATTCATAACCTTGAGTAGATGAAAATACTTAACATACTAATTAATGAGAAAGCCAAACTTTTAAACATAAATCATCAAAGTAAGAAAAAAACTTAAAAGACATTCATCAATTAATGGCCTTGGGTTGATCTTCCGCCACCACCGCTAGATGTGCCACCACCACTAGAGGTACTTCCACCACAAAAGTTTCCTCCACCACGAGAGGTACTTCCATCGCGAGATGTAGTTTGACCACCATGCCGTAAGGGACACTTGCGCTTATCATGACCAACATAATTGCAACATGAGCATTTTCGAGTGTATCTCCCCGGTGGAACATCCATTTCATTATGAATGCGCGAGTATGCATTATTTTTTAATTTACGGATAAATGCTTTATTTGCAACCATTGAAAATGGATCCGATGGCCAATAACTCTCACTGCCAAGTGGGTAGAACCTTCCAGCATACGTTCTTGCATAATTTTCAACTGTATATTCCTCAGCCATGTACGAGGAGGCATTCTTTCCCATTGTGATAAAACACTTAAAGGTATGAGAACATGGCATGTTATATGATTGCCACTTGCCGCATGTGCATGTTCTTGGAATCTCACAAATTGTGTGGACGTTACCTCCTTTACCTTGGTGTACACTTGTTGTGAGTTCAAATATGTGGTACTCGAACAGTTTTGACGGTTTTGAATCCACCTTAGACCTTCTACTGCATATGCTTTGGCCTCTTTTGATCTAGTGACGAACCGCTCCACAACCTGCTTAAATTTCATTCTCACCATTGCGGTGACGGGTAGTCCGCGTGCAGATTTCAACAAGCCATTGAATGACTCAGAGCTATTTGTTGTCAGCATACCCCATCGCCTACCTTCATCCTGGTGTAATGTCCATTTGTCTTTATCAATTGCATTCAACCAGTGGAAGGCTTCCTCATTCGCCCGCCTAATAATGTCCATCTGCAGGTTAAACTCCTTCTCCTAATGCTCTGTTGCAGCCGTCCACATCCAATTGCAAAGTGCTGGGATTCGATATGCCTATTGGAAGTTTGCCTTCAAATGCCTTAAACAATAACAATGGTAGGCAAACGGTGGCTGCCACCCCTGTAAATTGAACATATTGTGCAATATGCCAGCATTTCTGTCTGATATCACACAGATTCCCATGCGATCTTTAATAACGTGTTGCCTTAAGTAGTCCAAAAATATACCCCACGTACTAATGCTCTTATTAGCTGCAATTGCAAAAGCTAGAGGGAATATAGCTCCATTTGCATCCATTCCAACTGCTATTAGCAGCTTTATGTCATACTTCCTGTACACATGTGTTCCATCTATTGATATTACAGGCCGACAATGAGCAAAACCATCAATTCATGGTTTGAATGCCCAAAATACAAAATCAAAAATATTATCGGGCACACCAGGCTTCGATTTGAGCTTCTATTCAACAACAGTACCATGATTGAAGTGTTGTAGAGCCGCCATGTATCTCAGAAACTTCTTGAAAGAGCCCTCCCAATTGTCGTAGACCATCTCATGTGCACGCCTACGCCCAAGATACGCCTTCCTCCTAGTAATAGTTTTGCTATATACTTTCAGGACGGCTGTAATACAATCTTTAATAGGGTACCTGGAAAAGTTGAAATATTAGCATGTAGCAACGAGGAACATTATATTAACACCAAAAATAAAATGAACATAGGCGAAGGGGATACCTTGGGTTTTTTGCAATGTCGCCAACTAACACACGAGCAATCATATTGGTATCTAGATTGCAATGATCATCTGGTAGGTCACCCATATCACAAGTGTGCTTTGTGTAGAACTTTGAAATAGTCCACATCTTTTCAGCAGTTTCCTTACCACGGAGCATCCATTCGCAGCCTTGATATTTTCGCTTGCAGACCAATCGCCAAAGTTTTCGTGTGGAATCGTCAACTTTAAACTCCCTCATCCCCTGGATGCAATAAATCTTAACAGCCCTTTGCAATGATTTTTTTGAGCTGAAAATCATCCCTTTTTCAATATGAGCTTTTTGTTTTAAAAGATTCACTGGCTCTTTCCACAAACTTCGCCGAATATGATCATCATCCCTAGTAAAGACAAAGGCATCTGGGCGATCTTAAAGATGATCAAGATAGGGGATCTCATCGGAATGCCACTGAATCAGCGTCGACTCTTGCTGTTGAAATTGGCTTTGCGGCTGAACCGGAGTCGACTCTTGTTGTTCAAATGGTTGTTGTGAATTCAGTTCCTCCGCGTGTGCCGGACTGTCCATCATGTCTTGCAACAGTTCTACTTGATGTTGAGGATTAGTTTCAACCTCAATCTCATCGTCACTTTGCTCATCGTCACTTTTATCCGCATTAGGTATTTCCTCACTATCGCTGCATGATGTCACTATATAATTCGGATAATCCGGAACATCCATAGCAGGCATTTGCCTATAATTTGGTGCAACCACCACATTCTCCCTACATAAGAAATTAGGGTGTTTTAACTACTACACATCAAATAACACTATTGATGTTAAAAAAATAGACATACCGATAGTAATCAACTGCACCGAAACTTGAGGAAGGACCGTCGCTTTGAGTTGTTGGATAGGCTGAGGATGTTCCAACCTGATTCCTCCATCCGATTGAGGAAACCGTCCGATATGATCCATATCAGGTGTATAACCCCTAAATAATATAATCGACATCATTAGTAGCATTCAAGTGATAATAATAATAATAATAATAATAATAATAATAATAATTATTATTATTATTATTATTATTATTATTATAATATGGTAAAAAATGAATATTTACCACTGCCCGTCAAATTGCTGACTTGAACTATCTAGAGGCATTTGGCTCATCAAAATGCCTTCATAAGTATTCATGTCAGGGTAATTGTGTTGATAAGTAGGTTCCGCTTGAGTGACTTCGGCCTGAATTATAGACGGGGCTTCCCGACAAGGTCTATTTCGGGCTTCCTGAGGAGCCCTAGCCATGAATTCAAGTCGATTAATGGGCACCTTCTCTATATACATTTCAAGGACGTTTAAAGTTATGCATTGCCTATAATCATAAGGCGCCTTCAAATAATCAGTCAAAGAATCATCGTCGTGAATGTACCACTGTCCATAACTAGTTACACCTTGCGGCGTAAATGACTCTGGATATTTTCCAATTATATTGAGATCAAAATCACTTCTACTAACTTGTAGTCTATTATACAAGGCTTGGAGTAGTTTTGAGAATTTTAAGTCAAGTGGAAACTTAACATGGTATTTTGGGGGAGAATCGTAGCGCAAATTATTTTCCTCGAATATAATTTGTCCGTCCCAGAATAAAAAAACTCTAATTCTTGGAACATCTACCATATTTTGAATAATTGAGGAGGAATACAAAATGCTAAAACTAGTTGAAACTTAGAACTTTATGCTTTACGAACTCGGTATTAATAGGATTCGAAGTTTGAATATAGAACCAACGCATGCATGCAATTACAGTGTCTTGCAGTGTTACGTCAAATCAAATAAGTGTATAAAGTTTTGCATAACGCATGAAACAAGTGTGTTATGCAGAATAGCGCAGTAAATTACTGCGTTATTCTGTTACCGAAACCTCACAACGCAGTAAAATAATGTGTTGTGTCAGAATAACGCACTAATTTAATGCGTTATACTACTATAACGCAGTCTTTTACTGCGCTATGCCGCCACATCGTATAGTGAGTCCGGGTGTCAAACAAAAAAACGTCATGATTCGAAATCAAACTTTATATAATGTAATTTGACGAATAACTTACCAACACAACATTCCACACAAAATTGAGTTACGATGTCATTTTTTGACCAATTTAGAGATATTAATCGTGTTATATCGTTCACTCCAGCAAACATCTTTGAAGCAATGGGTAGGACTTGGGAACTAGGTGATGATGATTTCCATTACTCAATTAACCCTAACGACAGATTCAATCGAGAATACAATAATAAAATGAGAGAGGAGTGGGATTGGTGTGTTAGGGAAGCTGAAGCACTGGAGCACAAATTAGCGTCAGTAAGGCTTAAACGCCTAAAAAACGTGCTATGTTAATGTCTTGCGGAACTGCACAAGAGTTTAATTTGGCTCTTAATCGTTTTCGTGAAGAGAACAATCGGATGCAAATACGTTACCATAGGGTAGAATATGGTATACATGGTAGGACAAGATTTAGATCCAAGTGCGATTCGGACTATGAAATGTCCGATGAAGATTAATATTTTTTTTACAATGAGGTAAGTAGGTAGGGTCATAAAGACCCTCCTCCCTCCCCCCCAGGGTACTTGGGGGTTTGCCACTATATAAGTAGCCCTTTCTTTTGTTATTAGACTACACCATATTCAATATCGAGTAGTAGAAACTCATCTTGGTCTTTACTCCTTCCAAAAGAACCAAATAGCAGTGATGATGAGAGTTCAAATCATAGCGGTTTTTCGAGCGATACCAGTGATTTCAAACTAGATGAGCTAAATCCCCACTTTCTTATAGAGCGTAATGATGATTTCTGCAGTGTGAAATATTCAGATCCGCGGGAATATTATTGCGGTTTACGCCGAGAATGGTCACATCGGCTTGCCGAATCAGAACGTCTTGTTCGTGACTTGAAAAATCTCAAAGCTCCAATCCCAACAAGGTACTCCTTAACCATGCCTCAAGTAGGTCCAGAAACTTACGAGCTTGCCGTGCAAAGGATTAGAAAAGAAAACAACAGAATGCTGGCAAAACGATGTAGATTTTACATGCTACAGTTGGCCGAAGAACAAGCATCATCAACTGGTAGAGAACTATCTGCTACTGAAAAAAGATGTGTCTTAAGAAACCGTCAATATTTTTCTGAGGACGATATTGAGGACTTGTACTCTGATGATGCTTAAGAATGTTGTGATTTTAGTTTTTAGTTAAATTTATGTTTAAAAAGTTTGGCTTTCTCATTAATTAGTATGTTAAGTATTTTCATCTACTCAAGGTTATGAATGAATGATGCAATTTAATTAAGTTTAATTTTCTTTTTTGTATGAATGCTGCCATTTTGACTAAAAAAATTA
The DNA here is from genome assembly GCF_019175385.1 of Lycium barbarum. NCBI lineage: Eukaryota > Viridiplantae > Streptophyta > Magnoliopsida > Solanales > Solanaceae > Lycium > Lycium barbarum. The sequence goes on along the minus strand of NC_083343.1, from coordinate 119,317,092 downwards.
ATTATTAATGAACAAGTTTAAATATTCGTAAAGAATTTAAAGCTAATGACACCAAGCTTTCAAACGAAAATGGCGTTCGAGCACTTTTCAACCACTAAAACGGTCATCCGAAGATTTTCTCATTCTTGATGTATTGATCCTACCTTATTAATCGCACAAAAATAAGTAGGGTTCTATATAAAATATCGAAGTTTCGGGGTCCCGAAGCATGATTAGTCTATGGTCAAAATACGTTAAAAAGTGTAATGGAAGAAGGGTTAACCAAAAGGGCTGAAAAAAAAAGGAGACACTATAGCACAGTAAATTACTGTGCTATAGCACTTAACGGAGCCGTCCCCGTTAAGTGCTTTAGCGCAGTAATTTACTAAAGACATTTTGGTAACTTTTTTTTTGTTGGGGTATTTTGGTTCAAAATATTTTTTTTGGGGGCCATTTTGGTTCCGGACTCCTAAATCAAGTGATCATTAAAGTGATTTGATGTGAACTACTTGATTCACCCATATTTAGTGATAAAGAAAGAAAATCACTGATATTTAGTGATCAATAGAGTTAATATTTTACAACAACTAAGTACATTGCTGCAACAGATGAGCCATCTGTTGTAACAAATGAGTAACTTGTTGCAAATTTGAGTCATCTGTTGCAACATAATAGTAAGTTTTTGCAAAAGCTTCAGCAACTGTTTGATTTGTTGCAACAAATTACTCAGTTGTTGCAACAATTTACTCAGTTATTTGATTTTTACAAACAGGGTCAGGAATCTGTTGCAACAGATTACTCAGCTGTCGTAACCATTTACTCAAAGCAACTCTTTGATTATTTCCAACAATTGTTTAATCTGTTGCAACAGATGGGAAATCTGTTGCAACATTTGCAGCAATTGTTTGATTACTACCAACAGATTTGGAAGCAATAGCTTTGGAATCTATTGCAACAGATTGTAACTTGTTTGAAACTACTAAACATAAGAAACCTGTTGCAACAGGTGAGGAATCTGTTTCAACAACCTCAACAACTTTCTAAAAAAAATTCCAACATGTGAGGACTATGTTGCAACAACTTCCTTGATTATTGCAATGACTTTATGACTTGTTTGAAACTACTGAACATAATTTAAACAATTGAAATACATACTGAACATATAATATATTGATATTGAACACGCAATATATATATATATATATATATATATATATATATATATATATATATATATCATAATCCACCAAGAACATAAAATACAAACTTATAAATAATTGTTCGTCAGCCCCGCTTAGGGCTCCAAAAGTACAAATTACCAGTTGTGATATGTTCGACAACTAACTAGTTGTTGCAACAAGTCCTGTTACTTGTTGGAAAAACCCCAACATGTTACAGAGCTATTGCAACATATTTATTACTTGTTGGAAAGTTTTCAACAATTTATTAACAACAGAACATACATTTGTGATTTAAACAAGATCAACATATCACTTAGGTGAGTTGTTGCAACTGATCACTTAGTTGTTGGTGACAACTTCGGTTATCTCTGTTCCATCCAATAGTTGTATGTCCAAAAACTAATGTAGTTGTTGCAGTAAGAAGTCTACTTCTTGTGACAAGTCAGTGAGTTGTTGGAAAGAGTAGAAGCTGTCCAACAACTTTTACAGTTGTTGCAAAAAGTAGGCTAAATTATTTATATACATTTTAGCAGTTGTTGCAACAGATTAGTACAGAAGTTGCAACAACTGCATAAATTGTTGCAAGTGTTGCAAAAACTACAATAGCTGTTGCAATAAATTCAGAAGCTCTTATATAACATCTTTAGTGCTTTTTGCTGAAAAATAGGGGATATTTTAACTCAAAGTCCAAACTTAAGGGACTATTTTGGTCCTTTTTCTTTTATTTTTAAAACGACTTTTGGCCATTGTTACTTTGTAAGGCAAATGCATAAACTTGAATAACCATATGAGGGGAAAAAATATATCTTTACTAGATAGTTTGCTTAAGTTGAGTGACCATTTTAGGAAAAGAAATGAGAAGGAGAAGCTAATTGGAGGTGAACTCATCACCTAGCTAAAGTGTTGGCATTCACTTTGGAAAGGTCACCAAAATATCAAGACTAATGTTTAATGGATTTTTAAATTTTCTTTTTGTGGTGATGGATCAAACTCACATCTTTTAATAGCTATTGGCCTGGGTTAATTATGTCATAAAAATGTCATCAATTTTTTGAAGAAACTAATTACAACTAAATATCATGGAGCAACCGGATTAATGAAACAGTTTTACTCACATGAATTTCAAAGTATTTCTATTTCAATATAGGTATAACTAGGGGTGGGCATAAACACCGAAAATTGAAAAATCGAACCGAACCGAATTAATTCGGTTTTTCGGTACGATTTCGGTTTTTTTTTATATAACAAATTCGGTGCTTGGTTCGGTGTTCAGTTCTGGTTTCACCGGTTCTTCGGTTTAACCGAACAGTTACACTGCTGCTGCTACAGTGCTAATGTTAACTTTCTGGTCAATGGCTTTTCTTGGTTCAGCTCATGTCGTTTCCATTTTTCTTCTCTGTGCTTTTGTTCAGTGTCGAAACTCCTTGGTGAAATCGTGAAAGAATCCGCAAACTCTCGCCTCAGTTCACTGCACAAAAACAGGTGCTCCCCTTCTCTGTTTTGTTTTGTTTTTTTTTTTTTTTTTTTTTTTTTTGCTTTTTCTTTGTGGTTCCGCTTTTCATCTCGTCTATGTAGGCATGTCTTATTTGGTTAGCGATTAAGTCATGAATATCGGGTTGTGATTGTCTCGTTACTATAAAAGTTGGTTGTTTTGTTTTAAATTCAGTACCAAACATGTTTGCTTTCTGTTTTTGATGTGGAAAAGAAATGGGCGTATGTTATTTAGTCCTACAGATGGAAATGAGCAGGTTAATCACTTAGTTTTACCTTAGCCTAAGTTAGATAATCATGAATAGTGTGCTTATTTGATCAAGTTTAGAGCTTTACTATTCTCTAATAAACTAATTTTGGCTGTTTAGTATAAGGACTTATTTGGAAAGGAATATTAGAAAGTTACTGTTTTTTCTAGATACTGGCCTAATAAAGGTCGAATTGCTTTTAACCCCTCTATTTCCTACTTTTAGTTCTTTCTGAAAAACTACGAATTGCTTCCAAAGAGTAGAGTCAGCTGGGTATTTGGATTGATCCTAAGCTTTCTACTGCCTTTTTCTCTTTTCCCCCATCTTTTACATTTTCTCTCTTTATGTATTGCATGATCTAGCTTACATCTTCGCATTATGGAATCGGTAAGCATATACTTAAAAACAATAAAATAACTCATTTTTAATTAAAAAGAAAGTCCATTTTACAAGCAGAAAATATCCCATTTCAGGCCCATGCAAAAAAAAACCCAAATAGAAAACCGAAACTAAACCGAACTGAACTAATTCGGCTCGGTGTCCACTTTTAAAAAACCGAAACCGAAACTGAAGAACCGAACGCCCACACCTAGGTATAACAGTGTAATTTAGAGATATTAGAACTAGGCATTATAACAAGTTATAACTGAAAGTTGGTGTATTCAACTCCTACAAGTCTCACGCGCTACATTTATGTTGATTTTTATTTTTAGGATTTGCGAGTTATCAGCAAATAGATATTGTTCATTTTAATGTTGACGCTCAAATTGGTCCTCTTGTGGTAGTCCAGAGTTTAAAATTTATAAGTTCCTATAACAATTTTTAAGTTAATATACAATTAAATATTTATAGATATTTAGTGAATTTCTTAATATTTATATATATGTATATATAGGGTATGGTTAAAAGCTTTTGGATTCCCCTGAGCCCGTAAGTAGAAAAGAGTCAGATTCCAATTTAATTAATCAATAAAATTCACGTCTCCAATAATTTTAATGGATATTATATGTAAAATTTAGTGATACGTTAATTAGTTCCAATCTTTTATCATGAATGATGGTCCATTTTCTATTTTAAGTTTAGGAATTAAAAATTATAATGTCCGTCAACCAACTCTGTCATCTATCACTAAGGACGTGTTTCCTGGAGATATATTGTTTTTAATCACTTGACATAATGCGACAAAGTCATGGTTTCCTCCAGAGGAAATGATGCTAAAATATCTTTAATTTTTTGTTTTGGCACTACTAAAAATAGAGATTTTTCCCATCAACATTTAGCGGAAAATTTGTGTTATAATATATGATTTTCCCACCTCATTCCCACTGAACCTGTTCATTGGGAAAATGCATGGTGAGAAATCGGTTCCCATTGAAACGCCGGGAAATTTCTAATTTTTCCATATGAAAACACTACTATTTAGGTTTTTCTCACTGACATTCAGTGGGAATGGAAAATTCAGTACGAAACTAGTGATTTTTTAGTAGTGTTGGCTGTGTGCTTCGTGATTTTTTAATAATTTTTCTGACATGTGTTTTTTTAAAATTGTCTTATCGTCCTATGTTTGATCGAGATTGAGTTGGAAATCTTTTGTTCCCTATCTAATTTGAGGCACTCTTTGTTTGCCAGTAGCAATTGCAACTTGTAAGGTGGATAACATTGTCTAAAATCATATAAGAAGATAAATATGGATATTGCATCTGATGTGATGTGGAAACTCAATGCCTCACACTTATCCCACTTTCCTACACTCGTGTAACTGGTTTTTGGAGCATGGAAATATAAGATGGGACCTAATATGGAATAAATCATGAGTTGTGACGAACTTGACGTTGATACCATGACTAGAAAAATAAATTTTGAATGTAACGCAATCCAAAACTTAAAACTAGCTCATGAGGTAAGAATTATCCAAGACAATATAAAAAAACCAAACATCGATATCACACTTGATGGAACTCAACTTGATGAACGTAAATAAATGAAGAATATATGATGTATATTCAAGTGTTAACAAAAATTTAATAATGTTTTTTTTTTAATTTAATAATGTTTATTTAGTAGGAAAAAAGTTTAAATTTGTTCTTGAACTTTACGAAAAAATCTAAATGTTTATTTAGCAGGAAAAAAGTCTAAATTTGCTCTTGAACTTTATGAAAAGATCTAATTTTGCCTTTGTGATTTGTCAAGGATCTAGCTTTACCTTTTGGTGAAATGGATTTATTAAAAAAAAAAAAAAAAAACTGCATATGAAAGACAAATTTAGGTCTTTTCCTTATATAAATGAACCGCACATCAATACTTTGATTAAATTATCAATAAGTTGATGCCTAAAATGTAGTATGGTGATGATTATACTATTTAGCTTAAAGCTTCGACCCTTCTGACCGATCAATAAATTTTATCTTCTTTTTATCTGCCAAAAGATCAATGAATTTTGTATGTTAAAATCCTATCTCTATGGTTCAATAAAAAGTCAAACAATTCAGTGAATATCGTATACTGGTAAAATCGAGGACACAGGCACGCTCGGTTTCTTGTCGTCATGGTTATGCTCGGTCACAATACGACAGTCTCACCGGGAACGAGGCTTCGAACCCGGGCCAGGATGAGGCGATAAAGGAAGGGCGATTAACTGCCATTAGTGGGAGACCGAAATATCCATCCTCACTCGGATATTTCGGCGTCGATCTCGGCAATACAGTTGTCACCAGATTTACTTGCTTTATTTAAAATTGTACTAGGGTTGAAACTCCTCTACTATATAAAGAGGAGGTCATCATTCATGAAAGAGGTTGACAATAGCAAGAAGAGAAATAGTTTACATCAACAATCATAAGAATCTTATTAAATCAGTTCCCATCTGTTCTTAAGTTCATTTTTATTATACCTCGTGAGAGCTTGTAACAAAAGGGTATCGACCTCGGTTTCTATACCCGAGGCCATACGTATTTAACATTTGGTTAGATCTGCTTCTTTGTTCATTTTCTTGACATATCTCGCTATTTAATCTTGAATTGAATTTAACCACATATCTTTGGCATCACGTAAAAATTTAATTGTTCTACGTTTTAAGGTTATACAGTTTGGCGCCCACCGTGGGGCCTTAGATAGTAGTTGCGGTTCAATACAACATTCTGGACACACTCGATATTTTACACTTATTCTTTAGGGTTTGATTTCAGGTATACCGGAAATGTCGGATTCCCATTCTGTCAACTTCCAAGTGGAACCAAGCTATCATGAGCATGACGACAGGGACGTACCAAACAACAACGTGCCCCCCGTTAATCCTGTTCAAGTCGGATCATCGGTGGGCAACGTACCGGCCAGTGAGAACAACGGGGCCATGCTGCAACAGCTCCAAAACCAGTTAAACATGACCATGGCTCAGTTGTAGGCCCAGCAAGAGATCATAGCGCAATTGCAAAATCGGGGTTAGGCACCCGATGTTGCCCCATCGGAACAGACCCAGGATACGGAGGAAAGACATGCCTCACGGGGTAACGAGGGACACCCCAGACAAAGTACCGAATTGATAAGAATGCTCGAAGAATTGACCAAACGGGTCGAGTCCACTGAAAATAAGATAGAGGCGAACGATAAGAAGGTGGAGAACTACAATTCGAGGGTCGATCAAATCCCGGGGGCTCCGCCAATGTTGAAGGGACCGGATTCGAAAAAGTTTGTTCAAATGTTGTTTCCGCCAAATGCGGCACCGATGAAAATCCCCAAGAGATTTCGCATGCCTGATATCCCGAAGTACAATGGGACAGCGGACCCAAATGAGCATGTGACTGCGTATACGTGCGCTATCAAGGGCAACGACCTCGCCGATGACGAAAGGGAATCAGTGCTACTTAAGAAATTCGGGGAAACTCTGTCGAAGGGAGCTATGATTTGGTATCATAACTTACCCGAGCACTCGATTGATTCATTTGCCATGCTCGTTGATGCTTTCGTTAAGGCCTATACCGGGGCTATCAAGGTTGAAACTCGAAAATCAGACTTATTCAACGTTAAGCAACGAGATGACGAGACCCTCCGCGAGTTTGTGGCTCGATTTCAAATGGAGGGCATGGACTTACCTCCAGTTACTGACGATTGGGCCGTTCAGGCTTTCACCCAAGGGCTCAACTCGAGGATCTCGATCATATCTATGGAAGTAAAACAAAACTTGATAGAATACCCGGCAATCGCCTGGGCTGATGTGCACAACAGATATCAGTCGAAAATCAGAGTCGAAGATGATAAGATTCTGAGGGCCGCTTCAGTGTCATGGCATTCCGGTAAAGGAGGTGATCGCTCAAGGAGAGTGATAGATCGAGATTCCAGATCGTCATATGACAGATACCAGCCGTACCCGCTCGATCGAAGGGGTAATGGGCGTAACAGCGAATCGGGCAAGAATGATAGGAGACACGATCGAAGGAATGATCGAGGCTAAAATAATCGTGCGTTGGTAAACATAAATGTTGTCGATAAAGCTCCGGGAAACAGAGAAACTCCAAGGTTATCCGAATACAACTTTTGCATCGATTTAGCAACCTTAGCGGCAGCTGTTATCCGAAACAAAGAAACAAGGCATCCGAGGCCAATCCAAACTGACCTGGAGAAGCGAGACAAAAGACTTATTTATAAGTATCATCATTCTCACGGCCATCGTACCGAGGATTGTCGACACCTGAGAGAGGAGGTCGCCCGTCTGTTCAATTTGGGGCATCTTCGAGAATTCCTAAGTGAACGAGCAAAAACCAATTTTAAAAACCTGGATTCCAACAAGCAGGATAGGCTGGAAGAGCCCCAGCAGGTGATACACATGATAATGGGAGGAACTGACGTTCCCATTGGACCGGTTATGAAGCGCACGAAAATTTTCATAACGAGGGAAAAGCGTATCTGAAACGATGACCCCGATGGCCCCATCACGTTCGATGACGAGGACATGGAAGGCATCGCCCAGCCGCATAATGACGCACTGGTAATATTTGTCCTTGTCAATAAGTTTAGAATTAAACGTGTGTTGATTGATCCAGGTAGCTCGGCTAATATCATCCGATGGAGAGTCATCAAACAGCTGGGACTACTAGATCAGATCGTGTCGGCTATACGGGTTCTCAATGGATTCAACATGGAATGCGAAACAACTAACGGTGAGATCACTATACCGATCAGTATGGCAGGAACTACGCAGCAGACAAAATTTTATATGACAGAAGGAGATATGGGATACAATGCATTGCTGGGCAGACCGTGGATTCACCTCGTAAGAGCGGTTCCCTCGACTATGCATCAGGTATTGAAATTCCCGACTCTAGAAGGTATCAAAACCGTTCGTCGTGAACAGCGGGCCGCAAAAGAAATGTTCGCGGTTGAAGAATCTGTTAAGACTATAAAGGCCCCAGATCGGAGTGAAGGGAAGAATGCCAAATAGCAATCACAGATCCCGATCCCGGAATCTTCGAAAGATCAGAACGGAGACACGCTAGACGAAGAGTTAAAATTCAGAATATCGAGAACCTTTGTGGTGCCCAATGATTCTGACGCCACTAAGTCCATCGTTGAAGAACTCGAGCAAGTCATGTTGTTCGTCCATCTACCAGAAAAGAAGGTATACCTGGGCACGGGTTAACCCCCGAGCTCAGGAAAGAATTTATTGAGTTTCTTAAAATTAACTCAGACTGTTTTGCTTGGTCCCATTTAGACATGACAGGTATTCCACCGGACGTGATGACACACAAATTGAGCTTGTATCCAAGTTTCCCCCCTGTCAAACAAAAACGAAGGCCACAACCCGAGGTAAAGCATGCATTCGTCAAGGACGAGGTAGCCTAGCTCCTTAATATAGGGTCCATTCGAGAGGTAAAATACCTAGATTGGTTAGCTAACGTTGTACTAGTGCCTAAAAAGGGGAATAAGTTTAGAATGTGCATAGATTATAAAGATTTAAACAAAGCCTGCCTGAAGGATTCCTTTCCTTTACCCAGCATCGATCGCATGATCGACGCTACCGCGGGTCACGACACGCTGAGTTTCCTCGATGCATATTCCGGGTACAACCAAATACAAATGGACCCGGAGGATCGAGAAAAAACCTCTTTTATAACTATGTTCGACATATATTGTTATAATGTAATACCTTTCGGCTTAAAAAAAGGCCGGTGCCACCTATTAGCGTTTAGTCAACCGAATGTTTGAACACCAAATAGGGAGATCCATGGAAGTTTATATAGATGACATGGTCGTTAAGTCCCTGCGAGCAGAGGACCATTTGAAATTTTTGCATATTAAGAAAATAAAACATGAAGCTGAATCCGAAAAAATGTGCCTTCGCAGTCGGATCGGGCAAGTTTCTCGGATTCATGGTGTCAAATCGGGGAATCGAAATCAACCCCGATAAGATAAAGGCAATCGAAGATATCACCGTGATAAACGACATTAAAGGGATACAGAGATTAACGGGACGGATAGCTGCCCTGAGTCGATTCATCTCCAGATCCTCGGATAAGAGTCACCGTTTCTTCTCGTTGCTCAAGAAAAAGACTGACTTTGTATGGACCCCCGAATGTCAGGTGGCCTTGGCAGAACTCAAAAGATACTTATCAAGTCCACCTCTACTCCACACACTAAAAGCGAACGAGCAGTTGTATCTATACCTGGCGATGTCCGAGATTGCGGTGAGCGGTGTCCTGGTTCGAGAGGAGAATGGTACGCAATACCCGGTTTACTATGTAAGTAGAACTCTCGGTGACGCCTAAACCAGGTGCCCACATTTGGAAAAACTCGCTTTGGCTTTATTAAGTGCATCTAGAAAATTGAAACCTTAATTTCAGTGTCATCCCATATGCGTCATAACGTCGTACCCCTTAAGGAACGTTATGCATAAACCCGAACTCTCAGGCAGACTAGCAAAGTGGGTTGTGGAGATTAGCGGGTATAATATTAAATACAAATCCCGAACTGCGATCAAATCCCAAAATTGGCAGATTTCATGGCTGATTTTGCACCGGCCATGATCCCCGAGGTCGACAAGGAAATGCTTCTTGCCTCGGGGACTAACACGGGAGTCTGGACCCTTCACACGGATGGTGCGTCTAATGTGAAAGGGTCTGGGTTAGGGATCGTTCTCAAACCCCCCTCAGGTGACATAATACGACAATCTATTAGGTCTGCTGATTTAACTAATAACGAAGCCGAGTATGAGGCTATGATTGCCGGTTTAGAACTGGCTAAAACCTTGGGAGCCGAGATCGTAGAAGCCAAGTGGGATTCTCTCTTGGCGGTCAACCAAACGAACGGAACCTTCGAAATCAAAGATGACAGAATGCGGAGATACCAAGAGAAGTTGCAGGTTATCCTTCGCCGGTTCAAGGAGTGGACTTTGGAACACATACCCCGAGATCAAAATAATGAAGCGGACGCCCTGGCAAATCTGGGATCTTCGGTCAAATCGGAAGGGTCCACCACCGGAGCTGTGGTACAGTTGACAAAATCAGTCATAGAGACCGGCCACGCCGAGATAAACTCGACTAACCTCACTTGGGATTGGAGGAACAAATACATAGATTATCTCCAAACAGGGAAGATACCATCCAATGCCAAGGAATCAAGGGCCCTCCGAACCAAGGCAACTAGATTTTGTTTGGTCGATGGCTAGTTGTACCGAAGATCATTCCATGGCCCCTTGGCGAGATGCCTAGGACCAGGGGAACCCGACTATGTTCTGAGGGAAGTTCACGAGGGCACTTGTGGAAACCATTCGGGAGCCGATTCATTGGTCCGCAAGCTGGTCAGAGCAGGATACTACTGGAACGAGATGGAGGGGGACGCCGAAACCTTCGTTCAAAAATGTAACGAATGCCAAAGGCACGCCCCGTCAATACATAAACCCGGGGAAAAGCTTCATCCAGTCCTCTCCTCATGGCCATTCATGAAATGGGGCATTGATATAGTGGGACCTTTGCCATGGGCCCTAAGTAAGACGCAATTTATTTTACTTACGACTGATTATTTCTCTAAATGGGTCGAAGCACAGGCACTCGAGAAAGTCAGGGAAAAAGTGGTCATTGATTTCATTTACGACCATATAGTCTGTCGATTCGGGGTACCAGCGGAGATCGCGTGTGATAACGGGAAGCAGTTCATAGGTAGCAAGGTCAGCAAGTTTTTTGAAGAATACAGAATCAAAAAAATCTTATCAACCCCGTACCATCCAAGCACGAATGGTCAGGCCGAGTCTACCAATAAAACCATATTGTACAATTTAAAGAAGAGACTGGCCGGTTCCAAGCACCGATGGAAGGAGGTTCTGCCCGAGGTTTTATGGGCCTACCGCACAACGGTAAGATCAACCATCAGGGAGTCTCCATTTTCCCTTGTATACGGAGCCGAGGCCCTGATACCCGTTGAGGTTGGTGAGCCGAGCTTGAGATTCCGTTATGCCACTGAGAACTCGAACCATGAAGCAATGACCGTCAATTTGGATCTCGTGGACGAAAGAAGGGAAGCTGCTCATATCCGGATAGCCGCACAAAAACAGAGGATGCACAGATATTATAACCGGAGGAAGAACCTCAGACATTTTCAAATTGGGGACTTGGTACTGAGGAAGGTCACACTTAATACGAAGAACCCTCACGAAAGGAAACTAGCCTCGAATTGGGAAGGTCCATACCGAGTCACTGGAATAACCGAAAAGGGTTCTTATCAGCTCGAGAATGAAGATGGACACCGACTGAAAAATAACTGGAATGTGGCACACCTAAAACGATATTATTGTTAAAGGTATGAATAACTTTCTTTTGATTTCTTCTCTCTCGATCTAACCATGTAGGGATACAGCCCGAGGGACAATGAAACAGCATACCGAATACTCGGAAGTCATAGACTTAGGACTGAAAACACGTGCTACACTCTTTTTCCCTTCGACCGTTTTGTCTCGAAGTGGGTTTTCGGCAAGATTTTTAATGAGGCAGTGTCGAAGAGCGTGCTACGCATATAGAGCATATCGATCGGAGACCGGAGATCGGGGACTACACATTCCTGTCTAATAGTACCCGAGTCCTCATACTTCGGACTCGAATACTAGGGGACTATTATACCATGAGTTAAGTGAGAACTATGTAAAAACCAAGGCCTAAACGATAGGATCAGATGTAAGGACCAAACGATCAATTGAGTCGTGTCCACTTAGTTTGTTCTTGCCGCGGCAAAAATTGCGAATGCATCTCTGCCGATTTTTTCAATAAAAAACTTACTTCGATCAAAAGGATCCGATGTTGCCAAATACCGAAAAACTATGGCATAACAGTTAAAGACTACGATCTAAACTATGGCATAAATAGTTAAAGACTATGGTCTAAAAAACAAATGCAAGTTCGAAAGCTGCGACCTAAAACGGTTAAAGACCACAGTCTAGAAACGCAAAATTGTCACGATCGGGCCTATCTTGAATATTATGAATAAAGCAACAACTAACGACAACACGGACTAAAACCCAATCGTGGGCCGTTACCATTTGAATTTTATCCCGGCTGAAACAATACGGCAAATTATAATGAAGGCATAAACCGAGCAAACATTGAAACGTGGAGTACTTTGCAAATATCAAACACAAATTTTGATTCATTTATATATAAAGTAGATTTACAAAGGCTCAGATAGTGGCCTCAAAACAAAGATGCAAAAACAAAAGAAGGGGCACAAGGCCCCGAACCTAATCTTCATCCGACCCCTCGGCCTCTTCATCGGCTGACTCGAGATCGGTATCCGAATCCTCGGGGTCAAACGCAGCCTTTGCTTCCGCTTCAAGCTTTTTGGCTTTCTCGATCAAATTTGATAAGTCCACACCAGTGGCTTGAACTTCTTCGAGGGTCTTCCTTCGGGACAAACACCGCTCGTACTCAACTTTAAGATTACTAGCCTTTTCGGCAGCAGTCACATCGGCCTTGTACTGCTCTAACATGTCGTCATAACCCGAGATCTGATCAAGAGCCTTTCCATGCTCAGCTTGCAGATCGGTGATTACCCGACTCAATCGATCCCTTTCCACTTCGGCCGCAGAAAGTGATGCGCTAAGGCCATTCATTTGTTCCACCGACGTCCGAAGCTGCTCCCGGAGAACATCACGTTTGGCCACAGCACTGATGGTCCTTTCGTAAAGGGCATCAAACTTAGGCCTGATCCCATCAAGCTCTGCCCGGAGTTGATTGATCTGGCTAACATAAGCCGGGCTTGAGAAGCAAGGACATTAGCATCAGCTATTACAGATTTATTGTAAGTTTCGAAGGCCATTACCTTCTCTACCAACTGGTCACATTCCCGTTTGGCTTCGGCAGCTTCGTTTCGAGCCGCTGCTAAATCCGATTTGAGGATGGAAAGCTCAGGGAGAGACGAGATATATTGCCACTTCTTTTCATATAGAGTCATGAGCTCGTCCACCTCCTCACTCTTAATTTTGAGCTCCTCCTTGAGTCGGCCCACTTCATGCCTAAGCCGGTCGAAGCTTGCATGGTGAAGCACGGAGGCCTATAAGGGAAAAAGGAACGGTTATTAAAATGAGTCATGAAATTAAAAGCTGAGTAAAAAGAATATAAGGACGAGACTTACCCGATTCAATGCATGTTGAGCCTCGTGGAGAAGGAACGATTCGTCGACTTCAGCCATTTTCTGACGGTCCTCTTGGGATACTAGAGGGTACAAATAGCTGGACACCCCAACAGGACCCGATAACATGTTCATATCGGCCGACACCTTAAAAGTAATTAGCCTCTTCCGACTCGGGTCGATACTAGGGGCAGGAAATGATTTCTCCAACCTGGGACCAGAATTAACCCTGAAACGATCAGCTACAGGGATGGGCAATTGCTCGAAACCCGACATACCCGGAGCGGGTATTTCATAACCCCCATAACCGGTCGCCCTTTGCTCGCTCACCTTGCCTTTGGCTTTTTCATCATTGGCGGGAATATCCACCAATAGCGGCGGAGAATCCTGTATGCAAATTATCGTTTCAGATGAGGCCACAGCTTGTATCGGAAGGACGGAACCAATACTGCACAAAGGCAGAATAGTAGGTACCATAGAGCCTGACACCGATGAAGTTGCCCTCGATCCAACGGCTGCGGCTGGCAATTTTTCAGTACTTCGAGTAGAAGTGTGATCGGAGACCCCGACTTTCGACCCGACTATCCCTGCATCCATCGACTTCGAGATACCACACGACTTAGCTAGAATTCGACTTGAACTTTCCACCAACGGTGGAGCAATTGCAACAGAACCAGTTAAATCATGCTCGAGGAGCTTGTCAATAAGACTATGCCCACCCGACACTTGATCATCATCGTCAGAATGGTCCAATAATTGACCAACGACCTCAGCATCTAAGGCACAGGCCGAGATATCTTCTGACGAGGTCTATCGAGTGACGACCCTCGATCTTTTCTTAGCCTAGGAATGAGCTCGAGATGATTCGAAGGATTTTCTTTTCCTCCTTACAACTGGGTCTCCCTGATCGGGAGCTTTGGTATCCTGCTCATCATCTGAGGTCTCGGTAGTTTCCTGGCCCTAAATTCTAGTGACCTTTGACAAACCTGTGAAGCAAAGAGAAGAACAGTCATTACCTAACTAACGTGGCATACTACACAGAGTAGAAAGGACGACGCTCTAAGGAGAAGACTTACCATGGGTCCCGGCCTCCCAACGGGACGGGGATAAACGCCTCCAGGTGCGTTTGGCATAAGAAATTACGAGCATATTTTCCCAATCCACTGGTCTAGGTTAGGAACCGCACCAAGGGTTCGGATAAGCGTTGTATACAAACAAACAAATAAAAAGTTCAGTAACGGTGCAGGCACGTGGCCGAATCGCATCGATGTAATACTTACGTTTTGGGTTCCATATCTCGGGAAACGGCAATTTGTCAGCAGGGATCAGATCCACTGTCCTGATTCGGACAAACCTTCCCTGCCAGCCTCGGTCTCTATCTTCGTCCAAACCGGAGAAGGGCGCTTTTGCAGCTCGTTTTGAAAGTTTTATCATTCCCCCTCTGAAGACACGGGGGCTGTATAGACGAAGTCGGTGGTGCACCGTGAACGGAATGTTCACGTTTGTAGCAAAATAACGGAGGAGCACAACGATCCTCCAAAATGACGGGTGAATTTGACCGAGGGTGATCTCGTACCCGCTTGCAAAAATCGACCACCACAGAGTCGAGTGTGGTGAAGGTGAAAGGGTAGGTATAAACACTCAAGTACCCTTCCACGTGGGTCGATATGGCTTAATCTTGGTCGAGAATAACGACCTCCTTACCTTTCCTCCCACAATCTTCCTTGACTTGTTAGAGGTTATTCGAGGGTATCGTGCACAGATAGGCTGATATTTCGACACCTCGACCCCCCTGTTGGGAAGGTTTCTCGACTTTGAAGTCCTGAATTATCGAAAAGTCTTGAGGAACGAAGTCAGTCAGCAGTGGCTCTGGTTTAGGAGCCGAAGACGTCTCATCGGCCTTAGCCTTTGAAGATTTGCTCGTCATTTTGAAAGTATGAAGATAAGAAGGTCTAAAATGAAGGTTTGAAGATTGAACTGGAAATTAAGAAGAAGATATGAAGATATGGAGGTTTGAAGGTTTGAAGATATCAAAATCAAAGTATTCAGAGCACACGAAGGTAAAAATTCCCTTTGGTAAAAGTCGGAAAGTGAAAACAAAAGAGGAAAACTTGCTTTTATAGAGTGGGACCGAGGCGCTTTACCTTCGACAACCGTTTTCAGAGCCAACGGGGCTTCGACACGTGTCGATGTCAGACGGATATGATGGATGTGACCTTGATCCTATCTAATCATGGGAAGCATACGAGAGAAGAAACCGGGGCGTCCGCTCAACCAACAGATCGTGCTCGAACAGATCAACCTTCCGAAGAGACCTAGATCGGATCCTCATACGAACACCTCCATGATCGAGTAAAGCTTCCGAATATTTCGCAAAGGGTGTTGTTTCGAACCGGTCATGGCCGAGTTTAATAAAAAGATGCTCGATTATGGTATAAATGATTATGGATTATGGAATTCGAACCGGTAGCAAAACATGTCGGGTTCTTTCGGATTATGGAATAAATGATTACTGATCGAATATAACAAAGACATATACGAAAGTTTGGGTACAAACATTAGACATGGAATGCTCAATAAAGTCCAATAATAACCAGTTTGCAAGATTCCATTAAATATTTTTTCCATTTCATAAAATCCCGACTGTGCCGGATACATCGGTACATCAAAAAAAGCAGAAAAAACCCTACTCTACGACCAGTAATTGGAAAACAAAAGTAAAGCAGCCACACCCTTGCTCAACCTAACAAGTCGGATGATGAGATCTCTGAGTCTATCCACAGGATACGGCAATGACGGGTGATACCGATTAGCTGTCCCCATGACTTGCACCAGAGGTGGACGACCCGGGGATATCCAATTCTGGTAAATATTCCTCATCGAGCACAATCACTGGTGTAGTTTCACCCAAAGGTATCTCCCGACGAGTCCCCGTAATATGGCGAGTTCGAACTCGAGATCCAACCCCCGAATGCAGAATGGGAAAACTTCCGGCCTCCCTGCGTCTAGGTGGCCTCGATGGAGCGGATGTTCTTCTTCCCCGAACTACGTCCTCGGCTACCGATTTCCCTTTGGAAGCCCTCCTCGGCCGAAGTCCTGGAAACCAAAGGTATTGAGTTAAGATATAATGCAGGGAAATAGGGATCGAAACGTTCAGATTAAGAAGTTACCATGGTCCTTGCCTTTCCACCCTTCGGGTACCATTCTTCTCCAAGAACGGCCTAAGCTACGAGAAGCCCGGAGAAGGGCAATCACCCATTCAAAAATAGCAGTTTTGAGCGTGGGCTCAACTGGATTCGGTGAAGGGTTCCACACTTCGGGAAAATCGACAGACGATAGACGGTGAAGTTGAACCGTGCGTATCATCACGAACCGGTTAAGCTATCCTCGATCATAATCGTCTTCAGGGTCGATTAGGCTTCGGCTTCCCCTGGGAATCAATTGAACAATTCCCCCTCGGATCACCCTAGGTATATATAAATGAAGCAAGTGATCGAGGGTAAAAGCTACTCCGGCCGCGTTGGCCAACTTCTCAATACAGAACACCAGCCTCCAAATTTGCGGGTCGATCTGCCTAATACATACTCAATATCGACAGCAGAAGTCCTCGATTATTCTATGAACAGGGAGGGTGAACCCTATGGTAAAGGGATATGTGTATGACAACGAGTAACCGGGAACGTGATGGCAAAGGGATATGTGTCGACGTCAGCGCCTAGATGGCAATCTTCCCTGACCGTAGTAATGGCGCTATCACCGACATAAGACTCGAAATCTTCCACCAGGTCAAGATGGTGAAGGACCTTGCAGTCATTAGTATAAATAAAACCCGACGGGTCAATACCAGCAGCAATAGATTCTAACTCCCTATCAGAACCAGCGGCTCTAGCCGATGGCATGAATGAAGG
Source organism: Lycium barbarum (assembly GCF_019175385.1). Classification (NCBI taxonomy): domain Eukaryota; kingdom Viridiplantae; phylum Streptophyta; class Magnoliopsida; order Solanales; family Solanaceae; genus Lycium; species Lycium barbarum. The sequence goes on along the minus strand of NC_083343.1, from coordinate 119,299,680 downwards.
CTGATTTTCACCCTGAGTCAGTAACGGTACGTAGGCCATGATCGTGGAAGGTCCTTCTTAACAAAGGGTATTCTCACCCTGGAACAAGAAGATTGAAGATCCGAAGAGTATTATGGGCTCAATCCAGGAATATCAATAGGTTTGGAGGTGGAACAAAGTGAGATTTGAAGAAGTGCAGATGCATGGAAAAGAAAGAAGACATGGGCTTTATATACAAAGAGATTTATGAGATCCTGTAGCGTATCAAGAATTCTGATACAAGGAGGATTCCCCAAAAAGATTTGGCGGCTGGGTATTAATGACCTAGCATCGGGCAGAGTGAGATTTGACTTAAAGGTCCCATCCTGGGTAATTAGAGGCGGCTGCTCAGTTTATTTAGGGTCCATTCCCCGCCGTCAGTAACTGTGCCTCGGGAAATGGGGGACTATCTGTATACGGGTAAAACCGAGGACACAGGCACGCTCGGTTTCCCGTCGTCATGGTTATGCTCGGTCACAATACGTCAGTCTAACCGGGAACGAGGCTTCGAGCCCGTGCCAGGATGAGGCGATAAAGGAAGGGCGATTAACTGTCATTAGTGGGAGACCGAAATATCCGTCCTCACTCGAATATTTCGGCGTCGATCTCAGCAATACAACTGTCACCAGATTTACTTGCTTTCTTTAGAATTGTACTAGGGTTGAAACTTCTCTACAATATAAAGAGGAGGTCATCATTCATGAAAGAGGTTGGTAATAGCAAGGAGAGAAATAGTTTACATCAATAATCATAAGAATCTTATTAAATCAGTTCCCATCGGTTCTTAAGTTCATTTTTATTATACCTCGTGAGAGCTTGTAACAAAAGGGTATTGACCTCGGTTTCTATATCCGAGGCCATACGTATTTGACATTTGGTTAGATCTGCTTCTTTGTTCATTTTCTTGACATATCTCGCTATTTAATCTTGAATTGAATTTAGCCACATATCTTTGGCATCACGTACAAATTTAATTGTTCTACGTTTTAAGGTTAAACAAATATTTTGTTTGATCTTGCTAACCATATAATGGGGATTGTCATTTTAAAGTGATGTTCGATCACAATCACATGGATCTATAACATCAAGAAAGATTGACCCTTAAACGATAAACAAAGTTGAGCATGGGATTAAGGAAAAAAGGTCAGATTAATCAAGTAAGCACATCCGATATTTAACTACAAAATTAAAGAACAGTAATTAGAGACAATTAGAGTGTTTTCGAACATTGAAAGTTTATGTAGGTCTTGTGTAATTATATCACAAGATTTGTATTTCAGTATTGGGGTGCAACATTAAAAGAGTATGAGCTAGTTACATTGACTTTTGTATATTGGAAATACCACATCATATTTTTATTTCTATTAACTACGAAATTTTATTTTCGAAGATAGCCTCTCCTATAGTGAATTTGTCACATTCAAAAATAATTTTATCATCATTATTGTTGAAATACCAGACGAGAAGCCATTGACCGTTGCTTCTATTAGGAATTCGCGACTTTTGTAGGACCAAAAAAAAAAGTTAAATCAAACTAACACAAAAAAAAAAAAAACATAAATAGATTTCACGCACTAATTTAGTGCGTGAAAGAACCAAACTGCAAAAATAGAATTTTGGCCTTTCACGTACGAAATTCGTGCGTGAATGAGGCCACGGAAAAGTCATGCTCTTGTTATGGGTTGATCACAAAATATGATTGACCAATAGGCCAAATTAAAGAGGAATAGTTGCCACGACAACACGTGTCTACTGCCTTTATCACACAAATATAGTACTATATTCATTAAAAATGGCACAAGTCCAATGCTAAAGTTAACTACCAGAATATATGAAATTGAATTTTGCGGGGGTGGGGGTAGGGATCGGAGTGAGAGGTAAGAAAAAAAATTCTCTTTGTTTATAAGCTTTTATAAAAGAAAAATAAAGTATATGAAATAAAAAAAAATGTGTGGGGATGGGGGGCATGGCGGGGTGGGTGGTGGGGTAAGAGTTGGGGTGGGAGGTAAGAAAGAAATTTCTCATTTTCAAAATGAGTTGTTATTGGGTCTAGTGTGTTCTTATATGAATACACATATTTTGCCCATATTTGCCCATATTTTTATGGTTAAAGTGAAACTTGAATCCCATATTTACCCACCTGAAATATGAGTCATTTTACCCACATGTTAGTGAGTTGGGTCACTCATATTTCAGGTGGGTAAATATGGGATTCAAGTCTCACTTTAACCAATAAAAATATGGGCAAATATGGGTAAAATATGGGTATTCATAGAAGAACACACTAAATCCAATAACGACTCATTTTGAAAATGAGAAATTTCTTTCTTACCTACCACCCCAACCCTTACCCCACCACCCACCCCGCCATGCCTTCCATCCCCACCCATTTTTTTTTATTTCATATACTTTATTTTTCTTTTATAAAAAAAGAAGAATTTTTTTCTTACCTCCCACTCCGATTCCTACCCCCACCCCCGCAAAATTCAATTTCATATATTCTGGTAGTTAACTTTATCATTGGACTTGTGCCATTTTTAATGAATATAGTACTACTATATTTGTGTGATAAAGGCAGTAGACACGTGTTGTCGTGGCAACTATTTCTCTTTAATTTGGCCTATTGGTCAATCATATTTTGTGGTCAAATCCATAACAAGAGGCAGATATTGCGTGACTTTTTGGTGGCCTCATTCACGCACGAATTTCATGCGTGAAAGGCCAAACTTCTATTTTTACAGTTTGTTCCTTTCACGTACTAAATTAGTGCGTGAAACCTACTTATATTTTTTTATTTTTTTTTGTATTAGTTTAGTTCAATTTCTTTTTTTTTTTATTCTACAAAAGTCACGAATTCCTTCTATTAGCTCAAGAAAGAAGCAAGAATCGAAGCAAAGGAAATTTTACCAAAATAAATCTTCTCAGACACTATAGAGTAGTACTCTGTTGTTCAAGAATGCATCTACTTTACCAAATGATAAGGACATCTGTGGAAGACACGTGGCAACAATCAAACCATCCATCTCAATTCCTGATGGATGCAATTCTGACCGTGTGATGGAAAATAAAGGGAACACGTGACATAGGTATAGTACATTGCATAGGATGAATACAAGTGTACAACCAATATAATTTACATTTATGCATTTTTAGATTTCTTCTTTGTACAAAATATTTGTATAAATATGATCTTGGATGGTCAAAGCAATACACAGAAAATTCTCCAATCCTATTCTTCGAAATCCTACAATTATTAATGTCTCCGTCTCTAGTTTTTCTCCAACACTTTGATCTTCAACGATATTTCTTGAGCTATATAAACGAAAAGTAGTGAGAGATATTATTCCTTCTACTCCTTGCGGATCTAATTAAAGACTTGTATACGGGCTAGCAGAAACCCAATAACTTTTGCATAGATCTTTTAAGAAACTTACGAAATATCTATAAATATGTGATTGTGAATATCTATATTATTATAATATTAACTTAATATTAATATAAAAATCCATTAACTTTAAATTTTGAATTGCTTTTGCTTTTATGTCAACTATCACTTGTGACATCTTTAGGAGGAAGCTATTGTGTTAGTCAATTTTCAATATAACGTGAACAAAGACACGCTGTGCTGAACAATTGGGCCACGATAAGGAAATCATGAGAATATAACTTTTTTTCTCTTGGAACAATTTTTTGTTCTGTTTTGACAATATATGTTTGCTGGCGCACTTCGTGATTTTTTTTTTAATTTTTAGTTCTGACATGTGGTTTTTTGAATAGCTGTATCTTATGATCATCCTATGGATTTCATTTAATTTTTTATTTTGTAGTGATAACAATTCAAAAGTGGAACTATGCCAGCAAAAGGCATGGAGCATATGCAATTAGTGGATAGAATGTGGAAAATTAGATACATATCTCTCAGTGAAATACCTGGGCCAATTAAATTTAAAACGAATGGATTAGTCGTGGTGTGTTGGATTGAATTGGTATGCATGCCTTTACTAATTACTCGTTTATGTTGTTCGTATTCGTTTTTGTTTAACTTGTGGAAAATAAGTTTAAAAGAAAATTGTAATACTTGTTGAGAAAATATTTTTGACAACACTGATCAGTTTTGGAGAAACCCTCTAAACACTTATTGTCTAGTGATGCTTTGGAGGCTTATGTAGACCAGGCCATGCCAAGCCTAGAGCCCAATACTCTTGTAATTCACTATTCTGATTTAAAATATTTTCCAGAATACTTTTTAAAATATATTTGAAAAGAAGAAGCAGCCTATGTAGTTGTCCACCTAGTTCGTTAAGAAAAATAGCGGGGGCGGATGTGTAGTATATGTATAATTCATGTATAATGTGTGTATAATCATACAAAATTAATATATAATCTATGTATATCAGATAGAAAAAGTAAACAGTAAATCCGACCGGCTGTTTGTGTAATGATCCATATTTGAAATGACTACATTTATATACGGGCGCACTAAGAGCCTATTTGGATGGGCTTATAAATTACGGCTTATCAGCCAAAAGGCATAAGTTAGGAATCTTAACTTATGGGTTTTGATACTTCTGTTATTTTGATTTAAAAATAAGTGTTTAAAACACTTTTTTATCATGCTCAAACATTACAAAAGTGCTTAAAGGCTATTTTGGCTTAAAAACACCTAAAATAATAAGTCAATCCAAACAGGCTCTAAGCCTGATTATGACTATATTAGGGAAGTGGGTCAAGTCAGGATCCAACTTGGCTCGCACTAAAAGAGGCCCTCGTGTACCTAAGGGCCTGACCCAACCCAAAGAGGAGTTAGCCCAGTTGGGCCCATTCCAAACTTTTGTCAGTCTCTTGTTCTACCAAAATTTTCATTTGCAGTTCATGAAGACTAAATCACTTTTGTTTGTTCCCACTCGTTGTTCGGTATCTGTAATGGAGTCCGACTATATTCGGATTTGTGTCGGATAGAGTCATTTCTGAGGGAAGCGTTCCCTACTAAGAATTTTTCCATACCCAGGGCTCAAACCCGAAACCTCCGATTAGGAGGAAAAACCTTATTCATTGCATCACATTCTTTGGTGGTCATGATGACTAAATCTCATGCTTTAATTGGTGGAGTTTTCGTTCCATGCATGATGGCATTTTCTTTTTAAAAATTTCTATTAAGTTTTTAACAATGATATAGGTACCTTATAATGCGGTTATATGATTCAAAATTTATAAAAATAAAATGTTACTATGTACATTTAAAATGTTACTATCTCTTAATCAATTTCCATACAGTACCTTTTCGTGTTGAATATTACATAATGTTTACTGTAGTTTCAATTACTTTCACAATGTATGTATAATATTCTTTTTTACACTAATAAGGATATTATAATATATTATACATTAAAAACATAACATGACACAATTAATGTATGTAGAATATCAAAACTAGTTCAAAGACAAGATTCATGATATCAAAATTTCATTTCCTCGATGTAACATTTTAAATTAAATATAACTTTAGGAAATCTTGAGAAGTAAAAGTTTATGTGGCTTACATCTCATATGAGATCAAGGGTGGATCTATGTAGAAGGGTCCTAGTGCCACTACTAGAAATAGAGGTTTTTCCCACCGACATTCAGTGAGATATTTGTATTATAAAACATGATTTTTCCACCTCATGCCCACCAAACCAGCTCACTGGGAGAACACATGGTGGGAAACAGGTTCCCATTGAAACGCTGGGAAACTATCTAATTTTTCGATGTGAAAACACTACTATTTAAATTTTTCCCACCGACATTCAGTGGGAAATAACCACTGAACATTTTTCAGTGGGAAAATAAAGATTTTTTTAGTAGCGTGCCATGCCAACCGAACTCTTCCGTGGAAATTCCTATATGTATGTCTATATGTATAAGAAATGCTATAGATACTAAACCTGCCACCCACAGTAAGAAGTGGGCGTCTGGTGCTACTGGAAAAGGACTACATATTCAGAACAAGAGACTGATCAGTCCGATTTATAAGTGAACTAGATAAAATGGAATTTGAGACCTTCCTTCCAAGCAACTATGACATAGATAGACAGATGCAAGTGTACTTCAGGAAACTAGCAAGCCTTGCCATTCGGATGAAAGGAATATCATCCTAATGAAAGCCTGATTCTTCCCTTATCAATGTTTAAGATGCCTGATTGTGCCAATTTCCCTAGTTGACAATTTGACTTTTATACCTGGTGGCAACTCGGATCTTTTCTTTTCTCAATTTCCTTAAATTCTCTTTACTTGCTATTCTTTATTAATTCTAGCTGAATTTTTTTTTGGTTTAATTAAATTTTGACTTTTTTTTTTACTTCCTCTAATTACTTTAAGTACTAGACTCGATGAGTACTAAAATTTTAAGAAGTTACACTAATATTAATAAAAATATGTTTGAAAAGTAAAATATAAGTTTAAAAAAATACGAATGTTAGATTATATTATAGTTAAACCTTTAAAGGGTTATTTCGGTCTTTTACGAAATTTCGGGTTAAGTGAAGATGACTGGATTGAAGCTAAAATCTTTGACTCTCAACTACATATCAGCAACAACACACAATATGCAATGAAGTGTGAATTTATTGAGGTAACGATAGTAGATAGTTTATACAGGTTCAGGTTTCTAACATAACACTTTTTTTATTTCTCAAAAATTTTAGAGAACAAAACCTTCTATCAGTGAAAAAAAAAATAAAAAAAAATTAGACAACTTAAAAGAGAACATAATTAGACAAATTTGCTTATTTAATCAATTATCTATATAAGTAAAAAAGACGTATCCGAACCGAAGCCCAAAATTGAACAACCGAACCCATTTACCCTAGTGTGGCATCCGGAACCTCCAAATTCTAGATCCGCCTCTGTATGAGATTGATAACAAATTAACTACATCGCGTTTTTATTGAGTTTTCCATTTGATGTTTAATAGCTGCATTGGAGTCCCGACTAATTTGAATTACACCGCACAAGACCTAAGATTTTTTTCTATTGCTGATGACCTACTTTCTTCTCCAGCCGTTCCTCTTTTTGGAAAATGTTGAATTTTGCCTTCAATTATGTAGGCAGAATTTTTACATTTTCTCTCAATTGCAGGTTACGACAATTCTGTCTGTTTCTTCATTGTATTTCTTTTGACTCTCAAGTCAATAAAAGGATATTGTGTAGACAATGATTACAGATTCACTTTGCAGATTAAATGAATGGAAGCAACTAAGTAATTTAATATAGCCACATTGCTTTCTAACCTTTTCGCTTTCTTACATGAAGACAAACATGTGAGTCGTGAGATACCACATTGATAAATTCATAAATACATTGCTATTACTTATAACAACTTTCAAGGTTGGCTTTTGTTGAAAAATCATTGATTGCTGGGACCTTTGGGCCTCAATTGCCCCCGAATCTCCGCGACATTACGCCACCATATTTTTCTCCTTTTTTTCATTAAGGGACAATTACGTTTATATACATATTAAGGATAACTATTTATGAAACATGACGATAGTTTTCTATTTACAAAATATAACATTACAAACCCTATAACAAACATACTTTTAAAAGAAAAAAAAATTAAAAAAAATATTTTTATATTATTTATTTATTTCACTCAAAAATTTATGTATGAAATGTGTATATCTCGCTCAAGGCTTAAAAAGTTCGCTCAAAATTTAGTGTATAAAAACTGTATGAAATGTGTATATCTTGTTCAAGGCTTAAAAAATCAACTCAAAATTGTAGGTATGAAAACGGTATGAAATTTGTATCTCGCTTAAAGCTTAGAATTTCGCTCACATTTTCGTGTATAAAGTTCATGCTAGATTTCTCTAAAATTAATACAACTACAACAACATTGTAAACAACTTTGATACAACATTCAAGACTTAAAATAATCGCTTAAATTTTTGTGTATGAAATGTGTATATCTTGCTCAAGACTTAAAAAATTCGCTCAAATTTTGTGTATGAAAAACGTATGAAATGTGTATATCTGGATCAAGACTTAAACAATACGCTCAAAATTTTATGTATGAGAATGATATGAAATGTATATATCTTGCTCAAGATTTATAATTTCATTCATATTTTGTGTATAAAAACTGTATTAAAAATTTCACTTACGCATAAACATTTCATACATAAAAATTTGAGGTAATTTTTAAGCCTTTGAGCAAAAATAAATAAATAAATTTTAAAAAAATATAAATTTGTTTTTTTAAAATTTTAAAATAATTTTTTTTTTAAATTAAAAATTATTTTCTGAAAATAAAATAAAAGAACGAAAAATATATGAAAATCCGTCATGTTTCGTAAAATATCGTTATTTTTTGTAAATAAGGAAAACTATCGTCACGTTTCATAAATATTTTTCCTTAACATGTATATATACGTAGTTTTCCCTTTAATTTAATATAATTAAATGACTACAATTTAGGATTTTGACCTTACTTCTGTTATGATCCTAGCCTTGAGCTGAATAATTTAGAAGTAATTAGGGAAATAAAGATTATATTGTTGTGGTTGTGAGGGGTCGAAGTAGGGTTTGTAGCTGAGCTCATTTTCACTGAATAGAATGGACGGCCCAGATGCAAAATCAATTTATGAAAAGCAGCTGAGTTGGTTATATACAGTCATAATGACCCAACGACAAATTCATTGATTAGCCGGTATATCCAAATCCTTCCACTCTTTTTTCTCTCTTTTCTGTTACCTTCTTCTTCCCCAATCTTCATCTCTTGTAACCTAATTTCTCTTTCTTCTTCTTAATTCTGCAGATTCAACTATTGCTACGACTTGGAGTCCTTTGATTTCAGTCCATCTATCTTACTTTCAGTCAATTAGATAGTTTATTTTCTGCACTTGTAATTTCCTTTTTCAACTTATTATTACATAAAATTGTCCCAAAAATAATTGTGCTTGATTATAATTCCAGAAAATTCCATTAAATGGTTGAATCGTGACATTTGGTATCAGAGCCTTCGATTCTAAACCCCAAAACTGATCGATGGTGGAAGGAACTAGACTACAAACCATGGATGCTAAGTTGACTCAACACAAGGAAGAACTAGCTGGACTAACAGTTGGGCAACAAACCATGTTGCAAACATAGTTGGGTATTCAAGGAACCTTGGAGCTGATCCTCAATTGATTGACTGCACTTGAACGACTTCCTGCTCGAGCTCCAGATCCTTTGCTAGAGCTCCAGATTTGGGCAACCAAAATGGTGGTGGAATTCTTCCATTACCCCATGATGGAAGGAACAATCGATAAGCTGGATTCCCAATTCTTCCTCCAAAGTAGGAATTACCTGGTTTCGAAGGCAGAGAACCAAAGGTGTGGCTCAGAAAATATGAAAGGTATTTCAATCTCTATAGAACTGCAGATAATTTAAAGGTAGAAGCTGTAGCACTTTACTTGAATGGTTCAGCTAAAATTTGGTTTAATTCATTAACATTGAGTAGGGGTGTAGTGACTGGGGATAAGTTTAAGAATGAGTTGTGTAGTAGATTTGGTGAAAACCTACTAGAGGATGTTGTTAAAGAGTTCAATAAACTCCAACAGACTGGGTCAGTAGAGGAATTCCTTGGTAAGTTTGAAGATATGAAGGCTCATATGCTATTTAGGAATCTGCGCTGGATGAAGCTCATTTCCTATCTAGTTTTGTAGGAGCTCTTAAAGGGGAAATTAAATATGGTGTCAAGTTACTAAAACCTACAACTCCGACTGCTGCAATTGAACAAGCAAGGCTACAAGAAAAGGTTTCTAAAGCTAGCTCTTCACACTCCATTGGGGCTAATGCTAAGACTGCAGTTGCTCAATTAGTGCCCAAAACTGCAACTGTTAATTTAAAAGTACCTACTACCCCTGCAGCTAGGACAAGCACCTATAAGTTGTCATCTGAAGTGTATGAACACAAGAAAGCCAATTAGTTGTGTTTCAAATGTGGAGAAATTTTTTCACCTGGTCAGAGATATGTTACTAGGAAACTAAACTGTATAGTTAGAGAAATTGAAGAACTGGAGAGGAATGAGAATCAGACTAATGAATTAGACAATATTGTGATTTAAGGGGTGTTATATCAAGAGATACAACAAGTTGTGTGTTTGAGTGCTCTATCTGGTAAGTCTTCAGGAGTCAACTCAATATTAGTAATGAGAGTGATTAAGAATAGGAATCTCACTAATTGGTGGATTCAGGAAGTACACATATAAGCAAGTTATCAAAGACACTGGCTACAAGTCTGACTATAGCAGTCCTATGAAAGTCACTGTGGCTGATGGTAATTATGTAATGTGTCACACCATTTGTAATGCATTCAGTTGGAAAATAGAGGGCAAAGTCTTTAAAGAAGACCTAAGGATTATTAAACTTGGTGATTGTGGCCTGGTACTGGGCAATGATTGGATGAAGAAATACAATCCCACTAAATTTGATCATGAAAGGAGGTGTGTTACTATTGGCAGGAAGGGAAATAAAACAGTGTTGCATGCAATTCCTGAAGCTGGCAGTTTGAGCATGATTAATTGTAGTACAATGGGAAAACTCATCAAGAAAGGACAAACAATACTTGCTCACTTATTCATGGTGAGTGTAACAACCACAACAGATCAAGAGGAGGTTGTTGAGCAAATTCAAGCAGTATTGGATCAGTATCAAGAAGTTTTTGTTGAGCCAAAGACCTTACCCCTTGTTAGGACTCTTGACCAGCATATTCCATTGAAATAAGGATCATCACCAATTAGTTTAAGGCCATACAAATACAATTACTATCAAAAAGAGGAATTAGAGAGCAGGTTAAGGAAATGCTTCTCAATCACATCATATAACCAAGCCAGTCCCCTTTCTCATCTCCAGCTTTATTGGTTAAGAAGAAAGATGGTACATGGAGGTTTTATGTAGACTATAAAGGATTAAATGAGATTACAATCAAGGAAAAGTATCCAATTCCAATTGTGGATGACTTGTTAGATGAATTGCATGGTTCAGAAATATTTTTCTAAGGTAGCTACCATCAAATAAGAATGAGGTCTGAAGATATATATATATATATATATATATATATATATATATATATATATATATATATATATATATATATATATATATATATATATATATAAAAGACTACCTTTAGGACTCATATGGGGCACTATGAGTTCAAGGTGATGCCGTTTGGCCTTACAAATGCTCCTGCCACATTCCAAGCATTAATAAATCAGGTATTCGAATCATTCCTCAGAAAATTTGTGTTGGTATTCTTTGATGATATTTTGATATATAGCTAATCATTAGAAGAACATGTGGATCACTTGTCTATTGTTTTCAAAACACTAAAGGAGCATTCACTATATGCCAAGAGATCCAAATGCTCTTTTGGTCAAAATAAGGTTGACTATTTAGGACATGTTATCACTGCCCAAGGTGTATCAACTGACCCTAGCAAAGTAAAAGCTATAGTCAGTTGGCCCAAACCTACCACACTCAAGGCACTTAGGGGATTATTGGGTTTAACAGGCTACTATAGAAAATATGTAGCTAATTATGGTGTTATATGCAGACCCTTGACTAATCTACTCAAAAAGGACAGTTTAAAGTAGAATTCTAAGGCTGATACAACATTCTTGGCTCTTAAGAAGGACATGTCAACCACCCCTGTGTTAGCTTTACCTGATTACACTCAAGAGTTTGCTATTGAAACTGATGCATGCCATTCTGGTATATGAGTTGTACTTATGCATAATGGTAGGCCTGTGGCTTATTTTAGCAAAGTTGTAGCTTTAAAGCATAGGGACAAATATATATATATATATATATATATATATATATATATATATATATATATATATATATATATATATATAAGAAGGAGTATATGGCATTGCTTGGTGTCATTGATAAATGGAGACACTATCTACAATTCAAACACCTTGTGGTAAGGACTGACCACTACAGTTTAAAGTATTTACTAGAACAAAAAGTCACTTTTGCTATTCAACAAAAAATACTCACTCAATTACTTAGGCTGGACTATGAGGTTCAATACAAAAGGGGGGTTGGGAACAGGGTTGCAAATGCTTTGTCAAGGCAATTTAAGGGGCAGCAGGGCATAACTATTGGTACCAACCCTGGGCAACTTCAAGCTATCAGCTCATCAGTTCCTAATTGGGTGCTAGAGATCAGTACCAGTTATGGAGGAGATGTCTTAGCCACAAAGATGATTGCTAAGTTATCAGTAGACTTACAAGGACCTCAGTTGTGGCATTATAACTCTGGTATACTCAGAAGAAAAGGAAAAATTTGTGTGGGAAGTCATGGTGGTCTAAGGCCAAAACTGATACAAACTTTCCATGATTCTTCAATAGGTGGGCATTCAGGACAAATGGGAACAATCAAAAGCCTGGAGCAATATTTCTACTGGCCTCTTATGAAACAAATGGTGATCCAGTATGTTAATGAGTGTGATGTATGTCAAAGGAACAAGGAAGAAAATGTGGTTTATCCTGGTCCATTCCAACCCCTACCTATTCCAGATCAAGAATAGAGGCACGTAAGTATGGATTTTATAGAAGGATTGACTAAGTCTAAAGGAAAAGATGTGTTATTGGTAGTGTTAGACAGACTTACCAAGTCTGCTCATTTTATGACCTTGTTTCATCCATTTACTGCAGTTGATGTGGCTAATAAGTTTTGGAAGAAGATTTACACATTACATGGTAATCCTGAAACCATTGTAACTGATAAGGACAAAATCTTCCTCAGTAATTTCTGGCAAGCCTTGTTCAAACTCAAAGGCATTTAATTATTGTATAGTTCAGCTTACCATCCACAAACAGATGAAAAAACAGAGAGGGTTAATAGATGCATTGAGAACTACTTAAGGTGTATGACTAGCAACAAGCCTCAACACTGGAAGAATTGATTGTGCTTGGCTGAATGATGGTACAATACAAACTTCCACTCTTGTTTGAAAAGTACACCATTTGAGACTCTCTATGAATTTTCACCTCCACAGTTATCCTTAGGCCCTCTACTAGATACTACTGTACCTATGTGCTACTAATGTGATCATGTAAAGACAACAAATGGTCCAACTGCTCAAAGACAATTTATGCAAGGCTCAAGAAAGAATGAAACTGTATGCTGATGAGAAGAGAACTAAGAGGGAATTCTTGGTTGGTGATATGTTTTACCTTAAGCTTCAACCTTACAGGCAAACTTCTTTAGCCTTGAGGAAGAACCTGAAGCTCAGTTCTAAGTACTATAAGCCTTATCAGGTGATTGCTAAGATTGGACAATTGGCTTAAAAACTTCTTTTACCGCCAACTTCTAAGGTTCATCAGGTCTTCCATGTTTCATTGCTCAAAAAGAAGTTAGGTAACATGACAGTGGTACAAACAACCCTTCCAATGACAAATGATGAGGGTTAGTTCTTGGTGAAACCAGTCTCAATACTACAAGGGCATGGTCAAAAAGGGGAATTCAGCTATTGTTAAGGTCCTAATTCAGTGGGCTAATCTACCCCCTGAGGATGCAACTTGGGAAAATTATAACTATATCAAATCCAAGTTTCTAGGGTTTGATTCTAATCCTTAAGGGCAATGATTATTTTGAGGGGCGGGGTAGGTTATAATCCTAGTCATAAGCTGAATAATTTAGAAGTAATTAGGGAAATTTTATATTGTTGTGGAAGTGAGGGGTCGAAGTAGGGTCTGTAGCTGAGCTCATTTTCGCTAAATAGAATGGACGGCCCAGATGCAAAATCAATTTATGAAAAGCGACGGAGCAGATCTTGCCAACTCAGCTGAGTTGGTTATATACAGTGACAATGACCCAACGACAAATTCATTGATTACCCGGTATATACAAATCCTTCCACTCTTTCTCTCTCTTTTCTGTTACCTTCTTCTTCCCCAATCTTCATCTCATGTAACCTAATTTCTACTTCTTCTTCTTAATTCTGCAGATTGAACTATTGCTACGACTTGGAGTCCTTTGATTTCAGTCCATCTATCGTACTTTCAGTCAATTAGATAGTTTATTTTCTGCGCTTGTAATTTCCTTTTCTGACTGATTATAACAGAAAATTGTCCCAAAAAACAATTGTGCTTGATTATAATTCCAGAAAATTCCATAAAATTGTTGGATCGTGACAAGTTCACTAAGGGCTCGTTTGATACTGAAAAAAACTATAAATAAAATAATAATATAATTTTATAATTTTGGGGTTATCTCTTGTTGAATGTTCAGTGTTTAATACCTTATAAGTGCTTCAATAATATTTGGTGTTGGTGACAAGTGCATCAACGGGGTTGAAACAAGTGTTTTAACAAAATTTTGGTGTTGGTGACAAGTGCATCAACGGGGCTTCAACAAAACTTGGTGTTGGTGACAAGTGCATCAACGGGGTTGAAGACAAGTGCTTCAACAAAATTTGGTGTTTGTGACAAGTGCATCAACAGAGTTGAAGACAAGTGCTTCAACAAAATTGGAAGATGGGGACAAGTACATAAAAAGTTGGATATAAAACTTTGAATTACGGGAGAATGATCGAAAAAATAATTCAAAGTTGTAGGAAACCAAAATCGTTTAGGATTTGGTATATTAATTCACGTCTAGTTAGGATTTACAGTCAACTTAATATACGAATAAATTTTCCTATTTTGAGTTAAAGTAGGTTTCATACTATTATAAATAGGAAAAATTACTTGGCATAGCTACCTCTAAGAGGTAATTATTGATAATAACTACCTTTTAATTTATTTATATTTAGTAGCTACAGTGATTTTGTAAATTACCATTCATAGCTATACCAAATATATTAGGGCAACTTACGTTACAGGTAGCTACATTGAATTTCTCCCTCACCTCTATCTCTTCTCCCTCCTCTCTCTCTCTCTCTCTCTGTCCCCGCCCCCCTCCCCCCCCCCCCCCCCCCACTTTCTCAGCTCTCACCTCTCTCTCTCTCCTTTCCATCTCTCCAGAGCCATTTGCTGGAGGAAGTGGTTCTTCACCGTCACCACCAACCCTCGGTCAACTACTTCACCTCCTTCTGGTTCATACAGATCTGCAAAATTAAGAGTATTCTCCATCTAGTTGATACAAATCTGGTTAAGATTTGCAAAATTAAAAGTATTCTGCAAAATACAGATCTGGTTCTTAACCGCCACCACCAGCGAGAGAGAGAGTGCCGCCGGAGTGTATTCTCCATTTGATCACACCGCTATGAAGGCTAGCTAAGATCCATGTCCTTTTGCTGTGAAAACTGAGTCCTTTGATTCGATAGTTTGGAACTTCATCAACATCTTTCAAATAAATCCTCTATCTCTAAAAAGAAAAAAGAAAAAATTTGCTTTGCTATATCTGAAACCCTAAGTGATTTTTCAGATCAAATTGTACTCAGATCTAAAAAGAAGAGTGTTGCCAAAGTTTATTCTTCATTTTTAGTGTAAATACAGTGTATTTTGTATTTCGCGCCGAATTATATTTTATTTTTTTGAGTAAATACAGTGTGTTTTGTATTTTCGTCGGAGATTTGACCGAATTTGACTATATTCTTCATTTCGTCATTATTTTTAGTGTAAATACATTTGAATACGGTCGAATACATTCAACCTTGTGACGTCCGGCGGTGATCTTGCTGATCGGAGCTAGAATACATTCAAATATAGCCAAAACAAAAGGATAGATCAATATATAAATACACTAAATTACACAACTACGTCGTGTATTTAAATGCACTAAAATACAATCATTCTGAATACACATGTATTTAGAGAAATTAAGGTTGCATGTATTCAAATAAAGTCAAATACAGGTGACATCAGATAAGGTTGGATACAACTGAACAGTGTATTCAAATATACTCAAATACAACGAATTTCCATAAACTAACTACGAATTGTAAATTGATAAAAGGTAGCTACTAATTGTTAACACCCCTTAAAAGGTAGTTATTCCAGTAAGTTGCCCTTATAAACAGGGATTCTGCTAGCTATTTTCGTAACAAGAGATATTGTGTAGATTGTAGAGAGCATTCAGAGATAATTCATAGACTTTATTAATAGAATATTCTCCTTCAGATATATGTTTAAATTAGGCTAAACCCATCGACAAACACCTGTGGTTGTCCACTTCTTTCACTTGAGCACCTAAAGTGGTCCTTGTTCCATGTAGACACTTCAGGTGGGCCATTCCTATTCCACTTAGACACTTTTTGCACCGTTATCGGAGCAAAACCAACACCAGTCGTCTCCTACGTGGATTAAGTGGCCAATTAAATTGTGCCAGCTCATTTAAATTGTGTCAACTCAATTAAATTGTGCCAACTCATTTTAATTGTAAATTCACTAATTTGTAAATTCGTGGTGTTTTGACCATTAAAAATTGGGGCTTTTGGGCTGGTTGGATGTGCAATGAGGTGGCGCCCCCTTTGGTGTTGGTTTTGCTCCGATAACGGTGCAAAAAGTGTCTAAGTGGAATAGGAATGACCCACCTGAAGTGTCTAAATGGAACAACGGCCACTTTAGGTGCTCAAGTGAAAGAAGTGGACGACCACAGGTGTCTGTCGATGGGTTTGGCCTTTAAATTATGTGCTTGCTACTCTTACATATATATATATATATATATATATATATATATATATATATATATATATATATATATATATAAAAGGAATTTGCCAACTATTGCGGAAGCTAATTGTGTCAATTTTGTATATTTAATCAATGTATTATATATAACATCCAAAAAAACAATCTATAGTTTATCACTCATAAAACAATACATAAATTCTTGAAAAATAAATTTAGCAGATATTATTTATGAGAAAAAGAAAATTAGCAACCATAAGTAATGTTGATTTTATGTGAAGGTCAAATTTTCTGACTACACCAACCAAACAACCCCTAATAATAAGAAGACAATATAAAACTTGAACTGTGAATATAAGTGGTTCCTATGGCTGTGGTATGCTACTAACAGCTCTTTTGGCTGTAATGATTCTCAACTATATATAAAATTTCCTTTCATTACCAAAAAAAACATAAATATAGATAGATAAACACCACCACCACTATAACTACTTCTTGTTGTTATGTTGATACTAGATGTATAACGGATTAGTATGTGCTTTTCTAGTTGGCTAGTTACGTTTTCCTTATGTGTACGTTCCTTAATTGGCTTTCGCAAGTCCCCTTTTGGCAAACAATCAAAATAATAAGCTAAGCCAAACGTCAAAAAAGCTGGATAAGCCAAGATTAAAAGGGTTTATAAACGAGTTTGATCATCTTATAAGCTTAGTCAAATTCTCTCTTAGCTACGACTTAATGTATGGTGGCCTCAATCATGACGAGCTAATGCTGATTATCTCTAGTAATTAACAGGGAATTAATCTGCATCTAGCAAACCCCTAACAAAGAGCAATGAAAAGTAGCTTCCCAGAATTTGAGGACCCCAATTTCAGGATTTTATTTGACGAGGTCGATAAAAGAATTAATTTGCCCTTGCTTATAAAGTAGTGATTAATATCAAATCAGAATTTAATTAAATTCCCATGTCTGAATTGACATAAACTATATACATGCACGGTGCCCACATGCATATTACACAGTTTTTTCTGACTCAAACCGTGCTTTGCGCTGATAACACATGCTATTGATATTTAACAAACATTAATTGAATGCCTAAAATAGGGTTGGTTTTGGTGCTTTATTAGATGATGAGTTGTAATTACAAGGACGTGCATGCTATGCACAATATAATCAAGATTTGCATGAAAATGACAGGAGAAAAAACAGAATGAAAATTGTTGTTCCCACCAATGATGACAAAACCTAAGTTTTGTAATTTAGTTCTATCGATAGACTTCCCCAGTCAAAATCTGATTAGAACAAAGATATTTAATGAGGAAAAAAGGATTTGTTTAGCTGTTAACTCTTTGGACCTTACTGAGTTTCCTAGAGCCATTTTTCTTTCTCAAAACTTTTAACAATAGTAGTGTCGTGCGCATGGCATATCTCAATTAATTCGAGAGATATCTTCTGCCTTTCACTAGGTCTTATACTTTCACCAGTACAAATATCGAGTAACTCTATCCATTAAGGTTGCACTTTTCTTTCTCAAAATTTTGATAATTGTAGTGTCTGGGCCAGCTTGCACGCATGACGTATCTCGATTAATTCGAGAGATATATATTTTCTACCTTCCACCAGTACAAATATCGGGTAACTCCGTCCAACAAATTTCTTTCTCAAAATTTTTGATAACCATAGTGTTTGGACCAACTTCCGAGTACGGCATATCTCGATTAATTCAAGAGAGATATATTCTACCTTCCACCAGTACAAATATTGGGTAACTCTGTCTACCAAGTCTTTAACGGATAGACAGAAACTATCTATATCATTTTGCTCTGCAAAAATTTGAATTTGAGATTTTATATGGTTCTCAATCTACTTCATTAACTACTAGGCCACATCTTTAGTAACAACTTTCTGTTGAAATTAATGTAAAAACTATAATAGTAAAGTGGAAGGAACAAGCAGAAATATATGTATGTTCTAATATAGGTTTTACTGTAAAAAAAAAAAATATTCAACACAAGACTTAATTTAGAAAACTTTTTTAAAAATGAGTAAAATGACAGCTGTGGTATTTGAACCGACGCCCTTTCGGACCAGAGCCTAAATTTGGCGCCTTAGACCACTCGGCCAAACTGTCACATGATTTTTCTATAATTGCTTTTCTAATATCCTAATTGTGTATGTGTCTCTTTGAACAAAACTTTTTGATATCAAATCAAGAAAAAATTCGACATTTGATTCAATCAGTTTAGTTTTTAAATATTACAAAGAAATTTACTAATTTGATGACAAAATTAGTAGCCAAACCTGATCTCAAAAATCCAGATTAAGAGGATTTTTTTTTTTTTTTGATTGAACGGACATTTCATTAATACTAAGGAGGTACAGAAGATGTACTAGATACATACATGCTATCATTAAAACACTTAGATTTCCTAAACTAGCTAAACTATTACATGTCGATATCGATACTAATTTGTAGTCGTCGCAAGAGGAAAAGAATTGGTGATCCAGTGCAAAATTGCTGACTAAGGATTTCTCAATAATTAATTCCTAGCTAGCAACGCCATAAAACTGCTATAATAGTTTGCTTTGAGTAGAGTGTCATTTTCTCACAAAGAAAAAAAAAATAGAGTTTCTTCAAAGTGTTTACAATTTACATGTAGGTTTGTCTTAGAAGATCTAAAGGGAATCCTACCTATCCCATTTAAATTATTAAGTTGCATTATCTTCTTACCTCTAATTATCGTCTTCTTATTAAGGTATTCAACTTAAGAGTCTGTCTCGAATATGTTAAACTGACATTCTAATGATACATTCAAAGTATATGCCAGTTGGATTTTGGATTTTTCTTTTTATATTTTATGTGTCATTTAATCAAACAACAATAGATGTGCATTAATTAGTTTGGAACAAAAAATAAATCAACATAGCTCAAGAAGAACAAATTAGCCAAGTAAATATTCCATTGGAAAGGGTAATCGAGGAGGAGCAGAAGGATTGATACACTTGAGAATATCTTGTTAGAGAAGAGAATTTCATCGAAGTAATATGATATATAAATTATATATACACCCCAAATTAGAAAAGGGTAACAGGTAAGTAAACAATCACATGAACAAATTTAATATTTTGCCCTCGATGCCATACTCTTAGGATCATTTAAATGTCAAACCCTTATTTAAAACCACAAGTTTTTAAGGTTCCTTTGATATGTGTATAACCAAATAATTCTTAATATTTTATTAAACTTTACATTCAGGCAAATATTACCGTATAAAATGAAATTGACAGAATATAATAAGTTTTATATATTCTCTCACTTCTAGTTTATGCGACTCCTTTTTCTCTTTAACATACTCCTGACCCTCCGTCCCATATTAGTTGTCCACATTACTAAATATTCGTCTCAAAATATTTGTCAATTTATAAAATCAAGATAGAATTAATTAAAAAAATTCTATTTTGATCTTGACATTAATTATTTTTTAAAGTAACTAATATTGATTAAAGTGTAATTTATTGGAGAGAAATAAGAGTAATGTAGTAAAAGTACAATTTTATTTACGATTTCTTAAAAGACGTGTAAAGGAGAAAGTGGTCAAATAATATGTGACAGATGGAGTATTTAGAAAAGAATGATAGATTTCTAAATTTGAAAATAATTAATTTTACTTTTTTCATTTTATTGTTAATGAGAAGTTTTCGTAACAACATAAAAATATGGCATGTTAAGACGGTAAGTTCAAAGTTTTATAGCAACATGCTTTAGAATCTAAATCACATATTCAAAAAGTTTTCATTTCTTTCTTAAATTTTGTGCAAATTCAACAAAAAATAGGCTTAATTATACATAGTCGTCGCCTTAAATTTGTCAGGATATTTCATTTAGACACTCGAACTAAGAGATGTTCCAATTGAACACCTCAACTAACAAAGTGTTCCAGTTAGACACTCTCAATTCAAATTCTGAAAAAACTTTTGCGTATGTTTTCATTTGTCTATTAGGTAGAATTAAGTTAAACACATAAAATATGTCATCTCATTTAATTATACGCATTAACCTCAAGTAGAAAATGTCTGGAATTTACGTACGGCTTATTCGGGCGAATGCGTATAATTAAAAGAGATATCATATTTTATATAATTAACTACCTAAAAGACGAATGAGAACACACGTAAAAAGTTTCAAAATTTAAACAGATGTCTAATTAAAATATTTTATTTGAAGTTGAGGTGTTTAATTGAAATAACGCTCAGTACGAGTGCCTAGATGAAATATATATCCTGACATGTTTAAGGGACCGGCTATGTATTAAGCGAACCATACATATAACATTATTTAAAACGAGTTAATAATTGAGTCCAAAAAGTTCGAGGAGCACGCATTACTAAATAATAATACGGGAAGACGACAAACAACGCCCCAAAATCACACACAACACAAATAGACTTTCTTCAAGGGTTTGCGTGTAGCTTTGCCTAAGAAATCTGAACGGAATCATACCGGTTCCATTAAAGTAGTAAATCTATAAATTTGCATTATTCTCTAATCAGGTACTGTACAACTTAAATCAGTAATCGAATCTGTCTTAATCTAGCATTTTAATAATGTGTGAATTCAGTGTCTTTAAGTTTGGTTATGTCGTTAGTTAAGCATCAATAACTGTGAAGGCCTGGAAGACAAAATAAATTAACGTAGCTCAAGATGAACAGAGAGCAAAGAAAATATATTCCATTGGAAAGGGTAATCGAGGAATTCCAAAGAGCAATGAAGCCCTAGAGAATGTCTTGTATAGATGAGAATTTCATTGAAGAAATCTGATTTTTTTTTTTTTACTCCAAACTCTTAAAGATGTTTATCGAGAAAAGGTTTACTGTAAATAAATAATATTCCCTCTATTTTAATTACATGTCTTACTTTTCTTAAATTATACTGGAATGATACCTTACTGTATTTATTAAGTTTTATCTCCAATATTTCGATTTTACTCTTAATGATACTCTCTTGTAGAAATGACATGACATGACATGTTTAAAATCGCAAGATTCCTATGGTATTCTTTGTAAAATTTAAGTTACATTCATTGTTCGTGTAAGGAATTTTTACCGTTAGGCCACCTTTATTTATTGTAGCACATAACCTGTTTTATTTTCAAAATACAAATCCACATTTAAAGGAGGCCAACTTACCTATAAATTTCATTTGAATAACGAAAAGACATCCTCTTCTTTTTCTTCTGTTGTTGCGGCTGCTTCTTTTGTAGAGTATGTTATATACTCCTTTTAATTTTTTTTTATTTTTAAACAAACAAAATGTAGTTATCGTATATCAATAAATTTTATATCTAATCAAACCAAAAAAATATATAATTATAAAATAAAAAACGGAGGAAGTAGTAATAATCAGGTAATTTCATGGAACAGTGGGGAGAGAACATGATTCTTGGTAAAGCAATAAAGGAACAGATACATCATTGTAGAAGATAAAATAGAGTACTTTCCTTCTGTTTGTGTAGTCACATGCTTGCCCTCTGCTTTGCTGATAAATATACCCAAAAAACAACCTGAACACCTCAGTTATTTTTTCACTTTAATTTTCTCTTTCACCTAATTTGTACAGAGACTACAGAATCTCTGAGCTATCATCATCGTCATCGAGTTTCTTTTATTGATGTTCTTTTTCTTGTTCTATAAACAGTGTCCTGCAATATTCTTACCTAAATGAAGCCATAAATACGCATAATTTAACTCCCACTTGGTGTTAACTGGTTTAAAAGTGACGATATCAAAATCCTCTTTTAATTTCTTTTTGATTGTACACAATTGAATGATTGATTAGTTTTGTACGTCCTTGCACGTTGCAACCATGGTATACATAGAACTTAGAAGTCATTCCTAGCTAGCCGGACGTACACAATCTCTTAGAGAAAATATAAAAAGTTACCCCCAAATTTATAGAGAAAAGTCATTTACGCTACTGTTACTTTAGGAGTGATCTATTACTTCCTTTCCAAACATACTTAGGGGGCAATGCCTACATATCATAATCTAATACACCGATTTAGATGCTACTTCGTATGAAGTAAAGCCTACCACAACATGTATATTTATTTGCATATATATACTATTCTGTTCATATACTCTTCATAGGTGTCTTACCAGAACATGAATACGAACTTGTAGTCTAAAATAAACCTTAAACAATAGTGTGATAATTATAATTTTTTTTTAAAAAAATATAAAATGTAACAATTTTTTTTAATGGACTAAAAAGAAAGTGTGCCGCATAAATTGAGACACAAAAATATTATGCACTAAAGTTTTGGGGGAAGAGCCATGACGACACCAATTGAAACAATGTGTTACAGCCATTGACAATTCAATATTTTAAGATTATTCCATAAATACTTTGGAACTCACATTGTTGAGTCGATATAACTACCAAAGTACCAATATGGTTTCTTCAAATTCACACCAATTTCTTTAATTCAGCAAAGTTCAATCCGAAGAGTCGAGAATGAATTAGTTGAGAATGAATTAGTTATAATATTCTAAATGGCAAAAAACATTTGATCAGGATCACCTGTTGAGCTAATACTTCAAACAAACTTCTCTCTTGACACTGTTGATTTTCCACTTGTAAATGTTTTGCTCACTAATTAATTAATCGTCAACTTTGTCTTGTGGTCGTTTGCATTAGTCTACCTTAGGCCCCACAACAACTTCACCATCTTTATTAAATAGTATAAAAAATGTGTGCAGTATTATAGGATTTAATTTATATATAAAGTAACCGTGTAAAGAATTTTTATAATCTCAATCTTATTTGCTTGCTTTAGACTCATATAACTACTTCACCATCTCTCTCCTCTTTGATCTTTGTTCTCCTTCTGTGCTTTTTTTTTTTTTTTTTTGGGGTCATTTGGAACTCTAGTGCGTGGGCTTGTAATTGAACCTTCAATTTATAGTTAAATTCTTTGGAGAAAATATTTTCTTAGCCTCTAATTCCAATTTTCTTCATCTCAAGTACTATATTTGGTTCCGTTTTTGGTCATTTCTTACCACTTTTCTCATCCATATATTGTGAGGGAAAGAAAGCTAAAACAAAATGCAACTAGTATCTGCTTAGTAGAAACAGAGTTGTTGGTATCGAATTTATTATTTAAATCTGAAAAAACAGATCATGGTATTAGAGACAGTGGTTTACCCTCAAGAACAATATGGCTATATTTGCAAAGAATTTTATGGCTATGGTGAGCAAGAAAGTTCCTTTCTTGGCAAGTTGGAACGCAACATACAATATGGTTGTAACAACTGGGAGCACTCTTCATCTAGTAATTCAATGATGCAAAATCAAGTCAAAGGATACAATAATTGGGACATTTCACATTATTCTTCACTAGAAGAAGGTTGCAATATTACTAATATTGTTGAGGAGAATAATTTAGCTTCAAATCCTTTAGGGTGTAGGAGGAAAAGAAGAAGGACAGTTAATAATAATAAGAAGGAAGATTTGGAAAAGCAGAGAATGGTACATATTGCTGTGGAGAGGAATAGGAGAAAGCAAATGAATGAATATCTTAATGTTCTTCGATCTTTGATGCCAACTTCCTATGTTCAAAGGGTCTGTTTTCTTCTTCTCTAGCTTCTCCTGGTAACATCTATCTTTGTGACTTACTCCCTCCGATCACTTTTACTTGTCTACTTTGAACTTTTCACGCTGTTTAAAAAATAATAAATAGAGTTCATAATTTACCAATGTATTCATATTAATTGATGCATATTTTTATTGGATTTGAAAAATAATTTGAAGTGAGTAATTAATACTATGGGTAAAACAAGAAAAAATAAATTGTCTTTTCTTGATATGTTAAAAGTGACAAGTAAAAATAAAAATTTATATTTAGAATATTAGACAAGTAAAAGTGAACGGAGGGAGTAGGTGGCATGACAAAAATAAAATTTTGGAAACTGTTTGTCGAAAAAAATAACTTGTTTTTAAGCGAGAATACATTTTTCTAGAATATGTCTTTTGACATTTGATTTGAGATTGAAAATCTTTTCTTAAGGAGATGTTCGGTTAGTAAAGATCGATAATGATATTAGCTAATCAGACGGTGTTTTGATGAAACTTTTGAATATAGAGAATTGATAATTATATTTTAGTGTTGATTGGAGAATGAAGTTAGAATTTTTATGTTTAAGAGTTGGAGCTTATTAGATGGTTGCGAACGATTTCCTCAGACTTTCCTTCTGTTCTTAAGTTTCGTAGTCACTATAATGAATTTTAATCTGTTACCATAAGTTATTCTTTTTTGTCGTAGCAGGTAACATGTTTTATTTTTAAGATTATAATTCACATTTGAAGGAGACTTACCTACATCACTTTTTATAAAAAAAAATAAATAAAAAAAAAAAAAACCTACGTCATTTAGGTGATCTGATAGTGTAAAAAATTCTTTACATTAAAAATGGGATTAACTTAAAATTGTGGTGAAATTAATTAAAGAAATACTTTGCTTTCAGGCGGACCAAGCATCAATAATTGGAGGAGCCATAAACTTTGTAAAAGAGCTAGAACATCATCTCCAAACACTACAATCTCAAAACACACTAATTTCTCAGCCCAAAAATGACATATCATCACCACCACTTTTTTCTGATTTCTTTTCCTTCCCACAATACTCAAATCGTTCGAGCAGTTCACCGACAGCGACCGAGAACGGACGGGTGATGGGTGACATAGAAGTGAACTTAGTAGAGAGCCATGCCAACCTCAAAATACTCTCAAAAAGAAGACCAAAACAGCTTATGAAGATACTAGGTGGGCTTCAGTACTTGTGTCTCACTATTCTTCACCTTAATGTTACTACTGTGGATCAAATGGTTCTTTACTCCATCAGCGCTAAGGTTTGTCATTAATTTCTGCATGTCTCGATAGTATTTCTTTATTTTTTCTTAAACGTCGTACCAAATCAATATGAATCTCATAAAATGAGACGAATGGAGTGTGTGTGTGTGTCATTTTTAACTATTTACACAATCAAATCACTTTCACTTGTTAGAGTAGATAACACAATATTCTCAAAATTACAAATTCCCTTTTTATCAAACGTCAAGGTTAAAGAAGTTTTTCCATCTTATTTTTCCTTTTCCCTTGTTTCATTTTCATTAACAAAAATGTTTCACATATTCTGTGCAATAATATGGATGAAAATTTGGAACAGCTAGAGGAAGGGTGCCAACTGACAACAGCAGACGAAATTGCTCAGGCTGTTAACCAATTGCTGTCTAGAATTCAAGAAGAAGCTACTTCAAACAGATAAGGGAACCCATTGGTCTTAATGTACTCGGTGTTAGAAATATATGTCGAAAGCAGGGAATTTAATAATTTGGCAATAGAGTAGTCTTTGTCCTTGAGAAATTTAGGTCTCCCTATTAATTGATGTAGGGATGGTTGAAGAATTCCTCCAGGATTTTACAAAGCCTATAAAATTCAAGTTTCAGAAAAGGATTTACATAGCCTATAAAATTCAAGTTTTAGAAATTAACTTAAATTTCCCACGAAAAAAGAATTATATTTGCAATGAGTATTTAGAGAGAACAAGAGAAGAAATCAATTGTATGTGTGTTGTTCTTTCGTTCTGAATGAGATACGGTACTTACAGTACCTTTAGAGTCTGTTGCTAACAGACCCAACCATTCCCAATAGGTGCCTTTTCAAACACCAACAGAAAAGTTCGGATGTCGTAGCGACCGCGTCACACTTGCCATATCACTCAAATTGGGTGCCACAGCGGATGTGTCGTACTCGCCATAGCATCCAAATTGGGTGCCACTACGGAAGCATCGTACTCGCCATAACACCGAAATTGGGTGTCTCTGCGGAAGCGTCTCGCTATAGCACCCATTTGGGTGATCGTCACCGGCCTTCCCCTCGCTCCAAAATTCATTCTCTCATATATATACTCCCATTAGTACCAAGTATTCCAACACTTGGGATGACAAATCAAAATATTATCCCGCGACTTGTTTATAATTATTTCTATATGTATCATCAATTTCTTCCTAATACCTTCTTTTCTTTCTTGGATATTCCCGAAGGACAAGTATACAACCATCTAATACATCCAACAGTAAGTGAAAACTGAAAAATGCCAAAATTTGAAAGTAAATTTTGAAGGTTAAAGCTAAATGTCTACTAAGCATTTTTATAAACTTCACTTTATGTAGTTTCTGTTATACTAGACAGATTTAGTCCAAACCTTCCTATAAAAGGTGCAAATAGCGTCATCTTGATGAAACCTAGCTAGCCTAGAATATGTACTTAAACACATTAAATTGTCTTTATGAAGCCTAGCTAGCGTAGTCCTTTTTCAGGAGAACGAGTCTGTAATTGGGGATTGCCAGGTCTAACATCAAACCAAATTCACATATTACATGTACAGTTCGAACATCAATTTCCATATGAAGTTCTATATGCCTCAAGTTTGAAAACTTTCAATCCAAAAGGTCTGAAGTTTGAAAACTACAAATCCTAACTTCATACCCCAAATGTATGTAAGTTGCATAAAAAGCACGTGTATTGATTTTGTTATATCTGCATACTATTGTTTTACAATTTACTTTAATAAAATAATGTTACAAATTCAAGGTGCATTGCATCACCAAAACTAAATCATAAAAATGATAGTATACCAGACTACTTGTCACTACGAGCAAAAGAAAGAAAAAACATAGAGATCAATAACTCCAATTATAGAAGGGATGAGAAGCCAAGTTCTCCTCACTGACTGGATTTTTAAATATTTTTTTAAAATTGAGTATATTTTAAATAGGCATGTTTCACACGGATACGGGTGATTTAATTACAAGAATAACTTTGGGTGGTGATTGATCTTGAACTTTTGATCTCGATTGCCCCGTGGACAAAACGTCAAGTTTAATAAGTTTTGACTTTTAGCTATGAAAATTGCAGAGATCAAAAGTATTTCCAAAATCATTGAGTGTAATATCGTGCGAGGATATCTGATGCAATTCCTACCCAAACTAATTGACCAAATTTGACATTTTTTTGTGCAGATTGCCCTTCAAAGGCATTGGTCTTTAATTGTTGTCCCTCTAATAGGTGGTCTTTAGTTTTTGCCCTTCGCCTAATACCCCGAGGTTCTGGCTTCGACCCAGCTCAGTTAAAAAAAAAAAGAATTTCGTAAGACAGATGTTTGGATTTGCAAGAGCAGAGATTTGAATGGCAGAGTTTTGAATGCAAAACTGTATCTCAGGCAAAGTTTCAAACTCTTAAGGTAGAGTTTTGCATTCAAAACTCTGCCTGAGGACTAACTTTGGCCCGAATAGGCCTAACTTTGCTACGAAAATCTGCCTTGCGATTTATTTTTTTTTGACTAAGCCGGGGTTCGAACCCCAAACATTATGATATTAGGCGAAAGATAAAATTTAAAGACCACCAATTTGAGGGATAAAAATTAAAAACCAGTGCCTTTGAAGGATTATCGTGCAAATGTAACAATTGGCCCATGGGCCAACCGGGTAACACAGATCCTTGTTCGAGTAAGAATTTCTTTTTGCTTCAAATGGACTGGTCTTTAATTTTTGGCCTTAAAATGGGCTGGTGTAACTTACATAAATAGCTACATTTTAGTAGTTTGTAACAAGAAATAGCTATAAAATTGTTATTTACTAAGCGTAGCTGGTTTTTTAGTTAAAACGCGTGTATTTCATTTTTTTGAAATATAGTGAAAGACAGGGAAATACACGGAAATACAAAATCCGGCAGAGTTCGTATTTTTGAAATACACTGAAATACAAAATCTGGCAGAGTAAAAATAGGTTGTATTTATGGAACATATTCTCTTCTTTCATTTTAAATGGTAAGTCAAATTAAATCAACCATGTATCACGCATAACTGTTGAAGTTCCATAACAACCCACGTTTCTCTCTCCAAATTACTCCATTCCAAACTTTTAGAAATACTTCCAAATACAGAAAAATATACACTGAAATACAATGAAATATGGCTGATTGTTTAAGAAATATAAAATTGTAGTATGCGTATATACAATGGAATATAATGAAATATATCAGAAACTGTTTCATAAATTAGAAATACGTTGAAATACAACAAAATATACTGAAATATACTGAAACAGTACACTGAAATATGCTGAAACAGTACACTGAAATATACTGAAACGTTTTATCAAACACTTGGTAAGCATGAAGCTCCACAACTCTCATCGGTGGAGTATGCGTTGGATTCATGCCGGAGGGGCGGTAGAATAGCGCCGTTATCAATGAGAGAACAGATTCAACATTGTGAAACAACACAAAAAGTACTGATTTTAATGGGCTTCCGACCTAGCTTTGAGTTTTCGTGGTGGCGGTCATGGTGGTATTTTCCCGAAGATGAAGACGATGGTGTGGTTCCAGACCTGGAGGTTTCTGGTACTTCTTTCTTTTTCTTTGTCTTTGTTTGGAATTTTTCCTAATTTCTTTGATTCAAGCTGATTGATGGGTCTTTTATCGCCAGAAATTCATCGGTAAAGGGATTGATCTGAGCCGGCAAGTTCAGGCAACAAATTATTCAAATTCTAAAATTCAAGTTTAAATTTTTCTTGCTCCAATCCCTCTTTCCAGTGGTCGACTTTTTTGGCTCAGGCACCTGGAACTGCCATTGGCCACCACAAGAGCAGGTGGAAGATGATTTTTTGGGAATGGATCGGACCGGGTTATCAATGAGAGAAAAGATTCAACATTGTGAAACAACACAGACCTAACTTCCGTTCCTGTTAGAAAACAAAATTGCGTAAGAGACCTTCATTTGGGTATTGATTAATGATAAAATTGAGAGAAAAAAACATGGAGGGTCGAATAAAATCTCTTCTCTCACAGGGATTTGTGTAAAGAGAAAAGATCTGCGGGCAGGAGAGGGAACGGAGAGAGAGAAAGAGAAGGGTGAGGGAGAAATAGATTTGAGAGGTGAGAGAAAATCAATTTAAAAGAGAAATTTGTGAAATACAGGACACTAGTTATGATGTGTAATTTAAGAAAATATTTTAGTTATGAACAATAAATAAAATAAAAGGTAGTTACTATTCATAAATAGGTCTTAGAAGTAGCTATGATAAGTAAATTTTTCTTAATTTTTTACCTTTCAAAATTGAATTTATGTCTGACGGGGATTAAGTTCTTTAAGGACGCTGGCATAATTTGTAGATATTATGATGCGTAACTTATGCTCCTGTAGGCATAAGTTCGATTTTGAAGGGCTAAAATTAAATATCACCCCATTTGAAGGGAAAAATTAAAGACCAATACAAATAGGATCAAAAGTGCAAATGATCCGTAAGAAGTTATTTATTGGCCAAATTGATTTATTTGGTACGAATAACTTATCAAGAAAACTGATCATTAATATTGAGGTTGACATTCTTACAAGGATTATGGAAGAATTTGGGTGCAAAAAATCATTCGTTTCATTTGTTGTCTTTTTTGGTAATAAAAGTTCTAAGATCTCAATTGGGGAAAACATAAAATTGAAACGAACATAGACCGTTTTCCTTTGTAAGTGTCAGAAAGACAAATAAATTTTAAGAAATAATTGTACGTTAAATTGATACACAAAACCAAAATTATCTCCTTTTGAAGTTTGAATCTTTCACACTTTAACCCAAATTTCACTTCTTTTATTTCAATGACTTCATATTGTAAAGAAAATCTATATCTTATGATGTGCTCAATAGTTTCAGATTTTCATTCTTTATATTTTTTTCTAAGTATATTCATTATTATCTTAAATCTAAAATTTTACATTATTTATCGTGTAGATCACTATTTCCTTTGAAAGAAATTTCAAAATGAATAAACACTTTGCGCAAAAAAAAAAAAGTCTAAGATTTAGATGAACAAAAGTTATTATGAGCAAGAGGAAATTTTAAATGATCAAAAACACAAGAGCTAGTCTCTGTACCTAGAGCCCGTTTGGATTGACTTATAAGTTGTTTATAAGCTGTTTTCAGTTTTTTTGAGTGTTTGACTGACCAGCTTAAAGTCATTTTGTGCTTAAAATAAGCTCAAAAAAATAATTGGGCCCATTTGACTTAGCTTATCTAAAACAGCTTATAAGCAAAAAAAAAAAAATAAGTTAGACTACCCCAACTTATTTTTTTTAGCTTATAAGCTGCAAACAGCTTATAGGCATAAGCCCATCCAGACAGACTCCTACTCGATCACCTAAGGGGGTTTGGGGCCGTTAAGGGTTGGTCACAAACCAGGCTTGGCCCTAAGAAAATTTAGTTTAAAGAGCTCAAATAGCTACGTTTAGGGCTAGTGTTTAAAATATAACCAACATTTATACAACAACATATCCAGAGAAATTCCACTAAGTGGGGAAAATTTAGCCCAACCATGGTGGATGGGCACTTTGGGTGTGCCGCCACAAATCCAAATTGAAATGCTAATGTACCCATAATGGGTGTGGAATTCATGGCGCACACACCCCTGTTGGCTGTTATTTCATGATACCACAGTGTATTACGGACATTCATAATATATTTTAACTTTAATTAGTTGTATCACGCGGACCTCTGGTTTGAAGGGCAAACTTTAAACTCGTGATTTAAAGTTCAAACTACAACAATTGAATTTCAGGACAGTAATATGAAGTTCGCATATGGCTTTCTACTGATATTGGCTTTTTTATTGAATACTAGTCTCTATGAACGGGCTCTGCACTTTATTTCACTACTAATTTTTTTTTTAAATTTTTTTCACTGATTTCCCACTGAAAAATGTTCAGTGGCTATTTCCCACTGAATGTTGGTGGAAAAAATTAAAATAGTAGTGTTTTCACACGGAAAAACTATGAAGTTTCTCAGCGTTTCAGTGGGAACCTGTTTCCCACTATGTATTTTTCCAGTGAGTTGGTTCGGCGGGAATGAGATGGGAAAATCATGTTTTATAGCACAAATTTCTCATCGAATGTCAGTGGGAAAAACACCTTTTTCTAGTAGTATTCCCAGTCAATCGTTACAAACGATATTATGTAATATTATTCTTACTTGCGTTACATTTATTTAATGAGGAAATGTTATTAGATCGTATCCACTTAATGCCCTCTTGAAAAGTATATATTCCTTAATTCTTTTCTACCCATGTGAAAAAAACATGTTATGAGTAAAATAATCTAACATTAGGGGATAAGCGACCACATATTTTATTTATCACTATTATAAATATTGAAGTGTTGAAAAAGTTTTTATTGAATAGAATAAAAAGAATATAAGTCATGTTTTGGCACGGGAAGTCAAGTTTGATGAGAATGACAAGTGTGCTCTATCAAAGTTCAACACAAATTATAACGGATAAGAAATTACATTCATCAAAGGGTGAGATTAGAGGCGGATCTAGGATTTGAAGGTGGTGAATGTCACAATTTTCTTCAATGTACATCTTATTAGGAATATGTATTTGGGTCGGGTCCATCTCTTTTTAGTTTATTCGGGTCGACTTAATAGGCTTTTTTTTATTTGCAATTATGAAATTACATCTCAAAAATAAAAAAACGAACATCATTAATATCTTAAATACAGAATCATACCCATTAATAACAGAAGTAAAATCAACATTTTCACCAAGGGACTTGCATCTCTTATGTATATTAAAAAATGAATTTGCACAAGTAAAATAACATCTTCAATAAGGGAATTACACCAATGAAAATAAGAAAAATAATAGATTAACTCTTCAATAGGTAAATACATCCCATAAGTAAATGTATAATTAGATAAATTACAAGTTCTAAAAAATAAATCATAAATTTCATGTTTTTTCTAAGCAGTGCTTACGAAATTTCCATCGCAATTTAAGTAGTAAAGTGATTTAAATTGAATCTAACAATTATAGAATAGCACAAATTTTTATAATACACTCTCTCCGTCCATTTTTATTTCTCCATTATACTAAAAATATATGTCCACTTTTACTTGTAAGTTATATAGTTTGAAAAACCAAGACATAATTTATCATTTTATACCTATTTTACCCTTATTATTAAGTACTCCAATTCATTTCTCATTTTATTTATTGCTTATTAAGAGTGTCTCATGTTAAATATAGACAAATAAACATGGACAGAGGGAGTAATAAACAAAAGAAATTATATAAAAATAATAATTGAATTTTGATCTCAATCCAAAATTCCCATTGAGACCCAAGTTTTTCGATTTAAATGCTTGCAGATTTGAGATTAAAAAAAATGCTTAATTTAAGGGATTTTGAAGTTTCTATTTGTGTGTTCTCGCTAGAGATCACATATAAAATAATAGAAAAGATGAAAGACAATATAAATAATAAAAATATAAATAGAACATTGGGAGAGCTGAAAAGAGAATTACTGGTACAAAGGAAGTAAAAAAGCACAAAGAAAAATGGGAGTCGAAAAATGTTCAAGATAGATTCAAACTTCTGTCTACCAGCCGTGACACTTTTGTCTAATTTAAGACTGGGGGTGGCGAGATCAAATATTTAACCTAATTTAAGCAAATTATAACATAAGTATATAAAAAAATTATTAATCTAGGGGGTGTCATGTCACCCCACCCTAAAGGGTGGATCCACCCCTAGGTGAGGTCTTGTAGTTTTCTAATCCCACTGAATATACAACAACAATCTTAGTTACTCGGATTATTCCTCCCATTTGATACTATTCTCTTCAAGTTAGTTTTAAGAGAAAGACAAGTGTGGTCGGTACTAAGAACGTAACTTTTTAAATTTAGTTTCTTTTCTATGAGTGATTCACATAATTAAAAATCAAACGTAATTGTATTGAGATGTTGATGACTTTTAAATTTTTTAAATTTAATAAAATAAGGACTAATAGATATTTAGGACTTTCAAGTAAATCATAAGGTGGTCACTTTTAACTTTTCAAGAATCTCTAACGTTTTTATAATTAATAAAATTGTTTATTTCGTTGTACAGTGATACCGGAAAAGCAATAATCTGAATCCTTATGTGTTCCGGGCTTTCAACATGTGAGGAATCGAAAGCTATTCTCAAGTCTTTGTCTTCTTAAACTTTATATTATTTAATCATTCCTAGACTCAAAATATAATATAATAAATCTCTAGCTTTATTCAATCGGGAAGTTGTAGTAGCCTAATTCTCCATGGCTAGAACTAACAATAGATTTCCCTGCTTCAAAAATGCCTGCCGTGAGAGAATTCTTATGGCAATGGGAGACTAAAATGAAAATAAACTGACATTAGGAAGTTAAGTCCCTAGTAGTAATAGAATAATAATCCGAACGTATATTACATTTTGTTAGGTTTAGAATTAGAGCTTATTAAAGGTATAAAAATCGTTCAATATTTTAAAGATATTTTGGTTAACTAACATTTATATTAATGCTTTTAAAATAACCTGTTTCTACGAATGTGCGTTGCATATTAATATTTTAACATCGATATTTAGTTGATTATAATTGCACGTATATACACAGTCAATCAATAATTTGTCTTGAAGATTCATTTTTTATAATAATAATAATAATAATTATTATTATTTGTTAACAAAATTTCAAGTTATTTGTTAACAAAATTTTCAGTTTCAACATAATTCCAATTAGATTACATAATAATTCAAAGTCATAATTTCTTCTGTGCAATCAAGCTATCTGATACTGAGAAGGAAGACTCCTGAACTAACTTAAACTTTTAAAAACAAAGTACATTACATACTTAGTTGCTTAACACCATCGGATTAGCTGATCCTTAATTCTTCTAACTTCCTCATAAATTCTGTTTGGTTGATGCCACAAATTAAAACCGTCCAATAACTAATAAACTAATATCTTCCTCTTCAAATTCTCCTATTGTAATAAATAATTGAAATGAGCTCGATTGAAAACAATCTCGAATATAAGGAAGAAGCAAAAGCTCATGATCATATTATCAAGGAAAAAAAAATAACTAACGAACATTGTATATAGTCCCACTAACTCTTTAGATTTAGAGCGTATTTTTTTTTTCTAGTGTCCCTTTATTATTCAATCTTTAAATCAACATCTCCCTTTCAACTCCAACCATGCCTACATACGTACAAAGATTCTCAATTTAACCAATAAAGATTGAACAAAATATCAACCAACTTGCATATAAATAAAGCAAGATTTAAAAACAAACAAAAAAAAAGTGTTATCTCCTCGGTGTATAAGTGGCTTTTACAATGAAAACTCTTAATATAGAAATAATATGTGTTTGATGTGGGATGGCACGATATCTTCAATAACACGTGCAATTCTGTTGTTTAATGTTAATTGAACACTAGATCCTATTAAAGTTTAAAAGATCCTATTGTTAGTTGGTTTCAAGTTCCTACTATTTACTTATTAAATGTTATGCTTGTATCCAATACGGAACTAACTTTTTTGACAAGTAATTAAATAGTTAAGAATATAAAAATCGTTCAATATTTATAGAATATTTTTATCAATCAATATTTATATTCATATTTTTAAAATAACATAAATAGATAGATATAGACTAGTACACTGCACCGACGACAGCCAAAAATTATTACGGATAGGCGGGTGAATTTTTTTTTAAGCTGAATGCCTAAAAGTATTATGATCCCAAAATACTTTTTCTCTTTATAGAATCTCCACAATTTTATTTGTATAAAAACAAAAGACCACTTCCGTTCAATAGTGGGCCAATAAATGTGCAAATTGGCACACGGTTTATTAAAAGTCCTGATGAGATAACTGATCAACCAGAATTTACAACACATTCAATTCATCACGTGCTTATAATGTACTAGGATTTGACACTATCTTTTGTCCTTTTTGGCTTTTTTGCCTTAAATAAATCACATATATTGTGTGTAATTATAAATCATTGCATAAAGATAATTTTTTTCAAATACATAAATGAGTCATTCTTTTTGGCATGGATTAATAAGAAAATAGTTTCACATAAATTACGGAGGGAGTATATGTTTGTGTAACTGTATCTCAAGAAAAGAGAGGAAATTTCATCTCTGCTTCTAAAAGAAGTAGCATGAATCAACCTTTTGATCAAACGTTCTTGTAAATTTGTACATTCAATGGTTTTCTCCAAACAACAACCTTATTCATGAATTATCATTTTTGCACTAGGCATTATATGCATCACATTCATTTATATGTTACTACCATAAGATAGTCATTATTGCACTCCGATATTTTGCTTAAAAGAAAAGATTGAGGACTTTAACTTGTATTCCTTCTACCTTCTCATTTATTTAAAAGAAGGGAGGATTTCGAGGTTCTATTATCTCCAACCTTTCACTTTAAAAGAAGAGAGAGGACTCTACAGGTTGTATGCTCGCTGATCTTTTGCTTTAAAAGAAGAGGGAGGGGGAGAGAGGACTTTACAGGTTGTATTCTCTCCGGCCCTTTGCTTTAAAAGAAATTTTTTTGGGGGGGGGGGGGGGGGGGGATAAGTGATTGAAACTTTTATGGAATTTCAGAATCTTTTTGGTTTCGTGAATTCAATAAAACAATCATGTCATTTGTCATTTATAACGCCCAACTGTCTAGCCAGCTTGTGAGCAATATATATTTCGTGTACGTTTAAATTTACTGACTAAGAGACTATATGTACAAGAGGATAGACATTACATAATATATCGTATTAGTATCTCGCGTGGATACTATAAATATCGCTCTTCAACTTCATCAAAACAGTAATCATTATGATTGACGTTTACGTGTGAGAGAAATATCGACTACCACTAATTACCCTTTTTCTTTCTTCCAGTTCAAAGGGGCGCGATTACTATAAATATTGTTCATCAACTTCATCAAAACAGTAACAATTGTAATTGATGTGTACGTCTAAAAGCAATATCGACTACCAATAATTACCCTTTTTCTCTCTCTAGTTCAAAGGGATGACACACCGTTAACCACTATCCACGTATATCGATTGACAATTTACGTGTTAGGTTACGCATCAAATAAATGTATGGGGTTGAACTCTATTATTAAAGACCTTTTTGTTCATCACATGTCATTAGCTAAATATGCCTAGACTTATTTTACTATAGTGGCAAGAAATTGTACATGCTCGGTGCATGCCTAGACATACGGTCTCCGGATCTGATCCATTGAAAGGCTTCATACCTATCCTAAAACAGATCATACAAGACTATCCCCCGGCTTATGGTCCGTTCTTCGGTCGGCTAATTCATGAGCCTCTAAACTAGGGCGTGCGGCACACTGGCCATGCCCCCACACTAAGGGGTCATTTGGTTGGGAAACAAGTTATTCCAGGATAACTTATCTTGGGATTAGTTATACCGCGATTTTTATTGCAACCAAACGAGGGATACGCTCATCTCAAATTTAATTCCAGGATTATTTATCCTTTATCCCGCATACCAAACGAGCCCTAAAAGGATAAGGCGCACATCCAACAAACTTTGCAACTGACTTCGAGAGGTTAGAGAGTGAATATTAGCCCCAACGACTTTGAGAGATTAAAGAGTGAATATCAGCTAATTCACGAGCCTCTAAACTAGGCCGTGACCTTTTCACTTTTTTCCAGATTTTTTTTTCACTCTATTTGAAATTTAGCGTTTGGCCATGAAAATTCCAAATATAACTTGAAGTTATATTTGAAAAATACCTAAAACCCTATTTTTCACTTTCAGTAAATTCAAACAACCAAATATTCTTTGCAAAAATTATAACCAAACACAACTCCAACTTCAAATTTTCAAATAAAGTGAAAAATGTTTGGTTTTCATGGTCAAACGCCTACTAAATAAGTTCAGCAATCTAACTAAGATCCCAGTCAGACTTGGACTCCAAGAACACCGACTACTATGAATATCGGACATAAGTGCGAACGACTGGGAATCAAGACTCTTACACTACAAATTTACTAAAATTGAGGTCCTTTTTTATCTT
The DNA here is from genome assembly GCF_019175385.1 of Lycium barbarum. NCBI lineage: Eukaryota > Viridiplantae > Streptophyta > Magnoliopsida > Solanales > Solanaceae > Lycium > Lycium barbarum. Next base: position 119,262,087 of record NC_083343.1, on the reverse strand, counting down.
ACACATGTTTAATTAATTTTATAACAGCATCGTAACTTCCGTTTTAGCTTCCTTCGAAGCTTATATTTTGTATCTCTTTGTCCCCATCCTTATTATACGTGTAGTCTAAGTATACATCTCTCCGAGAAGCTTTCACTATTGGAAACAAAGGTTTTTTCACACCGACATTCAGTGAGAAATTTGTGCTATAAACCATGATTTTTCCACTTCATTCCCACAGAATTAACAACACAGAAAAACATCTAGTTTGATTTTTCTGCTGGGGCCTCATCTTGCACAACAGCCTTCCTGGAAGGTGGTTGTGGGGATGTGTTCTCTTTAGGTGTACTGATTTTGTTCGTTAATGATACTGTTTACATGGTTACAAAAAAATTTTTGGTTTACTGCTTTTCTGATTAAAAGCAAGCCAAAAGCAGTAAATTGTATGAAATTGATCAAGATACTTGTAATACAACTGTAATTTATTCAGCTGCAAACTTACACTGAGGCATAGAAGTTTGGTACAAAAGAAGCACTCTAGACGTCATACCAAAACAAACAATGTAGTTGATGATCAACCTAACTCTTTTGCATATGACGCTCATTAAATGTACACTTCTATGAAGTTAAAACTACGGTTATGAGCCTCTTTATCAAGTTAAAACTGTGAATTTCACGAGTTGATTACTTAAAAATGTCACTCAACTATCGAAGATAGGTGAACAAAATCTCTTAATTTTGCTATTTTACTTTTTTTTTTCTTTTTCTTTTGTATCACAAAAATCGCTTATCTTTTGCTACTTCACTCAAATGGTCGCTCAAAGCGGAAGGTGATATATCAGGCTATAATAAAGTGACGCCTGATTTGCGTTGAACTATAAAGTCTTGAATGAAAGAGTAGAAGAAATCGCATGCAAGAGAGATGGAAGGAGCTACGAAAATTGTAAATACAAGCAAGTTGGGTCATTAGAAATAAGGATGCTTACTGTAATCTTTTAGGAAGCGTACACATGAAACATGTGTGTGTTTATCAATTTTCAAGTTCAATGTTAATTTGAACCTGCTGTAATTTTTAACAGAAAATTTATTCGCTTTTATTCTTTTATAGGGAAGACAAGGGAATTTAAATTTACTTCCAACAAGTAATGACATGCAGTTTGAACGTTTGAACTCTTACACTGAGAATCAAATTTGTATAGTCAAATTCTATTGGAACTAACCTCGTGTCTTCAGGTGATCGCCAATTGACTCAATAAATCAAATTTCTATAGAACCCACGAAGAGCATTAATTTGCTGAAGTCCAATTCTATTACTGAATCACGATACCACTTGCATTATCCTTATTAACACCATGATGCTCACTAAAATCTGCGTTGAAACTACGCTCATCACTGTGCCTATGCTTTATCGAAGAAAAAAGTATTTAAGGGATTTTTTTTAGAAAAAGTCTCCCACAATAACTGTATTTGGCTACATGCATCTGCTTTCAACATCGAACATAGTCCCTTTTGCCTACTCTGTCCTCCTTATGCTCCTGCTGTGTAGATATCTGATGGGATATAGGTCTGCACCTAATATCATAAACAATTAACGATATGATAAACTTATAACATCATTATCTGTCTTGTGAACTACAAAACATAATATGAATCATATATATGCTAATAGTTTAAGACCTAGAGAAACCTATAACATCACCATTTGTGTAGTTAGTTACCTGGAAACTATAACATGAATAAGAGATCTAATAATTTAAGGTTAGTGGAAACTTACAACACCATATTTTATCTAGTTACTTGCAAACCATAACATGAATCAAAAAGTTCTAATAATTAAACATTGAACAAATCCATAACATCATCGTTTATTTAGTTATCTGCAAACCATAACATGAATCAGAAAATTCTAATACTTAATGTTAAATAAACCCAAAACATCATATTTTATCTAGTGACTTGCAAAACATAACATGAATCATGAATTTCTAATAATTTGAAACTTTTTCCATGTGATTATCTGCAACACTAAAGATCAAGTAAAAACTTTACTAAATCAAATCATTATTACAAGGAGAAAAATAAAACGAAACCCAAAATCTCACAAAGATAAAACCTGCATGTTATGTGCAATTTGATCATATTGATATCCAATCCTAAAAGTAAGAGAAAAAACAAAACGAAAAGAAAGACATGAATATATAGGATCACACGACATTAATTATTAATGGTGATAATCCAATATGCTAATAAACTCCATATATAAAAGTAATAGGAAGTTGAAGTATTCTTTCCACATAGAATTAGTATGGATTTGAAATAACTTCACGAAATCCTGGAATTCTTGTGGATAAGAATCATATTGATATCCAATCCAAAAAGTAAGAGAAAAAACAAAACGAAAAGAAAGACATGAATATTTAGGATCATACGATATTAATTATTAATGGTGATAATCCAATATGCTAATAAACTCCATATATAAAAGTAATAGGAAGTTGAAGTATTCTTTTCAACATAGAATTAGTATGGATTTGAAATAACTTCACGAAATCCTGGAATTCTAGTCTCTAGAACAAATAGGATATATCTCTCAAAGTGTAGAAATTAGAGATCTCTTAGTCTCCTTATTCAAGTAACCAACATAAGGATTGGGAGTCACGCTTTGAACGGATTAGAAAACACTTAGGACTCCATAACTACTAAGTTACTTTTACATTTTTATACATTAATGTTATAGAGATATCTAATTAATAAAGGGTATAAAATGTGATCAATCAAATAACAGGTGGTATGGAATAAAATGAAACAGATTAAGATGGCACTAAAGACACTTAACATGAAAGAGTTCATTGGAGTGACAGACAAAATTCAGCAAAATAGAGAGCAGCTGCAAAACCTACATAAGCAAATGAGGGATCTCGACCACCCTCATGAACTATTTGCAGAAGAAAAGGGAATCAAACAACAATTGGAGAAATGGCATTTGATTGAAGAAAACATTTATAAACAGAAGTCGAGGGTCCAGTGGCTGAGATTAGGTGATGACAACACATCCTATTTCTTTGCAAGCCTGAAAATAGAAGAGCACAGAACCAAATCAGCTCCTTAGTTAATGATACAGGCAACATATATCAGCATGAACAAGAGGTTGAGCAGGAGATTATGGGGTTCTACAAACAACTACTTGGCACTACCAGTGACAACCTACCAGCAGTTCAACCAAATATCATGAGTAGAGGCCCTGTACTATCAAGGAACCAAAAACTCCAACTTATTGCCCCCTTTACTGAGGAGGATGTATATTATGCACTACCAGGCATTGATTACTCAAAAGCCTCAGGGGTTGATGGATTCAACTCAGTATTTTTCAAGAAATCCTGGCATATTATTGGTAATGAGGTAACACAAGCTGTTATACATTTCTTCCACACAACAAAAATGTGTAATGCTGTTAATTGCACATTTGTTACCCTAATCCCAAAGATAAAGGACCCTACCTCCTTTAGACAATATAGACCTATCTCATGCTGCACCATCATTTATAAACTGATCTCTAACATGCTTAGCACTAGAATGCATAGAGTGATGGACAGTATTATAGCCAGTAGCCAGGTTGCATTTGTCCCAGGAAGAATAATCCAGGATACAATCATTTTGAGCCATGAATTAGTAAAAAGGTATGGGAGGAAGGGGATCTCACCTAGATGCATGCTCAAAATAGATATGCAAAACGCCTATGATTCTGTAGGATGGGTGTTCCTTGAGCAAGTACTTAGGGGGTCTGAATTTCCCAAATATGTTCATAAGGTGGATCATGCAATGTATTACAACTGTTTCTTACTCCTTACTTATAAATAGACAGCCCACCACCACTTTCCCTGCTAAGGGATGAGTTAGACAAGGGGACCCCATGTCCCCTTTCTCATTTGTAATTGACATGGAGTACATTAGCAGGCTCCTGAAGACCTTGAAGGATGATCCCAACTTTAACTTCCATCCAATGTGTGAAAAATTGGAATTAATACACTTAAGCTTTGCTGATGATTTACTGATATTCTGTATAGGTGAACTACATTCTGCAAAAATGTTGTTTGACTGTTTCCAACTGTTTTCCAATGCTTCTGTTATGAGAGCTAACCAAGGCAAAAGTAATGTTTACTTTGGAGGTGGCACATGATGAACAGCAGACTATACAACAAGAATTGAGTTTCACTATAGGGTCTCTTCCATTCAAGTATCTTGGAGTTCCCTTAAGCTCCAAGAGACTGACCCTTGGACAGTGCCAACCATTAATTGAAAAGCTGATAGGGAGAGTCACCACATGGACTGCTAAGTTCTTATCATATACTGGTAGGCTTCAATTGATGAAAAGTGTCCTGATAGCAATTCAAAACTCTTGGTCCCAGATATTTGCTCTACCATTGAAGATCATAAGCAAAATTGAATCTATTTGTAGGAAATTCTTGTGGACAAGTAACACTGAATGCTGAAACAAAGCTCTGGTGGCATAGGACACCCTGTGCTTGCCAAAAGCTGCAGGGGGACTGAACGTTACTAATCTGTATATATGGAACAAAGCTTCCTTTATGAAACACTTCTGAAAACTGTGTATGAAGAAAGACACTTTGTGGATAAAGTGGGTGCATCAATACTACATAAAGGATACTGATAGATGGACAAAGATGGTTCCACAAGCTTCCTGGATTATTAAGAAGATATTGAAGTCAAGATAGTACTTGGAGACTACTACACTTACAAGAGAGGAATTCATCAACCAAGAAGTATATTCTATCAAACTAATGTACAGGGAACTGACAGGCACATATCCAAAAGTCATGTGGAAGAAGCTCATATGCAACAATCAGGGCAGCCCTAGATGGATATTCATCCTATATTTGGCACTGCAAAGCAAGCTCTACACTAAGGATAGATTGATCAAATGGGGGCAATATAGTCCTACATGCCCACTCTGTGAGGCAACTGATTAAAGCATACACGATCTGTTTTTCTTATGCCCAGTATCAGCAGGTATATGGTACAAGGTACTGAATTGACCAGGTATTATCAAATCAGTACAGGGTGGATGGAAGAGCAAACATAGGCCAAGCAGCATGGTACAGGCAACAACACAAGAGCAGAACTATACAGGATGACCCTTGCTTGATGTGTCTACTACATATGGCAGGAGAGGAACCAAAGGCTATTTCAAAGCAAGAAGGACAGAGGAAACCATACTTAGACAGATAATACAAGACATTCATTGCAGAGGAGCAAAAAAACCTCGACTAGCTAAGTAGCTTGATGTACTTAATTTCTATCCTTAAATAGCTTACATAGGCTAGGTGAGATAAGATTTGAAGTGCTAGAATTGGGGCCTTCTGTCCAGTATCTAGTGTACAGATTTGAACATTATAATTATTTCCCTGGTAATGCAATAAGTCAGTTACAAAAATAAAATAAAATGTGATCAACATTACCAGAATATTTTCGTTGTTCAACATCCAGCGTAAATCAGTCGTGCTTTACCAAATAAACCAAAGCAATAAAAAAAGAACTAACAATACATGTCGAGTACCAAAGTAGTAAAAAAAGAACTAATAATACCTGTCGAGTTTTGTTATCTTTTTTCTACAACACTAACTCTTAAAAAAAAATATGATGAATAATATAGAACAATGACTTCTTTTATGGAAGTATTTAGCTTATTTTTGTTTTCTACGTGAATTCATAGAATAAATTCAAATCCCATACAAATTGGAGAATCATTGTCCAAAAAAACTAAAATGCTATCCAAAAGGAATTAGGATAGTGGTACTGTCTAAAAGGTTATGATTTTATCTTTAGCACTCGGTGGATGTTAAGTACAAAAAAAAAAAAAAAAGTGAAATTATCTATAGCAACTATACTCCATATCAAATAATGTAAGAGTTGGAACTCTGTACGAATAAGAATTTAGAAGTCTATGCAAATTCATATTAGGCCCAACGTTATAAATTTATTTTTTATAGAATTATCTTTTTAAGAAATAATAGGGGTGATTACAATTTTATCCTGACTTAACTTTAAAATTTAAGAGTATAAAAGTCGTTTAATATTTAAAAGATATTTTGGTCGATCAACATTTAGCGAAAATTATTCGTGCTTTTATAATATGTAGAAGATAGATAGATAGATAGATAGATAAAATTGTTTTCTCTAGTCAAGTTCTATGCTTTATCTCTCCTCCTTTCAGATATTAAAGTTCTATTCATTTCTCCTTTTAGTTTGATATTTTTTATACGCAGTATAATCCAAATTTAATCATATGTTTTGGACGAGTAAAGAGTAAACTTCTTTTGATTTAATTTATCAAGTAAAAGTTAGTCAGCTTAGTATATAGCTTATGAGATAGCGAATTGTCTTGAAAAACCTGTAAACTTAACACAGGCACACAGAAGAAGAAGCAACAGCAGCAATGAAATTGCTAAATTGTAAACATTGTAAATTATGACTATATTTTAAACACCACTATTAAAAGTTGCTACCTGGTGGTGTCATTTCTACATTTAGTTAGCTCTTAACCTCTTTTTTTTTTTTTTTTTTTTTTTATTACATAAGGGTAGGGGAAGGTGATTATAATGTGGGGATTCGAACCCTCACCAGCAAGGTGAGAGTTCATGTAGCCAACCAACTGAGCTACTAGATCCCTACAATTAGCTCTTAACCTCGTCCCAGAAAACAAGCTTATTTAATGTCCTAAACCGGATTAGTCCATTTGCATGTGTATTTGTTCACTAAATAGGTCATTAAACCGCATTAAGCATACAAACATACTCCCTCCGTCCCATATTAGTTGGCCACTTTCTCTTTTACATGTCCTTTAAGAAATCATAAATGGAAGTGTATATTTACTATATTACTCTTATCTATCTGCAATAAATTACACTCTAATCAATATTGGTTACTTTGAAAAACAATTAATGTTAAGGATAAAATAAGAAAAAATTAATTAATTACATCTTGATTTTGTAAATGAACAAGTATTTTGAGACATATATTTTTAATAATGTGACCAATTAATATAGGACGCAGGAAGTATTTCTTTTTCTCCCCCTTCTCTTCTTGAACTTTTTCACATTAAACTGCATTAAACCCGAGACCCCAACTTCTTGATATTCGTCCTATATCGAAGTACTTAAAAGGACAAATAAGTATAAGGCACAAAATGAAGCCCTTCACCACCAATGTGGGAAAGAGCAGCTATCCAATTCCCAAAATATAACAAACTATTAATTCTAACATAAAGTATTTGGGTGTGGCACAACAGATACTAGCAAGGGACACTATTAATTGGAAGTTAAACTCTAACAACACATTAATTAGAACAGACTCGATAATGTCGTAGTTAATCTTTGTTTGAAAAATACTTATCAACCTTCGATATTTATAGCAACTCATTTAATTTATTGATATTTTAGTGATGAATTAAAGTAAAAGCATATACAGTATTAATAAAATACAAGTAAAAATATCATATACTTGCATTGATCTGGTGCAAATAATGATTTGTCTTCATCCTTCTCGTAGAAAAACAGATCATTTTACAAATATAAAAAGTATCAGCAATGTGCGGCTAGAAAGAACTTGCCTTTTCCATTTATAGCGGCGGCTGTGAAATGAATAACTAGACAAAGAAAAAAGAAGCCTATTATGGTTTAATGCAGTTTAATACAACAATAATGTACCCTTTGAAATCCCACAAAATGGGGTTCGGGGGTTTAGTGCAGTTTAATGTGAAAAAAAATAAAAGATGAAAAGGGGGATTTTGGGGGGGGAGGGGGGAAGAATACCATATGTCTGTATGCTCAATGCGGTTTAATGACCTATTTAGTGAGTCTGTTTTAATTAATGCGTTATTAGAGTTTAACTTCTAATTATAGTGTGCCTAGCTCGGAACTATTGTGCCACCCAAATACTTTATGTTAGAATAATTTGTTATATTTTGGGAATTGGATTGTTGTTTCTTCAGTGGTGAAGGGCTTCATTTAGGGCATTATAAGTCTTTGTCCTTTTAAATATTTTGATATAGTACCCATGTTCCTAAGTGTGTGTGAATATTTTTATTATATATTACATATAATTAAATATTAGTTTATTTGAATTTTAAATTAAAATTCAAATAAATAAAATGTGTCTGTTTATCAAATAAATATTATATTTTGTTTTTGTTTTATTCTGAAGGCAATCATTTGTATTTTCCTAAAAATCAGTATACAAGCGACAACTCTTTGAGGATAGTCGATTCTTTACGCCAATGTTTCCTTCACTTTAGGCGTTGGAAGAGAGGGGTTAGGTTTGGGTAAAAATTTGTGCCTATTTGGCGTTATATTAAATTAATAAGGTAAAATATATGTGTTTTATATAGAGGCAGAGGTAAGATTTTGAGTTTATGGGTTCAAAATACTATGAAAGGCCGTTTACTTTTTATTTTTATGTTAAGGTTTCATCCATATGATTGGAGGAGTTAGACATGACTCCAACCTGTATATTTAACACAAATCATAATTACACGAAGGAGGACGTAAACCTCAGCCTCTAAAACATTGTGGATGTTGGTTATAACCAACTTTAGATACATATGACTACAAAAATATCCAGCCCGCACAATGTTGTTAGAGTAATTGTTAGAACTTTGTGAAGCATCATCAGAGGATGCAATGTACATATTTTCCATCAGAACCCAAAAGTAGTTATCTAGTTGCATTAATAACATATTTGTTTTTCTTTTGTCTAAATCTAAAGTTTGTGATTTCAACAGCTTCCAATTTCATTGAGGCTCTAACCTTGATTAGAAGGAAGAGAAACAGCCTCTATGAAGATGGATGATCTTTTTTATTCTTCTCCCACATTTGCAAGTATATCAACAGTGTTATTACCCTCCCTGAGGGTGTGAAAGGCAGTTTACTTCATTCTAGAGATATATTAAGTGGATTTTTAGACACAAATATAAAGTATAGATCAAAGCTATTGGGTTCTATTAAACCCGTAAGCTGAATGGAAGCGCCGTTTTATATATATACACCTATCACTTAGTTATGATTAGTGACATGTTTATTAGTTTAATAATTAACCAGTTAAATTGCTTGGTACATAAATCCCAATTCCTACTAAAAAAATTTACTGGATTGGATGTATGGCTACATTTTGAAAAAAAGGTAGATGCGTTATTTTTGTTTTAATAATTGAATCACCATTAGTTATTAGTACTACTTGTTTTTTCCGGAATTATTTATTGCTTTTATGATTGGATCAAAGAATATAATAAAGCATCCTACAGACTAAAGAGATTCTCTTATTTTGTGTTCCTTAACCAATTGAAAAGTAAATAGTTTTTTTTTTTATTATAGTAGTTATAGTTTCTAATAATCCTTTTTTAATTCTTTATTTCAAGTTGTTTGAAGAGCAACATTGTATGGGTGAAAATCGCGCCTAACACGTGGACCAACATGTAGTTGGCACGTGTCAGTTAAATACAATGACGTAGAAAGATCTGATGGTAATGCCGAGCATAGCATTTACGAAGAGGTAGTTGATACCGATGATATGGTCAACGAAGAGAACATCAACGGTAACGACATACGAGACCCTCTTGATTACACATTAAATAGAGTTAATGCAGTAATGACGAAACGGTTTGTGACAGCCAGAATCAAGGAATTAAATGACAATCATTAATTAAGCAATTAATGATTGTCGTTACATACACACAACGGGAAAGGCACCAGATAGGACCAGATACCTACAAATAGCACCTTCACTTGTATATCTAGGCATCAAATACTTACAAAAAGAAAATACATTACTATTGATTACTTTCTGCTGATTATTATTGTTCTGATTCTCTTATCATCAAGCTCTTATTCATTCTTGAAAAAGGAGAAATCCATTACTGATATTCATCACAGTTGGCATAAGTTTACTTTTTCCCTTTGTTTACTTATTCTTTATCAACCTTTAGTAACTCGTTTGTGTTAATTCAACCATCTTTATCAAATTACTACCAACTGTAGTTAACCTTATTTAACTTTTAATACGAATTTAACTATTTGGGAAAAGTACGATTTTTGACCCAAACAGTTTGGCGCCGTCTGTGGGAATTCTACCGTTGGCCCTGTGGTTTGGTTTTCTTCACACAAACGTTATTACTTTGGTATTTTAATTTCTTTTGTTTTTGCATTTCAGAAATGATAGGATCCATACCTACACCCATTGATGAAAATAGGAACGTCAATGATGAAGGATTGGTTGACGCAACTAACGGAACAACATGAGACACGTCAATGGTGGACCCAAATCAAGCTTCAATCTCGATAGGTGATTTGCGGGAATTTTTGAAAGGGGAGATGGCAGCGGTGATAAAGCAAATGATGGTTGAAATGCGACAAAATCCCTCATGACCACCTCCATTAAACGGGGTTGCTGGTTCAAGTTGGTCAATTCCCCTTGAGCAAAGAAACTTAATAGTCGAGCCAACTAATGTCGATGATCTCGGGTTATGGCAATGCTGATATCAATCCAATCATACCCGTACCAATATTGCAGCGGTTCGAGGAGCATATGAAAAAAAATTCAAAGAACACGAGGAGAGAATCAATAGAATACCTGGGGCACTGTTAGGATTTTAATCCCAAATCCGACCTTTGTAAGCAGGTTTCCAGGAAAGATTGGAGGGTCACAGCTGGACCACTTAAATACCAACCTCCTTAGACAGAACCTACTTACGCCGTGATGTAAGCGAAGGATAAATAACACACACAGATTTATAGTGGTTCACCCTCAATGTGAGAGCTACGTCTTCGTCGTTGCTGCAGATCTTATTAAAGAAGAAATATTACAAGTGTTTACAACACTCAACCTCACAACCCCAATCCCAATTACACTCAAGAATTTTTACTAAAAATTCTCTCAAAGACTTCTCTTAAGCCTTTGACTAAGAGTATTTCTCTTAGATTTTTCTCTTTATGGGATGTGTTGTCTTCTTCAATTTTTAGTGTTTATAGCAAATGAGAAAGCTTCCCCATTTATAGGTATGAGATGAACCTATTCATGTCATTAGTGACTCAAGCAAGCACTTGACAATTTTGCCAAAGACAAGGAAGATGTTTTATTCCTCAAAACAAGGGAAGTGTTTTCTTCCTCAAAACAAGGGAAGTGTTTTCTTCCCTAAAATAAGGGGATGGACCCAACAAATCTCCCACTTGAAGGCTAATTTTAATTAGTCTTCACACTTTGATCGATGCAGCAGCTCTTTCCTAGTTTCATACTTCGTGCAGGCCAACTGAAGCTGAACATAGCTTCAGTTTGTCTATCGTCACTGCCTTTGTCAGCATGTCTGCTGGATTCTGACTCCCTGCGATCTTCTCAAGCACTAACGCTCCATCTTCCAAAGCTGATCTAATGAAATGGTACCGGAGTTGTATGTGCTTCGTTCGAGCATGGTAGACCGGGTTCTTTGCCAAATGAATGGCACTTTGGCTATCACAATATAGCACACTTCCTTCGTGGTCCTGATCCGATTCCCGCAGAAAAGATTGTAGCCACATCATTTCCTTTGTGGCCTCCGTCACAGCAACGTACTCAGCCTCACAACTAGAGAGAGCTACTATCTTTTGCAACTTGGAAACCCAAGAGATTACAGTACCTCCGAAGGTGTAAACATACCCGGATGTGCTCTTTCTGCTATCAACATCACCACCGTTGTCAGCATCAACATACCCTTGCACTCCTGTTTCTGATTTTCGAAAATACAGAGCTGAACTCGAGCTGTCTTTCAAATATCTGAATATCCACTTCACAGCCTCCCAGTGTTGCTTTCCCGGATTGCTCATAAATCGGCTGACAACTCCCACTGCATGTGCAATGTCTAACCTTGTACATATCATTACATACATAAGACTACCGATTGCAGATGCATAAGCTATCTTGTCCATCTTCTTCTTCTCATCCTCGGTTTTCGACGACTGATCCTTTGACAACCGAAAGTGTCCAGCCAAGGGAGTGTTGACTGGCTTGGCATCATGCATGTTGAACCTTTTGATAACTTTCGTCACATATTCTTCTTGTGAGAGTTTGATGCCCTCCTTGCTTCGGTCAATTCTCATCCCAAGGATTTGCTTTGCAGCTCCCAAATCCTTCATTGCAAACTCTTCCAATAACCATTTTTTCAACCGATCAATCTCCTGTAGGTTTGCTCCTACGATTATCATGTCGTCGACATAGAGTAGCAGTATCATGTACGAGTCTTCAAATTTCTTGAAGTAACAACAGTGATTTGCCTCGCACCTTGAAAAATCATCTTTCTTCATAAAGCTGTCAAACTTTAAATACCACTGTCTTGGAGCTTGTTTTAGTCCGTACAGACTCTTTTGAAGTTTGCACACCAGATTCTCCTTTCCTTTGACTTTGAATCCCTCCGGCTGTCGCATGTAGATTTCCTCGTCTAGATCACCATGAAGAAATGCAGTTTTCACATCCATCTGTTGCAGATGTAGATTTTCCTTTGCTACCAGTCCAAGAACAGTTCTGATAGTCACCATCTTGACTACGGGATAGAAGATCTCCGTATAGTCGATGCCTTATTTCTGTTGAAATCCCTTTGCAACCAGCCTTTCTTTATAACGCTTGCTTCCATTGGTTTCTTCCTTTATCTGATAAACCCATTTGTTTTGCAATGCCCTCTTATCCTTTGGAAACTCGGCTAACTCCCATGTATGATTTGCCAATAGTGAATCCATCTCATCTTTCATTGCCAGCTCCCACTTAGTCGATTCATCGACTTGCATTGCTTCTTCATAACATTCCGGCTCCCCTCTATCAGTGAGTAGAATGTAGTTGAGGGATGAAGAGTACCTGTGAATCGGCTTCCTGATCCTGGATGATCTACGCAGTTCTGTGATTGGCGTCTGTTTATTTGTTTCAGAATCAGCACTTTCATCAGCACCTTCTCGGATTGTTTGTTCCTCTGCCTCGGCTGTACCTGGCTGCGGCTCAGGTGTTGGGAAGTCCCTCAAATTGACTATTTCCGATTCCTTGTCCTGACATTCTAATTTTTTTTGCAACTTGTCTTTGTATAGTACCTCTTCGTTGAAGACAACATTCCTGCTTCAGATGATCTTTCGATTTTGTTCATTCCAAAATCGGTAACCAAGCTTGCTTCTAGCCGTATCATCATTATGAACATATGATAAGCAGCCGAACACTTTCAGAAATGAAAGATTGACCTTCTTGCCACTCCAGACTTCTTCTGGAATTCTGAAATCCAAGGGAACTGATGGTCCTCGGTTAATTAAGAAGGCCGCGGTATTGACTGCATCTGCCCAGAATGTCTTGGGCAGTCCAGAGTGTATTCTCATACTCCGAGCACGCTCGTTCAACGTTCGGTTAATTCTTTCGGCTATTTCATTTTGTTGCGGCGTTCCAGGAATAGTCTTCATCATCTTGATCCCATTATCGGCACAGTACCGTTTGAAATCACCATCAGTGTATTCTCCGCCGTTGTCGGACCTCAAACACTTCAACTTGTGGTTTGTTTCATTCTCAACCATGGCTTTCCATCTTATGAATACACTAAACACATCGGATTTATTTTTCATAAAGTAAACCCACACCTTCCTGGTTGAATCATCAATGAAGGTCACGTAGTAGTGTGATCCTCCAAGAGAGGGGACAGTGGTAGGTCCCCACACGTCTGTGTGCACCAATTCTAGCTTCTCGGCCTTCAACTCCCTGCCTGCATTTGAGAAGCTTACTCGCTTTTGTTTTCCGAGAATGCAGCTCTCACACGTATGAAGGTCCACCGTCTTCAGCTTCGGAATTAAGCCATTTGTCACCAACAGCTTCATCCCCTTCTGGCTGATACGTCCCAGCCGACAATGCCAAAAATCTGTCTTCTTTGTGTTGTCAACCACAGCAACAGTATCACGACAGCTAGTCGTCATGTAGAGAGTGCCAATCTTCTTTCCTCGGCCAAATACCATAGCACCTTTCGCCACCTTCAAAGACCAATTACCAAAGTTGAGATCATATCCCTCATCATCAAGCTGACCTACTGAGATCAGGTTTCGCATCAGCTTTGGAACATGTCTAACTTTTGTAATCTTCCACGAGGATCCATTTGACATCTTCAAATTAATGTCTCCCGTGCCAACAACGTCTAGCGGCTCTCCATCGGCTAAATAAACTTTGCCGAGATTCCCAGCCACGTAGTTTGTCATTATATCATGATGTGGGGTGGTATGAAAGGACGCTCCTGAGTCAAGCACCCAAGAGTCTATTGGGCTGTCAACCGATAGCTACAACGCATCGCCAATGTCTTCTGTAGCAGCGTTGATTCCAGCCCCCTTGTTGTCCTCCTTCTTTGGCGCCCTGCAGTTCTTCTTGAAGTGACCTGGTTTTCCACAGTTCTAACACTCAAGTGTTCGTCCTGGTCTGGATTGACCCCTGCCATTCCTTGACTTCGATCTGCCCCTATTTCGGTTGTAGTTTCTGTCATAATTTCTGCTTCTGTTTTCAACATTAAAAGCAAAACTCGTCGATGCCTCTCCAGAATCTATCCTGCGCACCTCCTCACCAAGGATACGATCCCTAACATTGTTGAACTTTAGTTTGTCACTGCCGACAGAATTCCTAACCGCTGCTCTCATTGGCTCCCAGCTATTTGGTAGGGATGCCAACAAAATTAGAGCTTGTACTTCATCATCGAAATCAATTTTTACCGATGACAATTGATTTACAATGGTATTGAATTCATTTATGTGTGCAGCAACATGAGCATTTTCCATCATCTTTAGATGAAATAGTTTCTTCATGAGAAATACCTTATTATTTGCCGAAGGTTTCTCATACATATCAGACAATACCTTCATCATATCTGCGGTGGTCTTCTCCTTTGCCACGTTGTGAGCAACGTTCTTCGACAGCGTTAGCCGAATGACTCCCAGAACTTGTCTGTCGAGGAGATCCCAATCTGCTTGCTTCATCTCCTCTGGTTTCGGACTCAGAGGTTCATGAAGCTTTCTGCCATATAAATAATCTTCAATTTGCATTTTCCAGAACGCAAAATCTGTACCATCGAATTTACCGATGCCGTGCGTCGTACCATCTTCGCCTCCCATCGTTTCTAAATCACAATACAACCTGTTGCTCTGATACTATTTGTTAGGGTTTGAATCCCAAATCCGACCTTTGTAAGCAGGTTCCCAGGAAAGATTCGAGGGTCACAATTGGACCACTTAAATACCAACCTCCTTAGACAGAACCTACTTACGTCGTGATGTAAGCGAAGAATAAATAGCACACACAGATTTATAGTGGTTCACCCTCAATGTGAGAGTTACGTCCACGTTGCTGCTGCAGATCTTATTAAAGAAGAAATATTACAAATCTTTACAACACTCAACCTCACAACCCCAATCCCAATTACACTCAAGAATTTTTACTAAAAATTCTCTCAAAGACTTCTCTTAAGCCTTTCACCAAGAGTATTTCTCTTAGATTTTTCTCTCTAAGGGATGTGTTGTCTTCTTCAATTTTTGGTGTTTATAGCAAATGAGAAAGCTTCCCTATTTATAGGTATGAGATGAACCTATTGATGTCATTAGTGACTCAAGCAAGCACTTGACAATTTTTCCAAAGACAAGGAAGATGTTTTCTTCCTCAAAACAAGGGAAGTGTTTTCTTCCTCAAAACAAGGGAAGTGTTTTCTTCCCTAAAATAAGGGGATGGACCCAACAGGCACCTCCCGCTATCAATAAAGAAGATGATAGTGACTACATATATTATCTATGGAAAGATTCTACAGATTTGGAACATGTTTCAGAAAGTTTCGACTTACCAAAAAAAAAAATGGAACTACAGACCCTCAGGATCACATCACGGCCTATACATTCGCTATTCGGCTTGTGATCTTGGGCCAAAGATGACTCGGTTTGTTATGATCAAATGATTTGGTCAAGTGTTGACGGGAGGAGCGCTAGATTGGTATGCAAGCTTACCCCCAAATTCGCTCGAATCCTTTGCGGATTTGGTGGATAAATTCAAATTTCTGTGTTTCGACATCAGAGGTAGTTGCAGCATTTGACAAATTGGGTAATGGGGTCAAATGGCCTGGAAAAATGAAATCATATCCGAGTAAAAGAAATCCAGAACATTTCTGAGAATTTCACAAAGGACATGGTCACAAAATCGAGGATTGCCACACATTACGGTTGGCAGTTGCAGATCTCTTCGAGCAAGAGCATTTGATGGAGTTGCTTTCGGAGAAAGGAAAACAAACATATTACCGGAACAGGGAGCAAGGAGTGCCGCCATCACTTCCCGACTAGAAGAGAGTAGTGAATTTTATTGCAGGTGGTGTAGACGTCAACGTCACCGGAGGATTAGACGTCAACAAAGTCACTTACACTTCAGGCGTGAAGTTTAAAAGAGTAACAACCATAAATGAAAAAAGGGATAGGATGGCTCTTGTCGAAGATTGTATCACCTTCGACAAAGTCGACGCCAATAATATGCAATTTTCGCATAATGACGGGTTAGTAATTACTTTACGCATCTTAGATACTAATATTAAACGTGTTTTTGTTGATCAGGGAAGTGCTGCCAACATCATAAACATCAGGGTCATAGAGGAAATGCAATTGACAAACAAAATAATCCGTAAATACTTTATGTTAGAATTAATAGTTTTTTATATTTTGGGAATTGGATTGTTGTTTCTTCAGTGGTGAAGGGCTTCATTTAGGGCTTTATAATTCTTTGTCCTTTTACATATTTTGATATAGTACACATGCTCCTAAGTTTTTGTGAGTAGTTTTATTATATATTACATATAATTAAATATTAGTGTTGACACCTAATTTTTTCCCTCCAAAAATTCAAATTAACTAGTTAAGCTTCTGCAGTCGCAAACAGAGTAAAAGAATAGGTCATAATTTCAAAAAATATTTTTTAAGACTAGTGCTGATGTTGTTTTGCCATTTCGGTGAAAAAATACTCTAATATATATTATGTATACTTTACATATAACTTTAAGTATAACTTATGTCAATTTTATCAATTTGAAAATCAATTTGCACAAAAACAAGGGTTTCAATTAAATACGCATTTTTGTCAATTCAAAGTTTTTTTTTTTTTTTACTTTGTTACAATCAAGAAGCTTAGCTAATTAATTGGATTATTAATTTATTTCAATTTGGTTGGATTTTAAAGAATTAATTTTTAGTTTGGGTTGAATTAACCATTTCTACAAAATGTGGTTACAATTAAAATGCGAAGGCTATTCTTTAAACCCAATTTGAGGCGACCTATTATATCCCAAAAAATCAAATCCTTTCTCCTTATCTTTATTCAGCCCAGAATTCATCCAGCCCAATACCACAACCCGACCCATTTCATTTACTAAACCCCAACGCCCCTTTCTCATTTTCATTGTTTTTTCTAGGGGTGGGCGTTCGGTTTTATCAAACTTCGGTTTGACTATTTCGGGTTCGGTTTTTTGAAGGTGGACACCAAACACCGAACCAAACTAGTTCGGTTCGGTTCTTTCGGTTTCGGTTTTTCAAAGTTCGGTTCTTTCGGTTTCGGTTTTTTAAAGTTCGGTTCGGTTTTTTCAACTCGGTTTTTTTAATATAATATTAGAAGTGATTCCATTGATACTAATTCATATTCTCAAAAGCAATAAAACATAAAACTGAAAATTGAAATCAAAATCAAACAAACAGGATACATAAGGACAGAAAACTATAATCATGACATAGGATTAGTAGGTGTTATATACATACCATAAGAATAATTAAGAAAACACATAAAGGACATACATTAATCCTAAAGAGACATCCTAGTTACCTTTCTTTGTTAAGGATATTTGATTTTTTCAATTGAAGTGGAAAATTAGGGATACAAATGCAAAAGAGGACTTATTAAAATTGGGTTTTTTTTGCTTTAAACTTAATGGGCCTGGACTATTTTAATTTTTTGGGGTAATGTACTAAATTTCGGTGTGCGTTCGGTTTTTCGGTTCGATTTTATCAAACTTCGGTTCGGCTATGTCGGTTTCGGTTTCGGATTTTTGATGATGGACACCAAACACCGAGTTCGGTTTGTTGAAGTTTTGGTTCGATTCGGTTCGGTTTTTCGGTTTTCGGTATTTATGCCCAGCCCTAGTTTTTTCCAGCAAAAATCAGAAAACAAAAACACAACGAACCCAGCTATCTCCATGGCCATTTTTGGCAAAGAGTCTTGCTCGCCCATTTTGGGTGATAACATTGATGATGCTCGTCCGTTTCTCCTTGTCCAGCTTGCAAACGGTAACTTTGATATTTTTCAATTTAATTTTCTTGACTTCTCTTGTATGATTCAGATTTGAAATCAATCAGACAAATTTCAATATTTGGCATTGTCCTACATCGAAACCCTAGAATTGGCCCTCTATAAATAGGAGTCCTTCTCTTCATTTTTTTCACAACCAAAAAGGAGGTTCTGGACACCTAAAATAGGTTTTTACACCCGCAAGAGTAGAAACTCGGCTAAGCCTTGAGTTTCTAGGAAGTTTCCTCAAGCTCTTTTCCCTTAATTTTAGTATTTATGTTTAGAAAGATGATTAGCGCATTCAGTACTTGTTTGCTTTGTTGGGTGATGAAGGTTATTATGTGTGCATTGGTTTGATGTCTAGCTGTTAAGATGACTTAGTTTCAATTCTGGTAAGTTTAGGTTAATATGGATGTGACGACTTAGTTATGAATTAGGTGTTTAAGTTCAATATATTCACTGTTTAAGCATAACTGAGGAGTAGTCATTTTCAGTTTCTTGTTCAGTGCACAAAGGGCTTAATTTAGAGATTAAAGATGTTTCTGATTTAACTTAAAGTGTGGCTGAGTTGGTTGCTTAAATCTCACTGTGTTTGAGTTCAAGTTAACAGTCAAGTTTTTTTTTTTTTTTTTTTGGATATTTACTCGTTAGGTTACATGAGAAACATGTAATTTCCACTTCTTTTTACAGATCTGAAATGTATGAAAGAAACTGTTTTTGGTGTGTATTATGAACACTTCTAATTGCCCTTGTTTTGAAAGTTGAATCTGAGTAGGGGTAGTTTAATATATAATTATGCCTTTAACAAGTTCATCCAATAGAGTATTTAGTTGAAGAAGGATTAGTTTTGAAGAATGTTAAAGTGCCCTGAATCTGTCCATAATGAGTGAATTCAAATTTAAAGTTTTCTCCTGAAACTAATTGAAGCATTGTAAAACAAGTCTTGGTTTTGGATGAAAACACATAGCTTAAAACCTCTTTCTGGTTCATGTTGTTATGTCTAATTGTATCCAGATGACTTCCTTTGGCTTTATTAAAAGTTTTACTTAAGTTTGTTTAGAATTCTATTTGAGAGAAATGAATTGGGAATGAAATGTTTGGAGTTGTTTACTTCAAAAGCCATTGGATAAATTTGAGGTGGTTCATTCCTTTATTTTAAATCCTTTTCCCTGTGAAATGTTGGTTTTTGGATTGATAGTTGATTGCTCTCATGTTAGCATGCCTTTAGCTTAAGATGTAATTGTTGATAGCTGATATCATAAAATTTTGCCATGTTGGTTGTGCTAAGCACGTGAGTTATTAATAGTTGTGTTCATGATGTATGCTGGCCAAAATTTATTTATATATGCTAACCCTTCATAACCTACAGTGTGTTGTGTCATGGAGTGATTACATTTATATGAAAACGTGGGAGATCCTCAGACCTGAACATCTGACTGCTTACTTGTTTGTTTTGAAGTAAAGATATCATTTAGTCTCATACTTTGGAATACATCAGGAGTCACATTGCAAATCTGGGCAGAAAATTGCTTTCCTTTGTAGAGCATAGTCCTGCACTAAGATTTCCTAACTATACATGTATTTAACTTAACAATTGTTTGGATTCAATCCTTTTTTTTAAAATGCTTAAGTACAAGTTCGAATCTATTTGATAGTTCTCTAGAGATTCAGTATTGAGTTGTTCTTTTTCTGCATTTAAAGATGGGAAATGTCTTTGCTAAAATCAGTTAGCCTTCTCTATGTTGTGTTCAAATCTTGACCAACCTGGTCCCTTCAATAGTTTTCTTCCCTGTATTGTTTGTTATATTGTCCTGGTGGTTGAAAGCTAAGGCAAACTTAGGGATTGGTTTAGCCTCCTTCGATAGCCTGCCATGCCCAAAGTTTGAGAAACCTTTTGATCGTGTGCGGCATCAAAATATGAAAGGTGGTAACCCCCTTCATTGTTTAGGCCTTTGAGTTTAAGGTTTTATTGTAGTGTTGATGTTTAAAATCTATCTTAGAGGTTGTCTCAAGGCATCTACAATATTGAGTTATGTTTCATGTGTAGTAATTTACTAGTTTCTAAGGTCTTACTCATTAAGTCGTGTTGAATGCTTGTTGTCCTGTTATTTGTCAAGACCATGCTTTGAATATTTAAACCAAGATGTGATATTATCTTGTTACAATCATTCTATGTACAAATACTCATCCTTCACCCCTTGTTCTTTTGCATAACTTGGGGGACTTCTCCAAATCCCAAATGTCACTGAGCTGCTACTGAAGTTGAATTTATGCTGTACTTTGAAATGGAGGAGTATTGCCACTACTGCCTGCTATCATGTTGCTCTGAACTGCTGCAACTAGTTGGCTGCACCTGAGATTTTGAAACTGCTGTTGTGTGTGGTTTGTCATTGCTCTATTTTGGTCCCATGCTTGCTGCATCTTGAGATTGGACCTGCTACATCTTAAAGAGGCTTTTGTTTTGTATTCTATAAGAAATAAGTGATGCACTTTTGGGGTTGGCTGCTATAGGGATGCTCCATTTTGAGGATGATTTGTTTTTGCACTTTGAGACCTTTGCTATTGTCTCATTTTGAAATAAAAATCCTATGTTGTTGTCTTGTTGCTTTACTGTGGCTGCCTTTGTGGTTGTTTATTGCTTCAACATATGGTTGAGATGCTGGTGCTACATTGATGTGCATCTGCTACATTTTCTTTGCCAAACAGCTGCTGCTTATGGCTGCCTACAGTTGCTTTTTGTTGTTTCATCTCGCTGCTATCTGTGGTTGTTTATTGCTACTGTTTGTTGTTTCTTGCTATTGTATGTTGATCATCAGCTGCTGCTTTGATTTTAAAAGAAACGTACATATATTATACTTGCCACTGCTTGTTATTTTTTCTAAAAAATATGAACAGATTACTACGCTCGGTGAAAATCCCACTGATTTGAACAGATGTTAAAAAGGCCGATGAGAAAATTTAATTTGAGGCCATGCCTTGTCCGGAAAAGCTATCCCTCGATTTAGGCAATGATAATCTCACAGGGATATTGCCACGACCCAACCTAGGGCCATGACGAGTGACCGAGCTTAACCTGTCCGATAACGCAACTTATGTTACTTGTTCTCAAATATGGCATTCAATAGGTTTTTTTTTTAACTAAGTCGGAAAGCGGTAATTAGAATACCGCAGTCAACCTGTAACTCAAAACATTCCAAAGCATATTTATATATATATATATATATATATATATATATATATATATATATATATATATATATATATATATATACATGACATAAGACAAGGCGAGCCAACGAGGCTACCACCACTTCTGTACAACAAAATAATGGCCGATAAGGCCAAACAGTAACCATGACACCCACGCTGTTCGCAGACTTCTAAAGAGTATGACCCGCAATATATATACACAAAATTATACCAAAACAGGAACAGTCTCCGAAGCAAGTGGGGTTGTCTGACTCCCAGTGTTGACTCCTCCTAGGTGGCTGGATTGCCGAGCCGCGTCCCTGAACCCGCGGGCATGAAACGCAACCCCCGAAGAAAGGGGGTCAGTACGGAATATGCAAAGCATTACTGAATCATAAACAAGGAAAGTGCAGCAGTAAGCAAGTTTAGGATTCAAACTGTGAGGAACCTGAAACGGCATTCTGACCAAGTCCTGTGGCCCTTACCCAAATACTAGCGTGCATAATATAAATACTGTATACGCAAATTCTAGAATACACAATATAAGTTTAGTATCACAAGAGTCCCTTCGGACGGCCGCTTCCGGCTTAATAACAATGATGGCCCCTTCGGACATGCCGCTTGCGACAAAATAATAATAATAGCCCTGGCCCCTTCGGGCATGCCGGTCCTGACATAATAATAGTAGTCCTGGCCCCTTCGGGCATGCCGGTCCCGACATGGTAATAATGATGGTGTCCACACAACTTAATCTACGAATATCAATACAAAGAAGTGATGCTATGAAGTGTAAACTTAACTCGTAAATGAAACGAAATAGTAAAATCTCGCACTCCCTTCGGAGTGGTTTTGAAAATCTAAATAGTAAGATCTCACTTTGTGTTTCCTTTAGTATAAAACTAATTTTCTTGAAATCATTAGTAACATATAAATCAATTTTAAGACTCAATGGACAAGTATACTTATCGACACCTGAAGGCTCAGAAACAAGTTTCGGCTCAATCCGATTTAGTATAAGAAAGTTATGAGCGTTTGAAGTACAGAACCTTCTACGAACGTTTCAGAAGCCATTTTTGGAAAATCAAAGCAAAAATCATGTTAGGTACCTTTCGAGTATCGTTATGGATCAAATCGGATAGAGCTTTTGGAACCATATGTACGTATCAAAATGTATCAAAGACTCGATGGAATAATCAAACGTGCTATCATTTGAAAAACCAAGACATTAGTCATATCAATTATCTCTCGAATGCCATTCGGAAACATATCAACCGAACTTCGGACATCATAGATACGCATCAAAACCATATGAAACAACTTATGGAAATCAAGAACGTTAGCCATCCTAGTGTCTCTAAGGATAGGAATCTCTTTGAGGTCATACATATACGTCATCTACTTGTTTCATAAGGATCATGCCAAAAGAAAGAAAGGTTAGGCTTTACATATCTTGTTTGCTTCCTAAGCTAGTTCGAACTTAAGTCTCGTCTTTCGTAAGATCTACAACAGTGTCAAAAGATATCAAACATTAGCTATGGACACTTAAGAGTCCAATCCTAAACTAACACTTTGTTTACAGAAATTTCGGCAGCACCTCCCCTGTAATACAACCAACCCCGAGAATCCAACTCGGCCAAATCATCAACAACAATACCAACAACCATATTTCCAACTTCAACAATTAATTCAAAACGCATTCTAACATCGGTAACCATTTCTACGCAATTCGACGGCATTTCACTTATGTTCAAATTAACCACAACAACACAATCTAAAATCTTCCAACTTACCAAGAATAACAACAACACATTCCTTCCTTCCAAATTCATAAACTACACCAACAATTCACACACTAACAACATTATTTTCCATAAATACAAGAAGTGATATTATAGTCACGTTAGCTTCTAAAACGACTCTCCAACACTTACAACTTCAACTAGAATCATCGAACTTTCATTATCAACATAGAATCCACAACAACAACAACCCAAAACACTAGATAAAATAATTGAGTCATTATTCCTACACAACACACATATATACGGCCACAACATACATCCATATTTTTCATGAATTTCGCTCATTTTTACATACTACAACATACACAACCATCCATAACATATAAAAGAAGATTAATTCTTACCTTTTTCCCTTAACTTCTCACTTGACTAGAATTATGGTCTTGCAACAAATAGGGATCTACTTGCTCCAACAATTATACCACGTTAAAGAGGACCTTCGAATTAGTGGGAATACTAGAAGAAAATATTTTTTTTTGGATCAAAATTGAAGGCTTCAATTTTTTTCTTTTTTTTTTCTTGGCTGAATGGCCCTTGTGGTTGTCTTCTTTCTCCAAGTTTCTTCAATGTTCTAAGAATGAAGAATGGAACATATGCTATATTTATCATCTATTATTCATTAATATTGGACTCCCATGTGGGCCAAGGCCCACCCCACATGGCCGGCCACTTGGCCCATTTTATTCAAGCCCAATTTTTTTTTTTTTTTTTTTTTTTTGCAATTCATGAAAATTTATTTTCCAAATTCCAATTTTTCCCTTAGTCTTTCTAATAGTTCCACATCAAAATTTTTCATAAACAATTCATATATTAAACAAGATCAAAATATAGCTTGGCCCTTAACTTGTCGCAATTATCTTGACATATCCGAATGTACAAAATATGGGATATAACAGATATCACGAGGTAGGAATCAACATGCGCTTGGCAAGGCAACTAGAATGGCCACTAGTTTGTAGCCGCGACATGATTCGGGTTCCTTTGCCATATTCGGAACCGTGAGTCTGAGCCTCTGTAATCAAAGCTCTCAAAGTTTGATACAAGTCCGAGGGATATTATTATTTATGTTCCTAAATGTCACTCTATGGGGGTGGCGTATCATTTTGACTAACTACTTTCCTTTTCATTGTGCGAGGTACCAATAAAACAAGCAGGGAAAGCAAAGCTTAAGGACGAAATAAAAGGATCGGATGCTTAGAGCTTTGGACGAAGACTAGAAGAGTATGGGATTTGGGCCCAAGGCCGACAAAGCTAAACTTTCCTCCCTTCTTTATTTTTGTATAAAACATGCTTATTTTATATGTTTACATTCACTTTGTATGAACATGCTTTTTGTTGTAAATATTTGTTTAGATATTGAAACCCTTATAAGTTGGAACTTAGGATTCAAGTAGACGATATTTCAAATTGCACCCAACTGATAAAAGAGTTGTATTCCATTTGATTAAAGTAACTAAAAGTGAAAGAGTACTTTCTTGCACAAAAAAGTTGATTATCTCTGAATATATCCTTAAAAATATATTTCATAATTTGAGAAACTTAAGAAAAGAAACTAAAAAGAAATATTTGGGTTAGACCCAACTTAATGAATTCAAATGAGTGGAATTTCTTTCAAAGCCCAAGTTTGGGAAAATAATTCTGAGGATATGGTTGACCAAAGAGATAAAATGTGGATAATGTATGAATTAATAAAAGACTATACATATATGTATACATATGTATGTTCTTACAAACAAACACATGGCATTAGTTTTAGACAGGGCATACCCGATATTACTATTTTTACCCGAATATTTTTAAATCCGAACTCAAAGTACCCTTACTTAAAGGGAATTTGTTTAATTCTTTTAAAGCCAAAATGATATGCCATGACCATATTTTTATACGGGAAACTAAACAAAGCGTAAGCGGTTCATACAAAATCGCACATTGAAGCTCGAAGGTCAATTGTATCATACAGATCCTTAATACTAGCGTGCCTAACACCTTCCCTAGGGTATTACAAGAACCCTTAGCTAGAACTCTAGATTACGAAGGATTTTTCATTGTATTTGAATAAACCCTTCACCACCGGTTTTCCTAATTTCCTAAAAAAAATAAGGTGACGACTCTTTTTCAAAACAAAGTCAGAAAGAGCACCAACAAACTCGTAGTAGCTTTCCGAGTGCTAACCCCGACCGCGAAATGCGAAGCGTAACAATTAGTTTATTTGAATTTTAAATTAAAATTCAAATAATAAAATGTGTTTGTTTATGAAATAACTATTATATTTTGTTTTTGTTTTATCCTAAAGACAATCGTTTGTAATTTCCCAAAATCAGTATACGAGCGACAACTCCTTGAGGATAGTCGATTCTTTAAGCCGCAAAGTCGTTCTCTGTTAATTTTTCTTTCACTTTAGGCATTGGAAGAGAGGGGTTTATTAAATTAATAAGGTAAAAGATATGTGTTTTATATAGAGGCAGAGGTAAGATTTTGCGTTTATGGGTTCAAGATACAAAGAAAGGCAGTTTACTTTTTATTTTTATTTTAAGGTTTCATCCAATATGATGGAGGAGTTAGACATGACTCCAACCTGTATATTTACCACAAATCATAATTATATGGAGGAGAACTTAAACCTTAGCCTCTAAGACATTGTAAAAGTTGGTTATAACCAACTTCAAATACATATGACTACAAAAATATCCAGCCCGCTCAATGTTGTTAGAGTAATTGTTAGAAATTTGTGAAGCATCATGAGAGGATGCAATGTACATATTTCCCATCAGAACCCAAAAGTAGTTATCTAGTTGGATTAATAACATATTTGTTTGTCTTTTGTCTAAATCTAAAGTTTGTGATTTCATCTGCTTCCAATTTCATTGAGGCTATAACCTTAATTAGAAGGAAAAGAAACAACCTCTATGAAGATGGATGATCTTTTTTATTCTTCTCCCACATTTGCAAGTATATCAACAGTGTTATTACCCTCCCTGAGGGTGTGAAATAGGGTTGGGCGTTCGGTCGGTTTGATTTTTCAGTTTTCAGTTTGTATAAAATAGGAATCGAAACCGAACTGAAATAGGTTCGGTTCGATTCGGTTTTTTCGGTCGATTTTTTCGGTTTAGATATGGATGACACAGTTAAGCATCAATTTAACAGAAACCAAATGACAACCATTCTATTATCTTCTCTCTGTCCAATCTTTAGCACTGGTATACAAAAGCCAGCTATAATCAATTGGATCCAGACTTTATGGTTTCAACATTCACAATAGATGAAACAAACTGGAGGATTAGTAAGATATCCTGATAGTGAGAAGCAATCAACACTTTAGCCAGACAATCAACTGTTTTGGTCTCTTTGTTTCTCCTCTCAGTATAAGCTTTATACATTTTCAAGAAATTTGTCATATTTTCTCTACTATAATAACACATAGACCACAGTCACATATTATAGAAGTATTTTTTTTTTTTGCTTGGGTAGATGATATTAGATGGATAGTTGGATACGGTATCAATAATTGGGTTGAACTTGGATATTTTTATATTGGGATTGGGATTTGGGCCTTTTAGTTTATTATTTATGGGCAGAAGCCCAATATATATATGTATAATATATGTTTCAAGAAAAAAAGGCTTGTTAAAATTCAGTTTTTCGGTTTAACCGAATTAAATTTTGCATAAACCGAAAATCGAACCGAATTGTTGAAATCTTATAAATTTAAATCGAACCGGACCGAATAAACCAAAAAACCGAAACCGAAATTAACTTCGGTTCGGTTCGGTCGATTTTTTCGGTTTGAACCATATTATGCCCAGCCCTAGTGTGAAAGGCAGTTTACTTGATTCTAGAGATATATTATTTAAATATATTAAGTGGATTTTTAGACACAAATATAAAGTATAGATCAAAGCTATTGAGTTCTGTCAAATCCATAAGCTAAATGGAAGCGCCGTTTTATATATATACACCTATCACTTAGTTATGATTAGTGACATGTTTATTAGTTTAATAATTAACCAGTTAAATTGCTTGGTACATAAAGCCCAAATCCTACTAATTTTTTTTCCTGGATTGGATGTATGGCTACATTTTGAAAAAAAGGTAGATGCGTTATTTTTGTTTTAATAATTGATCACCATTAGTTATTAGTACTACTTGTTTTTTCCGGAATTATTAATTGCTTTTATGATTGGATCAAAGAATATAATAAAGCATCCTACCGACTAAAGAGATTCTCTTATTTTTGTGTTCCTTAACCAATTGACAAAGTAAATAGTTTTTTTATTATAGTAGTTAGAGTTTCCAATAATCCTTTTTTAATTCTTTATTTCAAGTTGTTTGAAGAGCAACATCAATAGCGTGCATTAACTTGCAATATCCAAAACTTATGATTTGCTGTTTTTTTTTTTCTCTTTGTGAAACTTCTATAGTTCTATACTCCTCTGGGGTGTTAGCAAACTGCTATCACCGACCAAATGAAGAAAATTTTAAAAGCAAAAATTGAGTGACTGTTCCTCTTAATTTTAGAGCTGGTTCTTTTTTCTTCTTCTTTTGTTTATAAAGAAATAAAGATATCTCGTTGCTCAAAGACAAAACATTAGTACTAATAATTTTTCTAGTAAACGAAAAATGGTAAAGTATCACCTTGTTAACATCGCTCAATTAATCAAAAAGAGGCATGAAAGTTTCCCCTTATAGCTGCTTGTTCCCATTTCTTGCTCAAAAATAGCATCAATCTTGCCCCTATTTTCAGTCCAATTGTCAAAAACTCTTACTCATCTTAAAAGGCCATCAATCTTCTGTTTTTGATTTTAATTTGATTGATTAGAAAGTGATAAGTCTACATTCTTTGAGTTAAAGGATATCTTCAAAATCTTATATTCTAAGTGATGAGCTAGCATTTCTGAAAACTTTGAATCAAACTCAGGACCTTCTGTGACATTTTATGAATTTGAAACATGTGCTGATTTTAATGCACTAAGCTTTTATTACGCGCGAAGTCAGAGAAAGGGTTACACCAAATTACGTATATTCTATGCAATCTTATCTTACATTTTTGCAAGAGGCTATTGCCAACTATTTTGCTCTGACTATCCAAAATTGTTGAATCTTTAAAAAAACACTATTTTTGAAGGACCTGACACACACCCGACGACATTTTTATAGAGTTCTAGCAACATAGATTTCCATCCCTTGATTTTACTTGGAATATTTCAAGCCTGAACCATGAAACATTGTAGAAATTTAATGAGATTTGATTACCCGACACACCCTTAATATTCATTCGAACTAAACTAATATTGCTAGATAAAAATTTCTCAGTATTCATCCTACATAATAAGGAACCATACTTAAAATTCTGGGGCACCAAACATTACAGATGTTCTTTGAGGTTGTAGACAAACTTTTTGTTTCTGAAACTAATTTATGAACTAAACTTTTTTTCATACCTGTACAACAAGTGTAACTAAGTCAGTGAAATGTCTGGCTTATAATTACTATAAATCCCATATCTCATAGAATTACCTTACTGCTATATTTTCGTACTCATAAAATTCATAGCTCTCTTTCAATTGAGTAACATAATTGGTTCACAAAGGAAGTACTGAACTGGGATTTCGATTATTTTTTGAGAAAAATGGCCTCCCACTATAAGAAAATGATCTCTTCATTGAAGAAGCACTATCCATGACCCTTCGAATTCTTGAATTTGAACATTCTTCCTCCTTTTGTTTTGTCTCAACACAACTTTTTTCACCCTTTGATAACTCAACCATTGAGAGAGACCTCCTCATTTGTTGTACTTCAACATCTTTATCACCCCTTTTAAAGTTTACTTCTTTTTTCGAAGTTTCAGGACATTCAATCTCTTGGAATTCATCTCGTTCACTCACGTTTTCTTGAAATTCCCCATCTCTAGCCTGATTTATGCTATTCACTTCTACAATTACATCTCTTTGTGAACTATTATCTTCATTGGGACTCGTATTAGTACTCGAGATGGGGCTCGTTGATCCCACAGGTGCAGCAGCAGTATTGGAGATAATAGGAGCACGACACAACGGGCAATTCGTGTGTGACCTAAGCCACGTGTCGATACAATGGATGTGAAAGGCATGGTTACATTTTGGTAACAACCTAAGAGAATCATCATCTTGGAATTCATTCAGGCAAACAGAGCACTCTGTTCCATCAATCAAACCATCACCTTTTTTGTACTTGAAAATTGTGATCAAATTGATAATAGAAGGTTGAAGTCCCACAGTGTTGATGTACCAAATTGGATGATCAATAATCGGGCCTCGATTTTCATCCAAGAACTCCTCGTTAACGCCTTCAGATTCCGATCGCGGGTTCCTTCTACGATTCCAATTCGAGCAATTTCTAACGATGATTAAGTAGTAGCTGAGGAGTAGGAACAAGCTAGCAAGCAACGCGACGGATATAATTATGTAAGGTGAAATGTTTTGAACATTTTTGTTGCTCGATTGAATTGGTGGTTGTGGTGGTAACAGTACTGGTGGTGGCATGTAATAGTCCATATCAGGGTATGGATAGCATCCATAAGGACATGTTGAGTCACAAACATTATGACAATCTGCTGTTTGGTTTGATGTTGGAAATAGCTTTCTAATTGGCCTCATGGCCATTGACAAGATCAAAAGAAAAAAGTTGTGAATATTATTGAATTGAAGGGGAGATAGAAAGGGGAATGTTTGCTAGGAGTGATTCTTGATCTTGAATAAACAAAATAATAATGGAGTTAGGTTAGGTTGTGGGTAGAAAATGATGATTTAGTTGATGAGTCATTGTGATCCATGTATCCAAAACTCCCTCTCAATAATGTGTAGTTGTCAACTAGGAAGCGTGGCAGGTTCCTTTGCTCCTTCTAATTTTAAAGAAAACTCCTACTACCATCAAAGGATGTGGATTTGGATGTGGTGCCGGGTTCGAGCTTTGAATATGAAAAAATTCCGGGTAGGGAGCGCTTCCTCCCGAATGGGGCCCTACGCGATGCGAATTCGGATATAATCAATTTATTTAGGATAAAATATATATCTAAATTAATTATTTTTAAATATAATTTTTTTTTTTGGAATGGAATAAAAATAAAATAATGTCATATAAGCTGGAACTAAAGAGTATACATATACTGGTCAATTGAACAAAGAAAAAGGAAGTGTCAGTTTATCACGGGCCACACAATTTATTTAGCAAATGAAATTATCTTATAAGTCAAACATTAAAGGTCAAGCTAAAATAAATATCATTTCAGAGAGTCGAGCTAAGATGGACATTGTGTCAACGACTTCTGAGGTGTTGGAGTCGGAGTGGAACGAATCAACAAAATAAAAGAATTTGAACATTATCATAATTAGTGGCAATGAAAAAAAATTGCGAACAGTGTTAATATATATTTAAAGAAAAATGAAGAAACGACAAATCATTGAAACAAACATCATATTAAACGAAAGTAATTCAAATCGTATTTAATAAAACACAATTCAACTGTATCACTATACCTCATCTCGACGTTTTTCTTTTATATTTATCTATAATAACTATTAAAATATTAAATAATTTGTTGCCTTTATCACAAGGAGCTTTGACTCAGTGTTTTAGGTAGTTCTTTCTCAAAAGGAAGGTGTTGGTTTGAATCATACAAATTTTATTTTTCCTTTATGTTACTGAAGCTCAAATGTCTTAACATTAGATGTCAAAATTAGAGCTTGACCTTAGACTTAAAAATGCAAATTGTCAAGCAATGCCCTTTTTTTTTTTTTTTTGGTAATGAATGCCTTTTAAAATTATCTACACACCTTTTTCTTCTTCTTCTTGAATATTATTTATATTTGCATTTAATAAAAAATTTCCACCTAAACTATAAAATGCGTATGCCCCCTATAATCATAACTGAAAAATATAGGAATGATGATGTAACAACAGTGAAATTTAGAATAATTATGAAATTAGAGTTGCCGTCTACTGGTTGCAACTCCGCTCTACATATTAGGTGAAGGAATTGAACACTAACAAATACCTTACAATCTTCTAATTTTCCTATCCAACTATTCCTAGACACGAGTGAAGCTCTATCTAAAAGTACTTAATAAACCATTAGCGTCAAACATGTTGAATTAAGTACTAAAAAATATAAAGGCGGAATACATGGATAGTCTCTTAAACTTGTCAGTATATTCAGATACTCAAATTATAACATGTTTCAATTGAGAATCTGAACATATGACAAAGTATTTCTATTAAGCATGACTTCTGACTCGAATTTTGAAAAAGTTTCTGCATGTGTTCTCAAGCGTCTATTATGTAGATAAGTTAACGATATAAAATATGTCACCTCATTTAACTATACACATCAACCTCAATTGGAATAGATCTATGGTTCTATGGCTTATTAAGGGAAATGTGTTTAATCAAAAGATGTGACATATTTAAGCAATTAACTTATGAACGTAATGGGCGTTTCTCGCGAACGATCAGCAAGTGAAGGACCGATCCTTTTGCGCCAATACTGTTGCGAGACTGGTACTTGGCGGCTCACGAGCAACATA
Organism: Lycium barbarum; assembly: GCF_019175385.1. Lineage (NCBI taxonomy): Eukaryota > Viridiplantae > Streptophyta > Magnoliopsida > Solanales > Solanaceae > Lycium > Lycium barbarum. The sequence goes on along the minus strand of NC_083343.1, from coordinate 119,230,217 downwards.
TAACTTTTTTCAAAATTCGAGTTGAAAGTGTCTAATATGAAAGTTTTATCATGTGTTCAAATGCTCAATTAAAATATGTCGTAGTTCAAATGTCTAAATGAAATATACTGATAAGTTTAAGGGTGTGTCCACATATTCCGTCAATAATAAATATAAGAAACAGAAATGTAGTATTCTCCAAGTTTGAAGTACAATAAAATAAAAAATAAAAAGTTTAAAAAGTTTTATCAACATTTTAGGTCTCGAAATATTCAAACAAATCATATCCCTAGTCTCTCTTAAACCAGCTCTTTTTACCTTACTATTTTCTTCTAATGGTCTGGTTATGATGATTTGGGATTTTACTGTAAAAGTTTATTCTTCTTTTTCCTCTTTTGGTCTCTAATAATGAGTGGTACATATGTAGCTGATATTTCGCCGTTTAGGTAACAAGTCCACATCAAAAGGCGTATTAAAAGCAAAATTTGGTAGGTTAGGTCATTAACTGATTCTGGTGACTAAACAATAATACCAAAAGCAGGTGCCTAACGATAATTATTTCTCACACCTAAGCTACACTCATGTGATCATGTTCAGTAGCCCAAATCTGGCTGACCAATAGTTTTCTTCTAATTCTTTGTTAATTATAAAACTCGAGCCATTATGATTTTTTTTTTTTGATTAGGTAAAAAATAATTGAAAATTTGTGCCTTTTAGTACAACTCGATTACCTGCCCTTCAGGCTTAAATTCTAGTGGTATCAGCATGAATTCGATTCTCCCTATCTTCAATCAGCAAGTTGGACCGATTGAATTCTCTCATTCTCACTATGTGTCATTTCTTTTCTCTTTCCTCCTATGCAATAGAAATACTAAAAAAATAAAAATAAAGTGAAGTAAAAACTCGATTGACTCGAACTCTAACTCAAGAGCCCTTACTTAAGAGGGCTTCAATTCCTCTTATTGTCAGTCTGTCAGAAGTCCAGTTGTGGCAACTAGGCCAAACGACACTGAGCTATATTAAATGTTTAACGAGTCTAGTCAACTTGAAAGGAGTAGATAGGTAATGTTAAATTTTATCTTGTTGTTGATATTTCTACTAGAGTAAAGTGAGTTGTTTACTTATTTGGTTCAAAACTCTACAAATTAAGACGAAATAAGTATATTTCTTAAGTATATATGACAAAGTTTAGGACATGGGATCCTCTTCGAAAAAGTATTTTGGTACGAAAAAAGTATAAATCTTGAATTCTTTTACTTGTTCAAGCTTCTGAATCGACTTAATTCATTGACTAATCGAGTCGAATCTGAGTTTTGAATTTTATTCTACGTATGGACCCTCTTTTTATTTTATCCATTCATATCTTTCTCCTTCTTTATCCCATTCACGAGTTTCCTTTTCTAAAAAATGTTTTCTTGATGCCACCATTACAGTTGATACATAAAAGAACTGTCGTACGTATCTTTAGTAGTTACTCCGTACTTGGTACATTTTGTTAAAATGGAGATTTCAATGAATTGAATTCCATGAGTTTTTTTAATATATGAGTGGAAGTTTTGTGCATCACTTTCTTACACTATCATATTAACGTGCAACAATAGGTAAACTTTCATAACAAACTTGAAATGATAACTTAAAAGTAATACTATGATGTACAATTGATTAAGGCCCCGTTTGTCCATAGAAATAAAAAAAAAATCACTTTTTTTGGAATTTTAGAGTTGGAGTTGTGTTTGGCCATAGTTTTTGAAATTGTAGTTTTTGGTGAAATGTAGTTGTAAAAAAGTGAAAAAAGTGAAAAAATTTGAAAAACAAGTTTTTTAAATTTTTGGTATTTCGGAATACAACTTCAAGTTGTATTCGGAATTCTTATGGCCAAACGCCTACTAAATTTCACTCAAATTAAGAGTGTAAAACTTTTTATTTTATAAATCTGAGGAGAGTCATAACCTTGACAAAGTTTTACACTCTTAATTAGTTTAGAGAGACTTCTTTGGTGTTCTTTTCCTCAGAAAAATTGGTTTAAAACGAAGTGAGAATGAATATAATGAAGTTAGGGTTTTAAAACGTCATTTTCGGTGCACGGCTGTGCAGCTGGAGGCCCACTTCGAGCAGCTGATCGCGCAGCGAAGGCAGTAACACTGCCTCTGATGCGCGATCGCGCACCTGAAGGGCACTTCGCGCATACTGTGTAGTGTCTAGTAAAACGGGCATAACTTCTAGTACAGAGCTCCGTTTGAGCTCCATAATATATTGTTGAAAAGGTATTTCAAAGACCTACAACTTTCATGTTTTGAGTTTTCTCAAATTCCTAATGAAAATACACAAAAACTGTCCATAAGTACAGACTATCTCAGACTTAGACGAATTTAAAAGGCCTCAAGAACTTCACATTTTGGTTTGACTTCAAAACGACCGTTTATCACCCGAATTCATCCCGAATGGATTCATATGGCTAAAATATCAACTTAATACTGGTTTTCATATATTCACACCTAACTCAGATTTACCGGATGTTACATTATCCTCCTCTTAGGATCATTCGTCCCTAAATGAAAGTCATGGCCTAAGATTCTTCACTAAGCCTCAAATTTCCAGAATTCTAAAGTTCTTTTGCAAAGAGGATCATTCTCAGAGATAAGATACAACTAACCACATAATGAACGCATCATTCAGCCAACTAACTCTGATTGACAATCCAGAGTTTCATAACACTCGGAAAGCTGGTCTATCCCCAAAAATCACATCAAGGTTCACTATTTCTAATTCAAACACATCAAAAGTAGTCTCACGACCATTAACTACAACGACACAGTCTCTATATATTCTAGAGGCGATAACAAGGACACTAGCAGGGTAATCATTGTAAAAGGGTTCCAACAATTGTTCGGGTTTCCCTACCAAATTCAAGGGTAAAGTACGAAGTCACATAAGAAAGATTTCGAACCTAGATCAATCAACGAATACGCATCAAGAGAACAAATAGAGACAACACCTTTGACCACAACATCTGAGGTTTTAGCCACCTCCATACGAGCCAATTCATGAAGTCAAGCTTCCTTTGTATAAATAACCCCGAAAAGACAAAAATACAACTAACACCTAAATAAGAACAACATAGTCCTCACGAGGATTCTAACGACTAGAACACTCAAGTCTCAACACAAAGTACATGGGTTTCTACCTTCATCTCACTTCACCAAGAGTTAGATACCCAAAAGGTTCAACATATATATGCTTTGACTAGGAAGCGCACAATATATCAATCTAGACAATATACTCCAACAAGGAGGCTAATTCAACAACACATGATTCAAGCCTAACTTACCTCATGCCAAAACTGAGAATAACAAATTAAAGCCTAAACCAACTCCATCATCTTCTTAAATCATTATTCCACAAGCGGTTGTTTTCGAGTTTCAAGCCTAAAATATAGTTCTCCCATAAACATCAAAATGACACAGATCTTTTAACACAATAAGTATGTAATCTCAATGTACGATAATTCTTAATTCACTACAAGAGACCCTCAATTGTTCCCTTCATCCTAACCTCTAGCACTTGAAACACATCACATCTTAATTATTCCTTTCAGCGTAACAAGATTTTGGCAAATTTTTCCCTGTAACCAAGACTACTTTTGTTTCTATACCTACCTCAATTTATTAACAACCAAACCCTACAATGACCATATATACAGAACTACTACAATACTATTTCAGCGACTCTGTACCATCCATCAAATTACACATCACAACAATGTGCACTCCTTAACACCATTGTTCACTTGGTTAGCATCTGCAACACGAGTTAAAGTCATCTCCATAAAGCACGAGTAACAAACACGTCAGAATGATCCTAACGGAAGTTCAAGCTTTATAGCACAATCTAGAATCAATAAGAATGAGTAACACCTAAAATGTCCTGGTAGTCTTTCGATCATGCATGTGTCAGGCTGCACAAGGACACAGCTTCACATACACAGACAATTCCTAAGACACATTTAAACCTAGGCTCTGATACCAAGCTTTTCACGCCCCAAAACCCACCCTAGACGTGACCAGCATCCGATGTCATGAATAACATCGGAAGAACCTTATAGATCAATAATCATCAAGCCCATTTTTAATAATCTTTCATTAACCAATTATACAACTTATAATTAACTAGATAAATCGTGATCATAATTAGAAATAAAATCAGCCGAAGTCTAACATAAATAAATTAGTCGTAAACGTGGCAAACGCCCCAATAAATCATACGCGACTTGGACAATCTACCCATAATTCTGACAACTAGCTATGGAGCTTCTAAGAGACATAACAGTATTCTAACTTCGGGACGCAGCCCGGAAACTAAAACAATAATTTTAAATAAAGGGGTGTCCCACGAACAAAGGGGTGGGCTCGCCAATAAGTCTGGAAAGAAACAAGTTCTCCTACTCCGTACGCGTATCACGAACCTGCTTTTCTTCGTTACCTAACATACCATAAAAAACAATAATAGTATGCCAGAGTACTGGGTACCCAGTGAGTATCGCAGGGACAATAGGTAATATAACAAAATAATACAATAATGATTAGTGAAAACAGTTCTAATAGAATAATTTGAAATCAAAGACCAGATCAATCGTACAACTCAAAATCATCAATAGAAAACCATCAAGACAAGTATATATCTTTTCCGATTCAGTATGCCATTTATTACCATTGAGTCCTTTCAATTCGAGACCAATATCATCAACAAACCACTCACATGCGAACAAGTTTATTATCATCAATAAGCCACTCACAGACAACTCAATCAATCGATACTCCGGGCTAGGAAACCACAGAGGCTGATCGTCGTCTGACTAGCACAATAATAGATACTCCAGTCTAGGAAGCAACGGAGGCTAATCATCCTCTGGACTAGCACTGCTATAGATACTCCGGTATAGGAAGCAACAGAGGCTAATCATCTTTTGGACTAGCACAGCCGTAGATACTCCGGTCTAAGAAGCAACAGAGGCTAATCATCCTCTGGACTACCACAGCCATTGATGCACCGAGCTATACCCCTCGGAGGTCAATCATCCTTTGGACTGACACATCAATACTCCTATCGATACGTTAGGATCCATATCGGCTAATCATCATCTGGACTAGCACAGCTTGCCCATACAGGCCCAAACACAAACAAGATACAAATCATAGCATAATAGCTGAATCATCAATCATGGCATAGAAGCCGAACCTCAAATCATGGCATGGAAGCCGAATCACAAGTCATATAATGATAGTCAAATTAATCATTATGGATTATGTTCATCATCCCATTATAGGGCACTTCAATTCATTTATCGATTTAGAAACCCAAAGTTAATTCATTAAGCAAGTTTCAAATCCAACACAATCCATTCATAGCGCCTTCACATGAGATAGTCATGCTTTCCAAATATCAAATTTAACCATCCCTTGTGGGGTAATTCGAATTCAAATATCAAAACTTTATATCTCAATTTTCAATCATCCTTTAGAGGGGAATACGATCATGAATACATATATATAATATAGTACAAACAAGGTTTAATGTGGGCTTGTCCCTCACGCACACAAACCACAATCAAACTCACACAAATCGTTTAAAAGAGTATGTTCAAAAGGAGACATACCTCAAATCCCGCTAAAAGCTATCAAAATGGAATTCCCAAGGTTCAATAATCAATCTACAGTGGATTTAGATGAGAAAGATTAAAGCTTTATTAGTTTATGCGAACTCTCTTAATGTTTCGAAAAACTAGGGCTTTTCTAAGCCTATAAACGTGTTCTTGAACCCTTCCATGAATTACTAGCGGATTCTAACCTTACAGAACTTTCTACTCTAAGTCAAACTTAACAATAAACTCAGGAAACTTAGAAGTCTTACCTTTTAGACGAATTCCACATGCCTCTCTTCTTCTTCTTCTTCTTCTTCTTCTTCTTCTTCTTCTTCTTCTTCTTCTTCTTCTTCTTGAATTTTTAAGAACCTAGGGTTTGGAGATATGATTTATGATCAAGAAGAGATGAACTTTGGTGTATGGTTGAAAGAGATTGAGTATAGACTCACCTTAGGGTTAGAAAGACTTCTTTGGTGTTTTTTTCCTAAGAAGAATTGGTTTAAAACGAAGTGAGAATGAATATAATGAAGTTAGGGTTTTAAAACGTCGTTTTCGATGCGCGGCCGCGCAGATGGAAGCCCACTTCGAGCAGCTGATCGCGCAGCGAAGGCAGTAACACTACCTCTGCTGCGCGATCGAAGGGCACTTCGCGCATACTGCATAGCGTCTAGTAAAACGGGTATAACTTCTAGTATAGAGCTCCGTTTGAGCTCCATAATATATGGTTGGAAAGGTATTTCAAAGACCTACAACGTTCACGTTTTGAGTTATCTCAAATTCCTAATGAAAGTACCCAAAAACTGTCCATAAGTACAAACTATCTCAGACTTAGACGAATTTAAAAAGCCTCAAGAACTTCACTTTTTGGTTTGACTTCAAAACGACCGTTTATCACCCAAATTCATCCCAAATGGATTGATATGGCTAAAATATCAACTTAATGTTGGTTTTATACATTCACACCTAACTTGGATTTACGGGATGTTACATGAATGCTCAAAGTCCTTGACACATACAAATGAAAAAAAAAAGATTATTAATTAGCTAAGCAATAAAGTCTACGGAGCACAAGTACAGAGAGGAGAAAGTTGGAATTTGTAGAACGGAAAAGGCTCAAATATGCCATCGAACTATCGGAAATTGCTCATTTATGCCACTCATCAATAGTTTGGCTCATTTATGCCATCGAACTATCATAAATGATTCATTTATGACACTCATTAATTGTTTGGCTCATTTATGCCATCACCCGTTACCAAAATGACTCATTCATGCCATTTTTCATTAACGCCGATTTTATAATACCAGATATGACCCGTGGGCTCCAATTAGAGGTCTACGTTGTTTAATTAAACCAGCCCAATTTTAAATCCCAAATTAATAAAAAATCCGACCCGTACACCCTACCCATTCACAACCATAATCTAGTTGGAGGCCAATAAATGGTATGGATGAGTCATTTTGGTAACGGGCGATGACATAAATGAGCCAAACTATTGATGGGTGACATAAATGAGCCATTTCCAATAGTTCAAATTCAAGAGGATAAATGAGCCAAACTATTGACGAGTGACATAAATGAGCCATTTTCGATAGTTCAATGGCATAATAGTCCTGACACCTGAGAGGAATCATTCAAGCAGAGCATGATGGACATGGCATTTTGCTCACATATAGATTTTTATTCCACTTGTATAGTTATGTTAGAAGTCTTAAACTCTTGTGATTGGTTATTATTTGGGATTTTTACATTGTCCGGCCGCCCATCAAAATAATACCCAACAAATGTATACTTTTTTTGTATATAAATGTCCATATACAAAAAATATACTGTACATATTATATACAAAATTGTGTATATTTTCATATATTTGCCTAGCGAATGTAATTATTTTTGGTCGCCCGACCAAATGTGTAACTTTCCCTTATTACTTTGGGAAGATTTGTACAAATATGACCATTTAAGATACGAGATAACCTTTGTAAAGCCAAGGTGTTTATAGATCTGGTCAGTAGTTAACGTAGAGCATCTAACTTACAAATGGTATCAAGGTGTGGTGGGCTAATTAAGAATTTTGTCTAGAGATAAAGGTGGGCTCATATTTGATGTAGGTCTTTCCCATTGATCATACTGGGAAGATTTTCCTCTGTTAAGATTATTCACTAACAGCAAACCCAAACTCTCAACACCCCTTAAGGTTCACAGCATTGCCAAACCCAGTTATTGAAGTCCAAATCAGTTACTCCATTCGTTTCAATTTGTTTGTTTGTCTGGTTTGACTTAGCACAGAATTTAAGAAAGTAAAGAAGACTTTTGAATCTTTTGATCCTAAATTAAAGTTATATAGAATATATCGAAATGTCCTTTAATGTTATGATTTTATATATGACATGTGAAAAGTTAGAATTAAAGAATTACAAAAACAAAAAGAACATTCTTTTTTAAACAGACTAAAAAGGAAAGTAAGACAAACAAACTGAAACAGATGGAGTACTAGAAATTGCAATACATGAGCTTTTGAGGTGCATGGATTAAGCTATTGTCGTCTTGTTCTTTTGAAACAAAAAATGTAGGTAAATTTTATTAGTCTTATAGCGAAAATAAAAACAAACACACAAAAACAAAATGTTGATTTACGCCCTGCAAAATAAAGTATCAAATCATGAGGATCCTAACACCTCATAATGTTGTATTCTTGAGCACCTCCAAAAAAACAAAAGAATATCAAAATAACAGAACTCTGGTAACTAGTAACAAGCAAAGAGTTGCTTGTTTACCACCTGCACAAACCATTTCAAAAGTAGTGCAAAGTGAAAAAACTATAACTTTTTTCTCCGTCTATAAAATATTTGTCACGTTTCTCTTTTTTTAAGAGTCAAGCAAAATAAATTTGATCAATATTTTAAACTTTTTTCACCATATTAATTTTAAAATATTAAATTGGTTTAATTTAAATTGGCTTCAAAATTAATCTAATTGATTTTTGCAAAGCTGACAACTATTTTGAAAAAGGAGTCGTCTTTAATTAGAAGATCAGGTACATATTACAAAGTACTTCCAAAATCTAGTCTTACTTAAGGTTTCGATCTCTCTAATTAAGAACTATTTTACCAGTACGACTAAACTGAAAAATTTACATAAGAACAGTGCAGTGTAGAAAAGAAAAAGGAAAAAGGAGTCGTAGATCAAGCCACCTGATCTGTACTAACACTGTATGTAGCAACTTAACATAATAGACAACTTGGCATAATCTACATAGCATATGTAACAATTCCAAGTAAATCTATGACTTTCCTCGTACCATTGAACTTGAGTGTCCGTTAAAGTTGATCAAGATGGAGTCCAATCCCACGTGACATTAATATTTTAAGAGAAAACACATAATTACCCCCTCCAACTATGCCACTTTTAAAAAAAAGACACTCCAACTTTAGGAAGGTCCTAACACCCCCATTAAATAGTTTTAGAACGGCATAAATACAATCTTTCTCGTTCAACCTCAGTTATAAAAAAGAAGGGTAAATCACGCATCAATCATTGTCAGCCACGTTTCAAATTCATTTAATTTTCTATTCTATTTATGATTTCTTACTTTATTTTATTTTTTTTCTTTTTTTTTTCTTCATTTTGTTTTCTCTTTCCTCCTTTATTCTTACCGCACTAACCCCTCTCTATTATTAATTGTTCTATTTTTCGTTTAGAGGGGAGGATAGAGTAGGTTAGGAAATATGATTTAAGAATATAAATTTTTATTTTTTATTGCCGCTGCTAGAATCAGAGGCGGATTCAGGATTTAAAATGTGTGGGTTCAAATAACTTCAAATTCATATACAGTAATAACTAGGAGCGGCAAACAAGCGGGTTGGATCGGATATGATCTGGCCAAAAACAAGTTAACCAAAAATGAATAAACTATCCGACCTGCCCATATTTAACACAAATAAAAAATGGGTTAACTGACGAAAATATGAATATAACTTCAAAAATAATCAGGTGAGAACACAAGCTAAAAACTAAAATAAGCTTAAATTCCGAGAAAGCAAGAATTCATGAAAATACAAGCAAACAAATGAGTATTAATAATATGAATATCCAATTTTTAGTGAATAATATCGATAATATCATATTAAATCAATTTTTAAAAGTCGATTATCCAACTCATAGTTAATAGGTCGTTGTTTCAACCATTCTGCTAGTGCTAGTAATAATCTAGAGAAACCTTGGGATGCATTGGTGTGGTGTTTTGTAGAAGGAAAAAAAAAAAGAAGAAGTGAAGAACTCAATTGAGGCCAACCGTGTTTGAACCCTTGCCGATCACCACAGGAGCAAATGGTTAAGTGGGTTCTTCTTTGCCACGGAGCCAATTGAATGTTTTAGCAGGGGTTCCGCAGTAGTATGTATATCACTTTAAGCGATTTTTCTATAAAAATATACAGTCTCGACAAAAATTACAGTGTCGGGTGTGGGTTTCTGGAATTCTAAGCCTCTCTCAATTTTTGCACTCTTCCGAAAAGGAAAATACAGATTGCATCAACGTCAAATGCTTCTAGTTTGTTACTAAAAAAATAACAAGAGGCCACATGTTTTGGCCTTTAATACTGAATGCCATTTTAAAGTCATGGGATGATCTTTTATGATCACTTATAAATTTGAATAAAAGAATATGATCTTTTCATAATCTCTTTGTGTGTTATAGTTAGATCTTTTATATGTAAAAATAAAGATATCTTGTAAAAAAGACATAAGACTAAAAAGCACATTTGTAAAGATGATACTAACCTAGTATAACATGTTAACATAATAACTTTCACTTATAGTGTAAAAAAGCTTATTACTTAATCATCGTGCATAATTAAACATAGCAGGAGCCTTTGCCGATTTGGCTATAGATACTGTTTCAAATATTTGAAATAAAATTTGGATATTATTTCAAGCACTATAGATTATATGTAACAAATCAGAATTCTCAACACAAATATATATAATCATTGATAGCCAAATTACAACTATAACACTCAAACTACTGAATTACAATGGAAAATACTGAAATAAGTAACTAAGGATAGAGACAAGAATGGGGATGAAAAGTTAAGACTCTGAGAAAGGGGATGAAAGGAACTGACAGTTTCTTCATAATACGCATTTCTCCCACTAGTCGTTATTTATCAACCAGGATCCCAAATATGGTCACTTAATTTGATGTTGGGCTGCTTTGCTAATATTGGCCCAGGCCAATTCATAACGATACTCTCGTCCCCAATAAGAACCTTGTCCTCAAGGTTCGGGTTAGGAACAATGTTAGAAGAACACTCCGGCATTGTCTCTATACCAAGGTGTTCTTGATGGCCTTTGATAAATATGTGATCTTGTAAATTGAGTGCAGCAACAAAGTCAAGAACATGAATATTATCCATTAACCTTTGCTCATCATAGAAACACGTAAAGATAGCTAAGCTCTTTCCCAACACCTTGGCAGCAACGTCAACTTCAACCATAGTTGCATCAGTTTTTCCATAAAGTATGCTGTTAAGCAAATTAATAGCAAAGAAGGCAGGTTCTTGATTTATAGGAAAATTCTGATCCTACAACCATCTAATTTGTAATGTCTTTATGTCCACAGAGATTCCAAAAGTTTTCATGCTATTGTCTTTCATCTTTCTAGACTTGTCTGGCCACCATAATTGTCCTACGCTAGATGGGGAAACATTTTGCATGAATCCATCATAAAAGCCACCAATGTGGAGTCTATCTACACCTGCTTGACTAAGATTAAGAGCAGTACCATACCATGCTTTATTCCTATAGGGCACAACAAATGTGATTGCATAGTGTGCTTCATTTTGGACATGGATAAAGACTAGTACAATGGGAGCAGCTTTGCCTTGCATCAAGAACGGGACAATAAGAGTTTGAACACCAACATACTTAACAGCTCAATACAATTCAATCTTGGACCAACAAGTTCCATCAATTAATGGGAGATAATTATTCAACTCATAAAGAAGCAATGGACCATTTTGAAAATAGGCTGCTTGCACTACCACAATAAAAATATAGCAGAAGAATAATATGGCAACGAACCCGGGCATAGCAACGAGCATCACCCCAATTGTTATTATTGTTATATGGTCCGTCACATTTTGAGTATCATCGACAAATGTGGCTTCCATTTCCTTAGCCTCCCAAACTCTCATTGCTTTATTAGCCGTTTCTGCAACAATGATATCATGGATAGTCACCATAATATGAACTCCACGCAGATTAATTATATGGGTAGTTACATAACCAATGTCAGCCAATGGATTCTTCAACATCTTATATCCTTGTAAGCCATAAATTTTAACTAGTCCATTTGTGGCTATTATGTGGTCCAAAACAGTACAGTCCTTAATGACAAGATGTGCACAACCAAATTGTTCAGTCAAGCCTACAGTCCAATTTTCGATAGAATTAGATCTCTGCTCTATTCCACCTGAATGCGGAGAATGGATCGATAAAGCAAGACATGCTACACTCGCCCTAGCAATAAATTCCATCTGATGTGTCAAGGGTCCAGTGCAAGTATTGCACATAGTTGATGTTAAGAGTATACCAGTCTCCAAAACTGCGCAACACATCACAGAAGATATAATTTCTTGAGACGTGATTGCATGGGATAAGAAAGCTGGAACCAGGATCAAAGAGAAAATCTAATCCGAATTTTGGAATTCGATGCAAAGTTAATAGAAGTGTAGCATGACTCTGTGCTCTTATATGATCAATTAAACCTCTATCGATAAGTTTATGACGACAAATCACAACAGTTTTAGGAATTATTTCTCGATTGGCTGTGCCCATAAATAACAATAGATTATTTTTGGATGCTGAACCATAACATAAAAATTCATCTGAGATTTCAGTTTAGGAAGTTGGAGGCGCCCACCAGGGTTTACAATGAGCAGATTCACACCGAGATCAAATGGGAATCGATTCAAAATACATTGATCATTGGACGTGGAATCAATATGATAGGCTAATATCCTGATGACTTGCTTGAAATCATCCACAACCATGATGGAATAATAACTTGCAGCGCCAAGAAATGTGGTAAGCAAACTAGAACTAGGATCAAATGGAAAGTCTGGTCCGAGATGATGAGGAGGAGCAAACTGATACAAGGATAATGGAAGTTGACCATGATCGAGTTCACTTAAGTAAGCAAATATACCTTTGCCGGGACTGTAAGCTGAAAGCATTCAAGGAAGTGCAAGCAACATTTCGTCTAACTCGACAAGGTTACTAGAATCACACTTAACTATGGGAATTGTGTGAAACATTTTGTCGAACACCTGGGTTTTCATGCTTTACTATATCATTGTTTACTGAATCTGCAACTTCCATGTCAATTTCCTTGTTAGGTATTTTCGCGAACACCTTGCATGCATAGATTCCTGAGACCTCCTCTAAAATTCCATCGTTCAAATCAGATAAAAGAACTTTGTGTATGTGTTTTATCATCACATGCAAGGATTGAACAGTGTCTGAATCCGAGGCCACTAGATCTTCAGAGATAAGAGCCGATTCATCAAAAGACATCTGGAAGCACCGAATCTGTAACAATTACACAATGCACGCTGGACATTCTAGAGGAGTAGTTGTCGTCCAACTTCCGCATCAGATCAAGGGCAATGTTAATGTGGTTATGGATCATGTTTCAGTCATTCCCAAAATGCAGTGTCAATTTCTCGGTGAAATGCTTCCAATCAAAAAAATGTTTGTTGCAATACAACCATTGGAACCAGTCTAAAGCAGCACCATCGAGATAGAAGGAAGCAAGAGGTAGCCCATCCTTTTCTGAAAAGCCAAGGTAGGTGAAATACTGCTCCGCCCTAAGAATCCGCCGCCGCTAAATCTACCTAGTACAATGGAAGCCATTGGAGTACGATCCACGAAACCACCAATATAACAAATCAAAATTCTCAACACAATTATATATAATCACGGATAGCTAAATTACAAGTATAACACACAAACTACTGAATTACAATAGAAAATACTGAAATAATTAACTAAGGATAGATATAAGAATGAGATAGTGAGAAAGGGATGAGAGGAACTGACAGTTTCGCATAACCTATTTTTCTCTCACTAGTCATTATCAACCTGGATCCCAAATATGATGTTGGGCTGCTTTGCTAATAGTGAGCCAGGTCCATTCATAACATTATAGTAAAATTTATTTGGTGTAACTACCTCTAAGATTTATTTATGGATAATATCTAACCTTTTTAATATTTATGATCCATAAATATATTTTTCAAATTTTACACTTCATAGTTACCCCACTTTTTTATTAAATAACCGTGCAGCACTATATCCCTGTTTAGACGCATAGTTCCCAAATATGCTCTATCTCTCTCCCTAAATACACGCAATTAACTCCCAATCCCCCCCCCCCCCCCCCCTTCTTCCATAATTCAAATCAGTTTCTTTCACTTCTTCAATTATCAATTATGTTTTTCACTCTCACATAACTCCACATTATTTTTACAGTTTCTAAGTAAAACATTTACCAAAAATAGGTAAGTTTTTTTTTCGGTTTTGATTTTGTATACTGTATTTCAGTATATTTTTTGGCAAGATGCATGTTGTTTGCTGTTTTTTTTTTTTTTTTTTTGTAAAATTCTCTGTTGCTTTAATTTCATCATTCTCAGATATACAAATCATCCATTCTTAGTGTTGTTTTTCCTCAAGATTCACAGATTCGATTTCAATGGCTGAAATTGGCTCTCCGGGCACGAGAACTCGAGGTATAGAAAATATAATAGATGGTCCTAGTTTCTCTTTGGGATTTACTCAACAAGAAAACCCCATTGCAGCAGGGTCATCTTATGCTGAGACGCGTAGCAAAAAAATCAATGATCCAAGAAGGACGAAACAACATCATGATTCTCATGATGATAAAGAAACAAAGAGGAAACAGTCAGCACCAGATAAAAAAAATTCTCAAGTGCCGCTACAGAAGAAGAGAAAGGTTACCAAGACTGTTCCTGGAGGCAAGGGCAAAAAAGTAGTTCGGAAAAAACCTTCAATTGATGTAGAAGACGATGAAGAGGTATTTTTCCCTTTTTCATGAATGTATTTCAATTCACCAGATCTATATTTCCCATATATTTATGTGTATTTTTTTCGTATTTCCTTTGGTTTTGAATTATTTATGTGTTTTTCAATTTGTTATATACATTTTATCATCTGGTAGTTATGTTTTTGTGTTTTGTTATATTTTTGTTTTTAATCTAGGTTGGACATTCTATCAGTATAATTGTTCATTATATTTTAGTGTATTTCGGTGAATGTAGAAAATACAACATGTTTGTTATAGATTTTAAGAATTTAGCAGTTGTAATTTCTTATTTTTAAATTTTTGTATCTTAACTTCGTAGGGAAAATTGACTGTATTTTACATATGTCATTTGGTCCAGGATTCTAGATTTTTGGTCACGAAGCAGCCTGCTGTGGCCCCATCTATGCAAAGATACACGAACGTCAATGTAATCAGTGACATTAGGGGTAAACTAAAGGGGGTTGGTCAGATGGACAAGTTTGCAAACTCTATTTTTGGGAAATATCTTAGAATGCAGCATATGGATGTACAAGCACAGTTGTTCAAGTGCTTCATGGTTAAAGATCTTAAGGGAAGTACATACGAGTGGTTTACATTTGAAATAAATGGAAAAGTATTGCGTTTTAGCATTAGAGAATTTGCACTAATCACTGGATTGAATTGTGTCTCCGACGCAAATGAGTTTGTATACGATAAGACGGAAAAAAATAGGCTTGTGGATGATTATTTGGGTGGAACATCTGATCACATCAAAAGAGGGCAGCTGATTGAGTGTTTCAACAATACAGATTGGGAGGACAAAGGCGAGGATGCAATCAAGATGGCCATATTGTATTTTATAAATACATTCGTATTCTGCAGTGAGCCTGTTCGATCGAACATACCTAGGATACATTTTGACGTTGCAGAGGATGAGAGATATGTTGATTATCCTTGGGGCAAAGAGTCCTTCAAAGAGGTGGTTACAAGCATTAGTCAGAAATATGCCAACTTCAAGCAATATTATAGGATTCACGAAATGCCAATTGTCATGCAAGTTTGGTTGTATGAATCTTGTTCAAAAGTCCCATCCAATATTGCAATTAAGTCGGAAAATTTAATTCCAAGAATCTTGAATTGGCGGACTATTGAAGAAAGACCGAAATTTGATGCTTTGATGGAAGGCATGTTTAGAGATGATATACACCCGGTAAATTTTACACATGCATTCCTTTTTTTTTTTCTAACTGTATTTGAATCAAAGTTTATTCATTTGCATCTCATTATATATCACTTGTATTTTTCCATATATATTTATTGTATTTCAATATATTTCTCACTCTATTTTACTGTAATGTAGATCATCACTTTTTCGGGGGGTAATCATATGTATTTCACTATATTTTTCATCGACTCAGTCCTCTATATCACTGTTTTTCTCATTATAGCCCCCAAATATCATAAATGTTTCCATATTTTTTTTTGAAACCATTATATGTATCTATACAAATATATTTTATTCAATTTCTTTTGATGTACTTAATGTATATCACTTGTATTTTCCATATATATTTATTGTATTTCGGTATATTTCTCACTCTATTTTACTGTAATGTAGATCATCAATTTTTCGGGGGGGGGGGGTAATCATATGTATTTCACTATATTTTTCATCGACTCAGTCCTCTATATCACTGTTTTTCTCATTATAGCCCCCAAATATCATAAATGTTTCCATATATTTTTGTTGACACCATTATATGTATCCATACAAATATATTTCATTCAATTTCTTTTTATGTACTTAATGTATATCTCACTGTTTCTATTTTTTTTTCACAGATTTATACTTTTCATGATGTTATTCCAACCACTGCTGAGTTGGAACGACTTAATTTGCCTCCTGTTGTTTCACAAGCTATCCCCAACCCAACAGACGGTGTTGAAGTTGCCGAAGGCAACGAGATGGTTGATGATGACTATGATGACTTCAGTACCACACCACCACACAATGAAAGGGGTAAACAGCAACAGCGATCTGCCGTATCTGATTCACTACCTCATAAGAAAGGCAGACAGGTTTCAGTTACAGATTCTACTGTTAGGAAACAACCAGCCCGGAACGAACCACTCACAACATCGAAGGACGCTTCGACATCAAGGCATCGTGATGTCCAAACAGCCACCAAAATTGATGAGGTGAAACTGCTCAGACAAGAGTTTCAAGCTTTTAAGAAAGATGTAAGTGTTTTTTTTTTTTTTTGGTAATATATTTGCTTTGTTAAGGGTTTTGAAAATTTTGACATATTGTTCTGTCAAAAACACGTAGGTATCTGCTCAGTTTACTGATCTTAACAAGTCCATGGATGATATTCGCAAGTGCATCGATGACAACTTCAAAAAGGTTGTTGAGGCACTAAAGGGAAATCAAACCTCAGAAAAGGTAAATCCAAAGTAAAATTGATTTTATTCACAAAATACAGATTTTGAATGAAAACTGTTCCCATAATTTTATGAATAACATATATATATATATATATATATATATATATATATATATATATATATATATATATATATATTTCCAAGGCTGCCGATAGTAAAGCTCCGGTAAATCAATACGAGGTTGGCATACAATACTCGCATGAATTCAATCAAGAACAACATTATGCCAAAGAGACATCAACTGTCAAAGACGGTATTGATGAAAATAAGGTAAAAACTACCCTTTTAACAATATGTACTTTTTGTAATTTGTTTTGTTATACATATAGGAACTTACAATAATATATATTATTGGAAAAAAAGATGAAGGTTGCAGGAACAATGTTAACTGGCGATGTTTCTGGTGTTGGAATGCGCCGAAGTACACAAAGTGGGGATACTTTAAAGGCTTCAACTGAAGAGATTCAAGGTAGCGGTGAAACACCCCCGAAGCCAACACAACCACAGGTACCTAAGAACAAAATTTGTTTTTTTCTTTTTTTCAGAATCCCAATGTTGGTTTTGTAAAAAGATGTGGTACACACATGTTTACTTGTATTCACATAACAAGTTTAGTATATCTCACTGTATTTCTAACACTAATTTGTATATTTCACTGTATTTCTAATCTTTTTTAGTATATTTGACGATATATTTCACTATATCTCTAATTCTTCTTACTATATTTCAGTGCATATTTCACTTGTCACAACATTTTTTTTGTATTCTACTGAATTTCACTGTAACTTTTTTTTAGTATATTTCACTACATCTCTAACACTTTCTAGTGTATTTCACTATATTTCTAACTCGAGTTTTTATACTTCAAATTATATTTCACTATTTTCTAACTCATTCTTGTATTCCAGTGTATTTACTGTACACTGAACACTACACTGATTTTTTTATTGTATATCCCGGTGATATTTTTAATTCATTGTTAATTTGTATTTTGTTGTTTCACTGAATGTTTTTAACTGGAATAGGGTGAGGCAGTCATGGTGCATACGCATGTACCGGTTCCGGCTGTGAATGTAGGCCAACAAATTCTGGTCACAAGTGATGAAAAAAAGAGTGGAGAGGTGTTATCAACACCACATTTGCAACCTGAGGCACTCAAACATATATTTCTAGTGTCAATCATGTGATATATTTTGAAGCAATCTGTAGCTGATTTTTGCGTTTGCATTTTGATATTGGTAGTAGGTTGTACAATTTCAACAAGGTGGGGTAAATGATAATGCAGAATTTAGTGCATCAGAGCAAATAGTAGCAGAGTTGCTAATCCAGTGTCCTCTTGCCACTGTGATTCCACTTGGTCCCCCTGCAATACAAGTCAATGATCAAGCTGATCCCTATATGTTTAAGACCCCTCAGAGCAGCAAAGTTGAGAATGTTGTACCAAATTCTCAATGGTTAATTCCTGATGATCAATTACCCAACCAACTTGGAGTACAACCAACAACAGGGCAAGGTTCAACTGCTGAAGTAGCACAACCTTCAATCGAAAATACTGAACGCCGAATGATTGTCCACCCAAGCATTGTGCGAGATAGGAAACCCAGCAAATACACTGTGTCCCCTTTCATGCCAAATTACAGCTCAGTAGGATCTTCTGCAAGGTCTTCTGTCCCTATCAAATTTGAAAAGAAGCACCCCTTTGTAGAACATCCAATCAATGCCCCTGTGGACACGACGTATTTTCAAGAATATGAAAATTGGCTCAAGAAGGATCTGTTATTAAGGCATGATAAAAAGTAAGTTTTTTTTAAGATTACGTTTCTTTAAAAATATGAAAATGTTTTTTATATAAGATTTCTAATCATATGTTTTTTTTGTTCCTGTTGATATATAGAAGAGACAAGGAAAACGATTATAGAAAAAACAAGGAATTAGTGGATCCTGAAGACGCCGATATGTCACTCAAGTTAGGCGTCACACTTGTTAAAGACAAAAACTGGTTCTACTTGTTATCAATGGAAGGGAAACTTTGGAATCATGAGGTTCGTTTTTTTTTTTTTTTTTTTTTTTTTTACAGAATTTCCTTTTTCCATTTGCATGTTTCAATGTTTATTTTACAATGTATTTCATTAAATCTTCCTAATTTTCACTGTTTTTTCTTCATGTATTTCACTGTCTCTATCATATATTTTCAATGTATTCTACTGATCGACTTCACCGATTCTCACCCTTTCATTTTACTATGTTTTCAAAGTGTGTATTTCAATGAATCTTGTCCTATATTTCACAATATTTACCATATGTACCTTTCGTACTGTTTTTTTTTAATAACATTCTGTTATATTTCTACTGTTATATGTTTCTGTTTTTTTCCAGTAGTTTTGTTGTATCTTTTTCAATATATTTCAGTGTATTTTAATGAAGTATCAACTGAGATTACTGACTGCCCCTATATTTATTTGCAGCATCTTGATGTTATTTTTTATTACCTCTGTAAGAAAGGCAAATATGAAGATAACAGCACATATAAATTTACCACCGTCAGCTATATACTACATACCATAATCACCGAGATTTACCATGCTTGGAAAAATCCGGAATCATCCACAAGTGTTGCTAGTAAGGAATCTGATGTATGTGAGTACATAAACGGGTACAGGTTGATGGGTAATGTACCATGGCATACAGTTGACAACGTATTAATCCCTGTCAATGTGAAAGAGAAAAATCATTGGATTTTAGTGGTAATATCATTCATTGATAGGTGTGTATTTGTTATTAAACATACGCTATAGAAATGATGAAATACACTTCTGTAATGTATCTTTTTGTTGTTTTCTTATATTTGTTTCTGATTTTTGCGCAGATGTCTGTATGTGTACGACTCATATCGAGCTGCAGGGCATGATGCCGTCGTTAGGAGAGAATTGAACATGCTGGCTGCCCCTGTGCCACATCATCTACAAATGTCCGGTTTTTATGAAAAGAAGAAGGATATAGATTTCCAGAATCACCCCGCTTACAAAAACAGAGCACTAAATGACGATTTTGATGTCATTAATGTGGACGATCTACTACAACAACCCCCTGGAAGCATGTATGTTTTTATTTTTTTATTTTTTTTTTATCTTTGAAATACAGATTCAATAACATTGTTCTTCTTCTAAACTTTTACTAAAGCACGAATAAAATTTTGTTCATTTGTTTTCAGGGATTGTGGTGTATATGTGGCAGCTTTTGTTGAATTCTTGAGCTCGGGTGAAGGCATTCCAGTCAATATTAATTCAAAGCTTCACAGTCATAGATATGGTGCACTTCTTTGCGACTATGCTTGGGGAAAGGCAAACCAGAATGCAGAAAGTGATAACGAGCAACCAGCAAGACCAGTCAGGCCTGTAGTTGATTAAGATGCAGTGAATATAGTAGATGACGTAGAGTAGATGTTGTTTAGTTCAAGACATTTTTTCATGTGTTTTTAATGTTGAACATCAGTGTGTGGATCAGTTAATATTACTTTTAGACAATATCTTTTTCTTTCAGAATACAACGAGTATAGTGTTGTCTTTTGTTTAGTGTTCTCGGATGTTATTAAATACACTCATATTCTGTCTACAATCATTTCGTGTTTGTTTGTTATAAGTACGCAATACATTTCCTTATTCATTGTATATCTGGTAAGCTTCTTTTTTTGGAAAACCAGAAATGCAGCAACCAAGTCATAGATATTGCAATACAAGTCAACTGGTTCATAAGTTCATGTGTGTTCTTTAAAATGTATTCCCCAACAATAACACTATATTGAAATACAAGGAAATAAATTGAAATACAGAGAAATACAAAGAAATATAAAAAAGTTACAAAACTCCATAATGCTTTCTCTTTGTATTATAATTCGGCCAATTTGTTCTGTATGAATCAAATTTGTTCCCACAACAATCATTGCACATATAAAGTCATTTTTTGAGGCACAAGTATTGACCAATGTATTTCAATTTTATTTCATTGTAATTTTATATTGAACATATTAGTTCAATTCTATAACATAACACCAGTGAAATACATCACAGAAAAGAAAAAATGAATTCAAGATGGAATACATTTGATTCTTTTTTTTAAACATCATCGGACAACTATCCTAGAAATAAAACACAAATGAAGACTAGACATTTATTTCTTCTTCTTAAGTGGCTCATTACCACACGAACGCCTGTTATGACCAAGACGTCCACATGTACTACAAGCATTCCTACGTTTACCAATTATCAGCTCCATTAATGGCTTATCCCTCTTCTTTTTTGGCCTACCAGGAGGTCGCTTGTATCTCGGTGGAAGAACAACCTCCTCCAATATGTGTGTTGGAACATTTCACTCACTCTTGTCGGGAAGTGGATCAATCGGCACATCATACGTATTCACCACTGTATTTGGCTTGAATAATTCTGAGCAATATGTATCAGCCGTTAGATTTTTACTCTTTAAGATAGCCCAGGCATGTGAACATGGTATTTCGTCCATTTGGAACATCCGACAACTACAAGTTTTCCTCTTCAAATCAATTATGAAACGTCGCGGTCCATCATTAACCGTATAAACATATTCAGTTGATGCTTCAACCTAAGAAACATGCATATTCAACAACAAAAATACATTGCATGTCAGGTTCCATAAAATTACAAGAAAACTTAAGGCAGTTAGCTAAATACAACAAAATACATAAAAACACAGAGAAGTATACCCTGAGATATAAACAAAGTAGTTTTATCATCAAGAAAAAACTTACCCTCATGCGTAACGATTTATACTCGTTCATTGAGAGCATTTCTTGGTATCATCTAGAAAGTGTTGAGAATGTGTATGTACCATTTTTCCTATTTGTGCAATTCCATCTCCCAAACATCCTCCTAACTTCTTCAAGGAAATCAAAAACAGGCAACTCTCTTGCCGCTACTAGTTTTCCATTAATACATTCCGTTATATTCGAAGTCATTGTCCAACCTCTGTTAACAGGTGAATATAGCCGAGACCATTTCTCCCTTCCAGCATCATCCAAATATTCCTTTACCCATATATCAACATTCTCAATCTTTTCCATCAGTTTATCGAACTCATCCTGTGTGTATGCTTTGACAAGTGAATAAAACACAGGACTCAATACTTCATCATTCTACTTGTATTTCTTAGTTACATTTTTCCACAAATGCCATATGCAGGCCAAATGAGGAACAGTAGGATACACCCGATACACCGCTTTGATTATTCTTTCGTGTCTGTCGGACACGACACACATGTTATCCCTAATATCATAAGCTAGCTTGAACTTCTCAAAGAACCAAGTCCAGGACTTATCATTTTGCGAATCTATCAAACCATATGCCAGTGGTAGAATATTACCTGTATATACATTTGCATTTTAAAAAGTTAATCATAAACTGTGTATTTTTATCAGTCTATATTTCAAGTCTAGATAAGAGTAATGTAATCTATATTTCACAGTATATTTCTGCTTATACAATGTATTTTCAGTTTATATTATTGAAATTAAACACACAGGAATAGACATACCTGCACCATCCAAAGTACTTGCGGATACAAATGTACCATTATACGTGTTTTTAAGGTGTGCACCATCCACTACCACTATTAGTCTACAACACTCGAATCCCTTTATGAATGCTTTGAGTGCAACAAAGAAATACAGGAACTCATTTTCACATGATTTATGCATTTTAACATATGATCCAGGATATGTTTTATCTAGGATATAGACATATGCCAGCAATTTATTGTATGAAGCAGCAGGATCCCCCCTCAAATCATTCATAACTTTTTCCCTAGCTCTCCAGGCCAGCATGTAAGAAACATTTACGCCGAATTCATTTTTTACGTCGTCCATTATATCCCCAGGGCTAACTTTCCTCTTGTGGTTCGTTATTTTCGGCTTAACATCCAATTCCCCAATAGACCAACTTGTTGCTTGCCTCTGTGAATATACCTTGTCCTTCAAAGGGCATGTATGTTCATCATGCAAATACCTAACTATGAACAGTTCAGATTTTCCAACACTTGATGCTCGTAATTTCCATTCACATTCAGGCGACATACATACGACTGTATAGCTACAAAATAAAACATAGATCAGTATGAAGTCATTCTCAGTAACGAGCAGTTTGTAATGCATTTATTATCTCCCGCAATGTTAGAATATGGAACGCACATACCTTATAGCATTTGATCTCTCAGTTTTGAAATTGAATCGCTCTCGAATAGTATAATTCGCCATTACAAGTTTCAATGTATCCTTATCCTTGTAAATTTGATCTACAAAAATTTCTCTGTTCTGCGTTGGAAATAATCAATTTGTTGTCCTCCTCTAAAAATACAACAGCCTTTCCACAATTTGAGAGACCGAATTCATTAGAATCATACGCATCCATATCCTCCAAATTATCATCATATCCAAGTTGAAGCACACCGTCTCTAAAAACACACTCACCAGTTGCAATCTCCTCAACATCATTATCTGTTATACTAACGCACAATGGATACATCCCCAAAACACTTTTTTCCCTCTTAAGCTCAACATACACCCTAACTCCCATATCGTTGTGTATTTCCATTGGTTGAGTATCCCCCTCAACAACATATTTTACTGAGATTTTGTTTCTGCAACTATCCAGACCAAGTTGAGTTGAAATCGTAGCAACCAGTTAATCGTATTTGCAATAATCACTGAATATAACTGCATCTATTTTGTAGTTAACATAACAATTTTGATCGTTCCAAAAACCAGAATGTCGGATCAAAGCGGTTACGCTGGCCATTTATATCATTACAAATAGAGCGATACGTTGTAATATGATCTTCCTACTGCTCTCCACTAGAACAACGTATCTCCAATCAGATTGATGAAAAATTTAATAAACGAATGAGATTTTTTCTGTATTAGCGCAAAGCAGATTGTTGAAAAAAAAAATTAAAAGAAAGGAACTTTTGCTATATTTTGGGAAAGATAAGATGCTGATTTTGTTTTTTGAATTCAAAAAGTATTTGAATGGAGTTAATTTGATTGACAGACGTTAGCTGTAATGGAACCTTATGAGGTTTGCGTGAATCATGGAACCATTAATACAAATCACCATTTAATTTGGAAAAGATTCTTATTGCCATAAATATAGCCGTTTTTACTCAACATCCAATCTATATATCAATGTATTTCACTATATTTCAGCTAGCCGAGATTCATCTGAAATATATCAAAAACCAGCTACGAAAAGTAAATATTCAACTTATAGCTATAACTTGTTAGAGGCTATCAAAAGGTAGCTATTTGTGTAAGTTTTACTAAAATATGTCTAAGTCCACTTAATTTTGAAGAGGAAACTATGAGAAAAGATTATATCAAGTTGGTCTGCTATGCCTTTTCGTGCAACCAACTCTAGCTTAAATCTCTTACATTACTCCCAATACTACTTGCAATAGGATTCCTACGTAGGAGCAGGATTATAGTGCGCCTTATTTACTCTTTATGGATATCTGACCAATTTTGATTGAAAAATGGGTTGGACATTCGTGAGCAATTCGGGGTCCAATATCGATATACAATAATTGAGATGAGTCATGTTTTGATATCATATATATAAAGAAATGGATCTTCGATCTACCTCAACCTTAAACTAACTCACATAAACTTAATTGATGATTATACAATACTCCTATATTTTTAAACCTTCACATACATAAATATATGACAACATAATCATACGAAAGAAAATAAAGAATTTTTTTTGATCTTGGGCAGCAAAAATATCAGCAACGACCTCGCGTTTTAGCAAACAATAAATCAACTGCGATAGAACGAGTTTTGCTCTTGGGTTGTTAATACACTTTTTTTTTTTTTTTTTTTTTTAAGATAAGGCCTCAAGGGCTATTTTATTTATTAATAGAAAATAAATGGTTTTGCAAACAATAAAGCAAAAACGCCTAATCTGTTAGTACACAAATACATAATGGATATATATAGTTGAAATGTTGTGGATATTTTGTAGAACTTGGTGCCTCAATGAATGCACATAATATGAAGCATTAGTATATTAGTTAACATTTAATAATCAACCACCCTTACAAAGAGGCCAACAAACCAGTAAATAAGCTGGTAACTCTCAGTCATATATAAAATGGATGGAATCCATGTCTTCAACTCTTTCTCTGATTTCCTAAGACAAGTCAGAGAACTTGTGAATATATATAGACAAACGGAATCTATAGCTACGTAATTTTGTGAATTTTGGGTAGGAAAACACTATTAGTCTCTTCTCAATGATCATGACAAGTTTGACAAATTGTAACTTTTTGCACATTATAGAACAATCGAATCTGTTTATTAAAATACAAATTCGACTTAACAACATTAGTGTTTCCTTTTTCGGTAATTATATTAAATCTTGAAACAAGTCTGAATATATACATCTTTTTGGTGTTCTGTTAAGGTATATGATCATCTTATCTAGATATATCACATTTTCTTTTATTTAATTATATTCAAAATGTGCTACCTGTTAATAATACCGTTTCAAAAAGAATAAAACATATTTGTGATGTGCGTAAGGTCGATTTGTGTTTTAGAAAGTGAAACAATCGAACACAAGCTTTATAGATGCCCAAAAACACAATTAGTTTGAAAAATCTGTCCTATTAATTGGCCTAACGTATAGAATACAATGAATTTTGTTGGATACATGGTGGAATGATAATTTTTTTTAATGCTAACTAATATCATGATGCTATTGAACTTCCTAAACCAAGTGTTTCTATCATGTGGCACATTTGGAAGGCAAACTTTTAATGAACTTCAATGGACTCTTTGATTTTCATGAATATTTGTTTCCTACATCTTCTGCTTCTATATGTACCTGATTGTACTAATGGTAAAAATATTATTGTGGCTCACGATGATATTATTGTGCTTGCAGATGCAAGTTTACAAATTAATGGACAAGAAGATGACGAGCATCGAGGTGATAGTTACGGATAGTTATGGTTATTTACTTTAAGTCTGTTACACCCTGATTCAATTTGTTGGGAAGACCATCACTGCAAAAGCACTAGCACTTCGTGAAGCTTTCGAAAACACTATTGAAAACGGATGGTCAGAGGTGGACATGATACGAAAAAGGATTGCAGTCTCATGGAAAATAGAAACTACTTTTGGAAGTGTGTGGAAAGCTGATGAGTTCATCTGAAAATGTATATATTTCTAGATATGCAGATACGCTAGCCAGGCCTCTGCACACAATTTGGTGCTTCGTTATCACATAAAGTTAATTAGGTTTCCTTTTTCCCTTCGACTCTTTAAGACTGGTTATGCGTTAATATTAATATAGAAATGTTGTTATAGGAAAAACTTTGAATTATATGATCTTAAACTTTATTTATATGATTTTAAATTTAAAGTTATATAATATAAAAATATTCTTTAAATCTTGCGGTCTTCTTACATGTCATGTCATTCCTAGAAAATAGAGATAGGGGTAAAATAAGAAAGTTGAAATTAATTTGAACTAACTCCCAGCGTCGTAATTTATATGGCATAATTTTCTATTTAGCTTGGGGAAAATACATTAATACCCCCCCCCCCCCCAACGTATACTCGAATTAATTATGACACACCTAACCTTTGCGGGCGACCTATTACCCCCCTGGACTTATTTTTTCTGTATTTTTGTACCCTTTTTCGGCCATTTTTACATGACCCCCACTTTTTTTAGTGTTAGGTGAGATATGCACGCCCAGTCATTTTCTTCATCATTTTTTTTCCAGTTTGCTTAGGTCTTCTAGGATTTGATTACTACAAAAAAAAAAAAAAATTGCAAAATCAGAAAATCTAAAAATAGAAACCACTGTTTTTGGTGATTTTCTTGAAGTAGTGTGTCATTGTTTGAGTTTATATTAGTCACGAACAGATCTAAAAGTTCAACAAAAAAAAAGTATCAGCATGTTCTTGGTCTGTTCGTTGATACTATTGCAAAAAAAAAAAAATTGCAAAATCAGCATGTATTGGTTATACAGTAGGGGGTAATAGGTCGCTGATACTATTGAATTTTTTTTTGCAAAAATCAGAAAATTTAAAAATAGTAACTGGGTGTGTTCGGGTCACTATTTCGGTCTCAGATCTATGCAAATCTATTTGATTTTTGTGATTTAGATTGGGACTAATTGTTTGAAGTATGAATTTGAGCTGAACTTAAGTGAACTTTGAGATTTGAAAACTGAATGTGGGCTTGAAAACGTGAACCGCCATTGCTCGTTTCTTCATTGTTTGAAAGTTGCGGATTGAAATCTGGGTGTTGCCCATGTGTTGTTGAAATCAGCTTGTCATGACAGATTGGAGCAACAACTCATTTTATTGACTGATTAGAGAAGCTTGGAAGTGATAAAGTTTTGAAAACCTCCATTGTGATTTGAAGAAGCCGGAAAGGTGAGCTAGTGTTTTTTGGATTCATTTGTCTGATTGAACCTATTGGACAAGGAAGTCGAAGCTAGAGAAAGTAATAACCATGGAAAGGTGAAAAATTCAAAGCAAAGCAGTCCGCCATTGACGAGCTCCATTGAAGCTTCGAGTTCGAAGTTTTGGGTTGCCACAATCGAACTCCGATTTGAATGGGTAATATCTCAAAAGAACTGAAACGTCGAGAGGAATTCAAAACCTGAAATTTGGGGCTGTTTGGTTGAGATTTGAGGTGTATTTGGTTGGATTTTAAGCAGTTGTTGTACGAAGAAGATGAACAGTAAAATGCCATGTTAAAAAATAAGGAAAAGACTAAAGTTTAAAAAAATTATGACATGGCGATGACGTGGCCATGTTAAAAAATACCCTCACGCGCTGCTGCTTCGTGTTGATACGCCCATGTAAGAAATGGCCGAAAAAGGGTACAAAAGTACAGAAAAAATAAGGCCAGGGGGGTAATAGGTCGCCTGCAAAGGTTGGGTGCGTCATAATTAATCCGAGTATACGTTGGGGGTGTATTAATGTATTTTTCCTTTTTACTGATATTGGCCATAAAAAGAAAATACACAATTGAAATAAATAGTCATTGTATCTAAAGAAGAAAAAATACATAATAAGTTTATGTGAGTTAGTTTAAGCTTGAGGTAGATCGAAGATCCATTTCTTTATATATATGATATCAGAACATGACCCATCTCAATTATTGTATATCGATATTGGACCCCATATTGAATTGCTCACGAATGTCCAACCCATTTTTTAATCAAAATTGGTTAGATATCCATAAAGAGTAAATAAGGCGCACTATAATAAATTCTGGAGTTCGAGCCAAGCTTTTAAAAAATATATTATAAATTCATTTAAAAATAAAAAAATACATAGTTAGAACAAATAATTGAAAAACATAGTCGTTGCATCTAAAGAAAAGATTTTCAAAATATAAAGTTGGGGTAGAATTTGCATTATATATATAATTTAAAGAAGAAAAAATACATAATAAGAACAAATAAATCATTATATATGACTACTAGATGTTGATGCTCGTATGAAGGCCTAATATGAGCTAACGACAAACGTAATATTAGTATGACAACATTTTCGTTCGAAGAAGTATGTACAGGAAATTATTTGGTTTCATTTCATCTCAAAGTTTTTGTTCCTTTGAAATCTTTACATTCTACTGGTCCTAACCAAAACTTTAGTAGTATAATTTAATAAAGTAACATAACTTATTATTTTTTTAATTATGAGAACATTCATTTTTTAAGTTGTAAAGCACTAAGAATCTAACATTCTATCTGTTTTTTACTATCGCTTAATGCTATAAATTGATTAGGTTTGCAAAGATATATATTTGCTTCTTAGATTGAATTATATTTTATACAACAACCGTGAGTCATTATACATTATTCGCCTGAAGATCAATCATTTCTTATTTACCATTCACAAATAAAAATTAGAAAGTTCAGCGCATAATTCAAATGCGTAATTTATCTCAACAATTATAATATTACAAGTAGCGAACTAATTTTGCTCTCTCTAGAATGAGACTCTCGCTCAGTAACCGTTGAGAATGGGGAAAAAGTCAAAAACTGGAGGGGTAAACTTAGTGTCACACCGCTATCAGGAGTATGACGGGCTCCGACCCGTTGGCCGGGAACCACTTGACTTATCCGTTACTTTGAACATTATAAACCATAACTCAAAGAACACCTGCACACAGAAAAGGCCCAACATAGGAATATCCGATCATTCAGCACATATGTTCATATGCGGACCGACAAGGTCGCCACAGCATAACGTATATCATAAAGCCGGCAAGACTAACAGTAAAGTATCAAGAGCTCAAAATAAGGCCGACAAGGCCACTAAAATATTATACAACAATATGAGCCGGTGGAGCTATAAAACATGTAACTGTACACACACATCTACGAGCCTCTACATAGAATACAATGATCATAAGGACAATACCAAATAGACTGCAACTTCGAAGTAAGTGGAATGCTCTTGAGAATCCGCTGATAGAACACCTACGGGTCTGATCCATCTCCCTGCCTACTTGCGGGCATGAGCGCAGCGTCCACAAGAAGGGACGTCAGTACGAATAATGTACTGAGTATGTAAGGCATGAATAACAATATAATATAGATATGGAAGGTAACATGGAATAAGAGAGATAACCTGTACATCTGGATGCCTCATAAGGCGGATTTCATGCATGCTTGGCCTTTAAAAAAAAAAATTCTATACATATACATTGTACCATGCCTGGATATTAAGGCTCGGTGTCATATATATAGTACCATGCCCGGCCATTAAGGCTCGGTGTCATATATATAGTATCATGCTCGGCCATTAAGGCTCGGTGTTATCATCATTAGCCCGCGTCCGAGCCTCCCGCATCCGGGGCAATATCATAACATGCCCACTGCAGTGGTGTGCACATCTACGTAACATGCCCGGTCGACTATAGCGCGGCACGGTGTGAGAATATATATATATATATATATATATATATATATATATATATATATATATATATATATATATATATATATATATATATATATATATAAAGTATGCATGAGCGGAAAATAAAAGCTACAACTCTATCGGAGTGACATAAGGTCGGTAACCTCCAATTTATATTATGGAGCAATCATCATCGCTATATCTCACCTTAAAGGAACAATTATTATAAGGTGAGATCAACAACAATGAATAAAATCGAGATAATCATGAAGTAAGCTCAATAATCTCATAATAGCATTAAAAACATAAGCTTTGGAATTTCTAGAATTAAATTCATCATCATCATGTTCATCATAGAAAGCCAGTCATTGTAGGACCATGGAAGCTTGGAATGGAACTAACTAAAGAAGTGATGGTGAAGATCCCAGTATGGGTCCGACTACGAGGGCTGGATATCAAATATTGGAGGCCAAGGGCCTTAGCGAAGATAGTGGGTCTGATTTGTAAGCCACTTAGAACAGATAGTGCAACTGCAATGAAGGGCAGACTCACATATGCAAGGGTACTAGTTGAAGTCACAATCAACCAGAGCTACCCAACTAGTGTGGAATTTGACGATGAGTATAGGATGCTGGTAGAACAGGAGGTGCATTATGAGTGGAAACCAGTACTATGTCCAAATTGCAAGAATTATGGACATGAATTGACTGAATGCAGAAAACATCAGAAGGAAGAAGAAATCAGGAAAGGGAAAATGAAGAAAAAAGAAGAGAAAGTTGCTGAACCTGCAAGACCAGTGCAACAATATAATAGTAAAGCTGCTCAAGGGGGGAAATCTCTATATGACCGATACAAAAATGTTAGATACTATAGAAGAGAGGGAACACAATAGCAAATGGCGGTAAACACAGGGAACAGATTTAGAGCTTTGACTCAAGTCCAAACCATTGAAGATGAGTCAGGAATTAAAGATGCAAATCAAGGTCAACAACTAAGAGACAAACCTAGTCCTTCTATCCCTATAAAAGAACAAGGGGGTGGTGTTCCAACAAGCGGGAAGAGAGGGGGCATGCCCCTTTCAAATGGATAGATTGGGCTTTTGGAACACTAGAGGCCTAAATAATTCAGCTAAGCAACAAAAATTGTATCTGTTTATGTAGAATGCAAAGGTTGGATTGTTTGGACTCTTAGAGACAAAAGTTAAGAGAGAAAAAGCAAATATAGCTTCTCTTAACTTGTGAAAAGGGTGGTCATTTAGTACAAATTTAGCATAGCATCCAGGAGGAAGAATATGGGTATTGTGGAAGTCTCAAATTTTTGAGGTTGACATAAAGGAAACAACAGAGCAAGTCATTCACTGTGAAGTGGTACACAGGGGGACTAATCATAAGATGAGTATCACATTGGTATATGCTTTCAATGATATGGCCTTGAGAAGAGAGTTACGGCAGGACTTTAGAAGAGTACATGGATAGTTGCAGGGATCTTGGGCAGTTATGGGAGATTTCAACAGTGTGTTACAAAGAGAGGACAGAATAGGAAGCCAAGTAACAATGGCTGAAATTAGAGATTTCAAACAATGTATTGAAGATTGTGAACTGAATGAGTTTAAATCATCTGGTGCATATTATACATGGTGCAACAAGCAAAGTGAGACCAGAAAGTGTATAGTAGAATTGATGGAGTGTTGACCAACATACACAACTACCAGATTCAGAAGTGCATTATATGAATGCTGGGCTATATGATCATTCCCCTGGAATCATTAACTGGGAAGGAAGAAATAAGCAAAACTATATATTCAGATACTTCAATATATAGAGTCTGGCCCCAGAATTCAAAGAGATGGTTAAAGAGGGTTGGAAAACTGATAGTAGAGGGACACGGATGTATGAGCTAATAGGGAAACAAAACAAACTAAAAGGAGTACTAAAGAAGCTGAATAGAGCAAAATTCAGTGATATTGAAAGAAGAGCAAATGAAGCCATGACAACCTTTCTTGATTGTCAAGGGAAACTACAGGCAGATGCAACTGATGTAGGCTTAATAGATGAGGAGAACAGATTGAAACAAGAATGTGGTACTCTGAATAAGGAAAAAGTGCAGTTCTTGAGGCAAAAGAGTAAAGTGATGTGGTTAACACAAAGGGATCTAAATACTAAATTCTATCACTCCATGCTAAAAATAAGAAGAAGCAAGAATAAAGTAGTTGCTGTTAAAGATGTTCAGGGCCTAGAGCAAACAGAGCCTGCTGAGGTGATAGAGGAATTTATAGACTTCTATACAAACCTGCTAGGGAAGAGCAAAGGTGATAGAGTACCAGTATGCAGTGAGCTGGTTAAAACAGGGCCAACGGTCAAGGTAGAACAACAACAACAACTCACACAACTAGTAACATATGAGGAAGTAAAGAAAGCAATGTGGGAGATAAAAGAAGACAAGACACCTGGTCCAGATGGATATGGGAGTCAATTTTACAAGGATAGTTGGGATATAGTGGGAGCAGAGTTAACAAAGGTAGTGCAAGATTTCTTCAGGTCTGGAAAATTGCTGAAAGTGATAAATCATACCCTCATAACCTTAATACCAAAAGGAACTCATGCAGAAGGGGTGGGAGATTATAGACCTATAACATGTTGCAACACCATCTACAAGGTGATCTCTAAAGTATTGTGTAATAGAATGAAACCAGTGCTATCAACTATCATATCTGCCAATCAAAATGCTTTTGGTAGGGGAAGAACTATAGTGCAGAATATGCTCATTTGCCAGGACCTGGTTAGACTATATAAGAGGAAGCACAATACACAGAGTTGTCTGCTTAAAATTGAACTTAAAAAAGTATATGACACAGTGGAATGGGATTTTGTGAAAGAAATGCTGGAAGCATTGGAATTCCCTGAAATTTTTACTGGCTGGGTAATGCAATGTGTGACAACAACACATTATCAGATAGCAGTAAATGGAGATGTTCATGGTTGCATCAAGGGAAGCAGAGACCTTAGGAAGGGGGATCCAAAATCCCCTTTGCTCTTTGTAATTTGCATGGAATACTATCTAGAGTGCTAATCAGAGTGGGTGACATGCCAGGATTTGAATACCACACTAAGAGCCCGTTTGGATTGGCTTATAAGTTGGTTATAAGTTGTTTTTAGCTTTTTTGAGTGTTTGGCTGGCCAGCTTAAAGTCATTTTGTGCTTAAAATAAGCTCAAAAAAATAATTGGGCCCATTTGACTTAGCTTATCTAAAGCAGCTTATAAGTTGAAAACAACTTATAAGCATAAGCCCATCCAAACAGGCTCTAAGTGCAAAGGGCTCAGGTTAAATCATTTATATTTTGCTGATGATATGTTACTCTTCTGCAAAGGCAACTATCAGTCAGTAGTGCTGCTACTTAGAGGATTGCAAACTTTTTCAAACACATCAGGCTTACAGGCAAATGCTGGGAAGTCAAACATTTTCAGGTCAAATATGGAGAAACAATGCTTAGATGATATTTGTGCAGCTACAGAATACCAGTTAGGAGCATTGCCATTCAGAAACTTAGGGGTACCAATCTCCTCCAGGAAATTTATTGCAGTTGATTTTTAAATGCTCTTAGATAAAATGGGGGCTATAATAAGGGCATGGAGTTCTAGGAATTTGACCTACGCAGGGAGAGTTCAGTTAATAAACTCAGTACTATTACATGTGCATACATACTGGTCCTCTATATTCATTCTCCCAAAGGAAGTTATGAAAAGAATAACTGCACTTTGTAGGAATTTCTTGTGGGATGGACAAGAGGTATCCAAGAGATCTCCTTTAGTGGCTCAGGACTTGGTGTGCAGACCTAAGAAAAAGGGGGGGGGGGGGGGTAAGAATCATGGACAGTGTAATCTAGAATGAAGCAGCTGTAGCAAAGTATGTATGGAATGTGGCCCAAAAAGCAGATAACCTATAGGTAAAATGGGTGGATCATGTATACATAAAGGACCAAGACTGGTGGCAGTACTCTCCTCCTACAGATTGTTACTGGTATTGGAGGAAAATCTGCACCATAAAAGAATGATATAAAACTGGATACGTGGAGAATGGGTGGCTTAAAAGGGATGGGAAGTACACTATACAGAATGGGTACAAATGGAGGAAGGGGGAGATGGAACTTTGGCCTGGAAGTAGATGGGTGTGGAACCAAGTAAACGCACCTAAACACTGCTTCATTAGTTGGTTAGCAGCACAAGATAGGCTTATAACAAAACAAAGACTCCATAAAATTGGAGTAGTAGATGACTCCAACTGCCTTTTATGTGGAGATGCAGAGAAGAGTAGAGCATATCGTTTTTTTGAATGTAAGTTCTCAGTAACATGCTTAGAGGCCTTGATGCAATGGATGGGAATAGGGGTACAAAACAAAGACCTTCAAGGGATTTGGAGGAGGCTGACAAGGAATAAAAGGGGCACAAACTGTAGAAACTTCATCACAACAATGCTTGTGGCAATGATCTATCACATATGGAAGGCTAGAAATGCAGCAGTATGGCAACTGCAAATCCCATTGCCAAGGATGATTTGTGAACAGATAAAACAGGAGGTGTACATAAGGGACAAGCACATGAAGAAAAAGAAGGAAAGCAGCCAAGGCAGAAGATGGATAGAAAGATTATACCAAAATACTTAGATAGGTCACATAGCTTATTACTTTCAGTTTTGATTTCTCATAGGAAAACGTAGAAACTGAGGGGATGCCTGCAGCTTCATAGAATTAATAGTTTTGAATAGGATTGATGTACAGTTTATCAGGTGATCAATAAAGCTCTCTTTTCACCAAAAAAATTTATCTCGAAATATAGCAAAAAAGTTGTTAGCAATATGATACAATATTTGCTTCTGTTCTTCTTTCATAATTACAATGATATTGTTAATAAATACTTTTATACATTTATATCAACTTAGTGAAAATATTATCGTGTGGTCTCACATCAGAAATGTATTTTCTTTAAAATTTAATTTAAATTTGACTAAAGTTTATGATTATATAGTTACACATAAAATTAATTTTTTGACCCATATATTTTTCTTTTATTTAAAAATTTGTTCTTATGAATGTTAATTGGTTATATAATTTCTCAAATTGCCATTATTTTGTCAGCTTTTTAAATAAAAATTCACTTGAATATTTTTACTTATATTACTAATAAGTTGTATGTTCAAAACACGATTAATATAACACTGTAGTTTGTGCTCCGTATCCAAAACTTTATTATATTAATGTTTGCTACGAATACAAAGTTTGCAAAAAATTATTAATACTTTTTAAAAGAGAAGACTTGTTTAAAAGGAAACTATTTCCCCTTTTTTGAGAGAAAACAATAGCAATATTTAAGCCTCAGTTGATAACTTGAATTTTAATTCGATTAATTTAAAGGTGTAAAATATTCTGTTGTAATTTATGTAGATTGGACCTAATCAATACTCATTATTTTGTTTATCAAATTTTGATTTGGATAATTCTAAAATTAAATCAAATTTACATTAGTTCAAATTATTAAATTAATTTTACATGTTTAAAACGAAACAAAGTAGAAATTTATTTTTCTATTCAAACGAAGAACTACTATTTCTTAATTTTTAGTGAATATTCTTGGTTTAGCTCATTTTACTTGTCGTGTTGTCTTTTGCACCTTATTTTTAAGGAAACGTCAATTAGAATTATAATTTGACTAATTTACCTTATTTATTATTTGATCTCCATTTAATATTATTTTTTCTTTTATGACATTAATCTCTTTTCCCATTTATTAGAGTAAGAATAAAAATGAAAAAGTAATTAAATTCTATCTTATTTTAAAATATAAATATTTTAAGTATGTTTATTTTAGTAAACAAAACAAATAAATGACATGACGGAATAGCAAATACAAAAGTTAAATATTTAGATTAGATCTCAGGCTAATATAAGAAAAGAAAGGAAATTGTATGGTTTGACTACTTAACCTTTTGAAGAAAAGCAATAATATAGGGTCCATTTTTTTTATTGTACAATGATTTCATTTGCTCTCATTAATGGGTTGATATGCATGTGGCAATGAATCCACCGTTATTGACTTAATGAGGATACTTTGAGAATTACATGAATATTGCTTGATTTTTTAATATGAGGTCCACTTTTTTTTCCCCCTTTTTTAAACATGAGTTGGAGGTGGGCGACAATACCACCTCCAAACTCATGCTTCTATATAAGTTAAATGTGGCGATTAACAATTGAAAAAACACTCTATTTGGGAGTTGATTTTTCAAATATTTTCATCTCGATGCGCCTAAAAGATCGAGGGTGGAATCACGCTCTTTGCCACATCAATATTTAAGTGCCAAAAAATTATCAAATAGATGTTTAAAGGATAATTAAAGGTAGTGATAATTTAAATAAGTACTTAATAATTGATGTCAAATATAAAGAAGTCGTTATGTATTATACCTTTTGTTTTAGGAAAAAGACATAGATTGACCCTTAAACTATACCCCAAAAGTCATTTTCACACTTAAACTATCCTGGCGATCCATTACACAGCTAATATATTTAAAAGTAATATTTTTTACCCCTGCAGAACTGATGTGGCATAAAACAATATATTTAAATAATAAGAGAGTGAGGTCAATTTTTTTTTAAAAAAATTATTATATATATATATATATATATATATTTTTTGCAACTTCTTCTTCTTTATTCAACCATCCCCCCAACCCCTCCCCCTTCTCCTCCACATTCACGCCACCCCCAAAGGGCAGTTCGTGCAATTTCTTCATTGCCATTTGAAGGGCAGTGCATGCAATTTCTTCATTGTCCCGTTGAAGGACAGTCCGTGCAATTTGAATGGGCAGTTCGTGCAATTTTTTCATTGTTTAACGACAATGAAGAAAATTTCCCATTTGATGCAAATTTCTTCAATATTTCCCATTTTATTTTATAGATAGATTAGATGCAAATTTGGTGACCAAAAAATGAAGAAGATCGGAAAAAATGGAAGCTCACCGGAAAATATTGAAGCTCATAGGAAAATATTGAAGCTCATTATTATTTTATAGGTAGATTAGATGCAACTTTGGTGACCGGAAAATTAAAAAGATCGGAAAAATGAAAGCTCACCGGAAAATATTGAAGTTCATTGGAAACAATGGTGGTTATGCAATAAGAAAGGGAGTAGGGATGAAGAAGAAAGGGAGGGTGGGGGAGGAGGGAGGAGGAAAAAAAATATAAAATTAAAAATTAGAGGATTTTTTGACGTGGCACTGACGTGGCATTGATGTGGGGAGATAGTGTGTACACTCTCCCCTAGTGCAACTGGTCATATTGTATCAGGGAGTAAAAAATATCATTTTTTTCATATATTAGATGTGTAATGGGTCGCCAGAATAGTTTAAGTGTGAAAATGATTTTTGGAGTATAGTTTAAGGGTAAATTTATGTCTTTTGCCTTTGTTTTACATACTCCACCTTAAGCTTTTATATTGATTCGTAGTTAAGTCCTACTTGTAAAAGAATTCCTACAGAGATCGAAACCTAGTGTAAGATTAGATTTGCAACTAATATGTAACATGCACCTCTTCTATAGCTAAATAAAAATTCCTTCAATGATGTTTAAAATGATTCTCGTGCAATTGAAAGATAGATACATGCTGGGTGTTCTTGTAATTTGTTTTTCAAAATAGGAATAAATTGTAGTAAAATATTTTTTTTAAATAGATGTTTTCTGGTAATTATTTTAATTGCATGGGCGTTTTTGTTAATTCCCCTTAGAAATATAAAGAAAAAGAATTCCTTTCTTTTCTTTTAGTAGAGCTATTACAAACCAAAAAAAAATATGTTTCAAAAGGAGTTCCTAATTGCCTCTGGAGTGTCCAAAACAAATAAAGAAGAACTTTCTAGGTGTTATGAAATAATATTAAAAGTACACGATAATAAAAGATATAGCCAAAAAAGCTGCGGGACAGAAATATATATTTTATTGCTCTTTCATTTGATGTGTACAAATGAACTGAATTGACTTCCTATTTATATAAAAAAGGAAGTTGCTGCGAGGCTTTTCATAAGTTGCTGGCAAGTTGCCTCCTTGAGCTACTTACAAGCTACTTGTTTGAGCTATTCACAAGCTGTCTGCTTCATTCCAAGCCTGAGGGAGCTGCTGCAAGGCATTTTAGGAAGATGCTGGCATCAAGAAAGCAAACAAAAGAAATCAACGACCACGATGAAAAGAAGGTCATCTTCACGCTTCACCTTCTCTTATATATTAGTCATTATACTGCTTATATATTGTCATACTTTTGCTTAATTAATATTCCACAAACACAGCTACAAAATTGCAAACAAGTAGTACAACACCAAGAAAGGGAGCACCTATATATATATATATATATATATATATATATATATATATATATATATATATATATATAGGTTTTAATAGAATTACTGAAAAAGGGAGCAATAAGTTGCCAAGTTTAATAATTTTCTTTTTATTTTTAAATGACTTGAACTTGTTGGGATTGAAATAATCAGGGTGTCATGCGGAAGCTTACAATTGTAAAACCTTGAACGACGATCAATTAGATAACAAATAAAATATACTAAAAAGGCATAATATGATAATATGATTTGGTCAAGTGACCTACATATTGAAAAACAAATATAAAAAGCATAAATCTTATTGAGAGAATAATCTTCCCCTAAACAAAACTCTTTAATGACTACATTGTGGATGCTTTTCAGTGTGTTCTAGTTGTGGGAAGGATGTTTTCAATTTATAGATGTACAAAACTTTTCCTCCAAGACAAGGATTAACTAAATATGAAAGAGAATTATATTTTTCTTTCAGGAAAAGTAAAAACAATTATGTTAATACTGTAACTTTCCTTCAAGGGAAAAGTAAAACTCAAATTTGGTAAGAAAATCAGGACAAAATCCCTAACAAATCTCCCCTTTTGACCTGGATTTTCTTGACAAAACTTGAACCGTCTTCTTCACATAATCTTCATCACTACTTCTTGCCATGGTTACAAAATATTATGGGTTAAAAACGGTTTTAAAATATTTTTATTTTTATTTTCAAAGATGCAGCAACAAAGAATATTAGAAATATGGTTGAAACTTCGTCTCCACATGTAGCTCTTCAGACTTTTTATTTACTTATTGGATAAAAAATCTTCATTATCGTCAATATGCTGCAACATGATCTGAATCTATTTTAAACCTGTTTTCAATCTCGTTGAACCATTGGCGCTGATACCACTTGTTGAGATCGAAATAATCAGGGCATTATGCGGAAGCTTACAATTGCAAAACCTTGAATGACGATAAATCAGATAACGAACAAAATATACTAAAAATGCATAATATGATAATATGATTTGGTCAATTGACCTACATATTGAAAAACAAATATAAAAAGCATAAATCCTATTGAGAGAATAATCTCCCCCTAAACAAAACTCTTTAATGACTACATGCTTTTCTGTGTGTTTTAGTTGTGAGAAAGATGTCTTCAATTTATAAATGTACAAAACTTTTCCTCCAAGACAAGGATTAGCAAAAGATGGAAGAGAATTATATTTTCCTTTCAGGAAAAGTAAAAGTTATTATATTATACTTTGACTTTTCTTCAAGAAAAAATAAAACTCAAATTTGATAAGAAAATCAAGAGAACATCCATTGATCATTAATATAATGTATCAAATGTTGCAATTTGAATTTGGTGTACAAAACTTTTCATGATATTGAGGAGAGACTAATAATAATTGTCCTACCCAAAATTCACAAAGTTTACAAAAAGTGATTCGAAAAGGTAGTGATTGCATAACTAGCTTTGTAATTAACATGCCATCTCTTTGAAATTTCCCTCAACAGCTATCTTCACCAGCAAGTTCAACACATGCTCCGTCCTAATAGACCTGCCGGACGCTGCCGATAAGGCGCGTCTGGTCAGCCAACAGACTCCTATCCATGGGGCGAGCACACCTACAGTTCCAATTAAAGTTAAAGACTCCTATGCCAATACAATCAGTTCATCCCCAAACTTATCTACCATACACCCTCGACAACTAAAAGAATTAGTCCAAGCCCAACACACTACTCATAGCGGTGTTCTAGCAGTGATGTTTAAAGCCTCCGACTACCAAGGAATCATGGTTGCTGAGTGTAGACTCACAATTGTTGGTAGGTTTCTTAAACCCTGACCCCAAATTGACAAACTCGGTTCCAAATTCAACGAATTGATCCCAGTTAAAGGCACCACTATGATTGGGGTCTATGACAACTTTCAACATTTTCCTTGATTTCACCAATGAGGAAGACTTCAATGGCATTTGGTTCAGGCGAGTTATAGAAATCGAGGGACAACAAATGTGGCTTAAAAAATGGTCATCGAATTTCAAACCGGAAAAAGACTTGCCTATTGCTCCCATATGGGTTCTTCTTCCTAAATTACCCTTACATATGCATACTTGGCATTACATTAAGCAAGTTGTTAGATCAGTTGGTACCCCGTTAGAGTTGGATTTGGCAACTAGAGGTTGAACTAGGCCAAGTATGGCCAAAGTTAGAGTGGAAATTGACTTATTCAAGTCTAAACCTGATTCTGTTTATATTGGTTTGATCCATGAAACTGCTCCTCAAACTAGTTTTATGCAAAAATTGGAATATGAAGGAATTCCCAAGTATTGTAAACACTGCAAAAACTTGGTCACATGATGGCAAACTGTAGAGTTTTAGAAAAGAACAAGGCTGCTGAAAAACAAAAAAATTGATGAACAAACTATGGAAAGTGATAAGGTTGATTAAATTAGTAGTGAATAAAGTACTGAAGATGGTGAGAAGGCTAAAGCCATAGAGAAAAAAACTGAAGAAGGTACTACTAGTGTGGTGAAGGCTGATGTAAGAAGGATCAAGTGAACGGTGAAACTAAGGGGAATCTACCTATCAAGGATGTTCAATCTACTCAGGAGGCTGGACCTAGTATCATTGATTGGACCAACACCAAGATAGAGAAAAAAAGCTCCCTAAAAAGAAATCCAAAGTTTTCCTCAAGCCTAATTTTGTTCAACAGGTTGGCAAGTATAGAAACAAGATTTTTTTTTTCTAAACTTGCTACTAAAGACAAAGATCTTGAGGTTAATTCAGTTACTCCCATAAATCCAAATGATGATAAATACGATATCCAGTTTTCTCATAAATTCAAATGTTGCCAATACTCCCATAACTTCAAATGTTGATAAAAAAAGATGGAAAAAATGAGCTCAACAGAGAAGAAATGGATCTGAATGACCCAATTCAGCAGGATGATACAAAGTTGGACAATAATTCTTGTAAAGACAAGAAATAACTAACAACCAATGATGATGATAGTACCAAACAGAGTTTAGCTTTACAAACATATGTGAATAACAACTTAGAGAAGCCTGTAAGTCTTCCTTCAGTGATTAAAAATATGCCAGGCTTGGACTTGGTGGTTGATCTCAATTATGAAAGTAATCAGAAGCAGTAAACTAGCAACCAAAGCAAGAAAGATACTGACCTCCAGTTTAAGGTGACCTCTCCTAACAGAATTACTGTGGTTGTTTCTGAAGAACAACTACAACAACAGACTACTGATGACACTTCTGAATTCTCTCATGTGATCAACAAAAAGAGCAGGAATAAGAAGAGAGGAAAGAAGAAGAAAGAAAACAATGTGAATGCTGTTAAAGCAAAGGATACAA
This sequence comes from Lycium barbarum, assembly GCF_019175385.1. Taxonomy (NCBI): domain Eukaryota; kingdom Viridiplantae; phylum Streptophyta; class Magnoliopsida; order Solanales; family Solanaceae; genus Lycium; species Lycium barbarum. Next base: position 119,188,363 of record NC_083343.1, on the reverse strand, counting down.
AAGAGATTGCCATCCAGTTTCCATGAATAATGCAATTTTCTGGAATATTAGAGGAGTAAGAACCAAAAAAAACCAACCACAGGCTTAAGAATCTCATTAGAATTCACAAAGTTGATTTTGTTGCTATTCTTGAACCTTTCTTGAGTATAAGAAAAATATATAAATACATGAAGTCCTTTGGTTTTCATCACAGTCTTACCAATTTGAATGGACAAATCTGGTTCTTCTGGGCTGGAAATTACAACACTTCAGTTATCTACAACACTGACCAATAGATCACTATCAAGATACACTACTCCACTTCTTGTAAAGAGATTTTCATCACTGCAGTTTATGCTAAATGCAATGCTTTGGAAAGAAAGGGTCTTTGGGAGGATTTGGAAAGAGTTCACCAACTTTATTCAGGGGCCATAGTGTATTAGTGGGGACTTTAATGTCATCCTTGATCCTGATGAAATGCTTCGTGGAAGACCACATAAAATGTACAAAAGTTTTGATTTTAACAGGTGTATGGACGCTTGTGAAGTCTCATACTTGGGTTTTATGGGACCTAGATACACTTGGTGCAACAAATGGATACCAAGGAAAAGAATTTGGAAGAGACTTGACAGAGTATTCATTAATGATGAATGGGCAACCTTTTTCTAGACTAATATCGTCAGACACCTCACTAGAGTTGGGTCAGATCATAAACTTCTGAAAGTAGTGTTAAATATTTTAAATTCTTGGATTTCTGGGTTGAGTAACCTTCTTTCATGCGACTTGTGGAACATAACTGGAACATTAACATGACTAGAAATGCTCAATGGATTTTACAGCAGAAACTAAAGATCCTCAACAAGAAACTTAGTTCCTGGTCAATGAATGAGGTTGGAAATATCTTTGATCATGTGAACGATTGGGAAATCAAAATGCACAATTTATAAGAGACTGATCTTCTCAATACCAGTGATCAGAGCAAGGAAGACTTGAATAAAGGGCAAGCTGAGTATATCAGATGGATGAACCTTCAAGATAACATTTTGAAGCAGAAAGCTCAATCAAGATGGTTTGAGGAAGGGGATTCAAAGACAAAATATTTCCATAGTGTTATTAGAGAGAGAAGGAGAAGACTCCAACTGCACAGAATCCAGAATAACATAAACAAATGGGTCCAAAGAAATGTCAAGATTGTCAAAGCAGCTATACATCACTTTGAAAAGCTCTTTAACACTCCTCATAATTTAATGCTTTTAACATTTTGGATTATATTAACCCTTGTATTACAGATGAAGACAATAGCAAACTAATAGCAATTCCTGACATAGATGAAGTCAAGAATGCAGTTTTCATCATGACTGCTTCAAGTGTAGTAGGTTTTAATGGCTACTTAGGTATATTTTTTCACAAATGTTGGAACATTATTCAATAAGATATAGTGAACGATGTTCATGAATTCTTTAGAGGAAAGAATCTTACAACATTTTATTCTCACACCTGTTTCATTCTTATTCCGAAAACAGATTCTCCCTCTAATTTTTTAGATTTAGGCCTATTAGTTTGAGTAATTTCACCTGTAAATTTATCTCTAAAAATATTTCTAATAGGCTTAATCTTCTAGTGGGGAGATTAATTTCTGAAAATCAAAATGGCTTTGTTAAAGGTAGTTTAATCGCTGAGAATGTTTTACTCACTCAAGAGATCGCCCAGGTATTAAGAAATACAACAATGGCGACAATTTGATTTTGAAGCTTGACATGGCAAAGGCCTATGATAAAATGTCATGGAAATTTTTAATGAGTGTTATGAAACGGTTTGGTTTCTCTGGTATTTCGCTGGATATGATCTGGAGGATTATTGTCAATATCTGGTATTCCATTTTGATTAATGGAACTAGAGTTGGATTTTTTTAGCTCTTTTCATGGATTAAAACAGGGAGATCCCCTCTCCCCTTCCCTTTTCATGATTGGTTCAGAGATTCTTTCTAGAATGTTGAACTATCTCAACTCCAAGAGCACGTCACTCCTTTCAGCATGAATCATAATGGCCTTATCATTAATCATCTAGCTTATGCTGGTGATATAGTGATTTTCGGTGGGGCAACAATAAGTCCATCTAACTCATTAAGCATCAGATTAGGAGGTATGACAAAGTCTTCCGCCAAAAAGTCAATAATGACAAGATATTTTTCATTACTACCCCTAATACAGCTCCTCATAGAATCAACAGAATAAGAAAAATGACTGGTTGTATGGACAAAAAATTACCTTTTACTTAGTTGAGTTGTCCAATTTATATTGGAAGGAAGAATCTCAGCTATTTTGATGGCATGCTTGCCAAAATTGTTAAGAGACTTAATGGGTGGCAAAGTAATATGCTTTCTCATGAGTGCAAAATCATCCTCATTAAGCATGTTTGTTACACCTCGTAGGCTTGTACGTGAAATCTATTAGGCGTTAGTTGTTTAAGTCTAGACGTGGAGCATTTATCTCATGGTTACGAGGGTTTGAGTTCATATAATAAGCTATGGAAGACTCTGGGACCAAGCAAATCAAGGAAAATAAGTTTGTCGAAAAATTTGAAATAGAATTTTGAATCAACTTTGGAGGGGTATATCTCCATGTATATTAGGAGTTTTAAGGTGTTTCAAAATCCTAAAATGAAGTTTGTCGAGTCTAGTTTCTAATGCAACAAACCGATCGTCGATAGGACATCGGAGTAGAGAATTATTGACGTTACAAACTGAGCTGACAAAGTAGAAACAGTACTGCTACAGTAGTGCTACAGTACTACTACAGTACCACCGACCTAGCCACTATAAAAGGGGTTAAAATCCCATTTTTTTTTCATCAATTCTCCAAAATCTTCCAGAAAATTCAACAAACAAAAGGGCTCTTATATCACATAAAAATGAGGATTTTGAGTAAATTTTAAGCTACGGAATATTAATCGAGGACCAGACAACATGTAGACGCGATTATAATTTCATTTTGTGTTGGAGTTTGTCACGACCCGGCTAGGGGCCGGGACGGGTACTCGGGGCTAACCACCGAGCACCGCTCGTTCTATTACTTCTTAGGCTTATTTAGCAATCATTTACCCAATTCATGCTCAATTTATAATAAAAACCGTTTTCATTTAGAAACAAAATGCTTTTATACATATAAGCCCTTAGGCTAGCAAAAATACCATATAGTATATATATATATATATATATATATATATATATATATATATATATATATATATATATATATATATATATACACACACATACACATAATGACCATGCCATGAAACCGCACGACCCACGTCGAGTATCTACGAGCCTCTAAGAGATGGCATCTACAACTGTACACAAAAGAATCATCATAGGCACCTCCGGGATGACGGAGGGCTTTCAGTCAGCTAGTAGCCTCTAAGAATCCAGAGCAAGATCTCCTCCCTGTGTACCTGTGGGCATGAACACAGCGTCCAAAGAAAAAGGACGTCCGTACGAATATTGTACTGAGTATGCAAGACAGGAATGAAATAAACGACATAATAAAAGGATCATGAGTATGAGACGGTGATATAACCTGCACAAGTGCCATAGGCAATCGTGTTACGCTCATATTTCACATTTTACATAATCATAGTATACATGTTATCACATCTCATACATAATCACGTACATCATCATATACATCATCACATCATAATCTGTATCGTCACCCGCGTCCGGGTAACCCTCATATGCCGCCCACTAGTGGTGATCATGCCCGGCCCTCCCGACTCGGTGTAAACATAGCATCCCACATTAGCGGTGACATGCCCAGCCATATAGGTGCGGTGGAAATCTTATCATCAAAACATCAATCATAACACGTCATTATTATACATCTCATGCCACAACATCATATTATCATTTCTTAGTTTTCCATGTATTTCATAGTCGCATTTCAAGTTAGCATCATTCATTATCTTATCATCATAGCATACATTAGCATTAGGAGCATACATTAGGCTTTAAGACAACCACACTATGTCAGGGTGATGTAAGGTCGTGAACCCCCGAATGTATTATGGACCTTTATGAGTATCTTGCCTCGCCTTGAAGGGAATAAAGCATAAGGCGAGTGTTAGCAATAACAACATTATTAGCATCGTAGGAACATCGTGTCACAATTTCCCGAATCTCTATACCCTAGCTTATTATCATCATTATCATGCTCATAGGTGACTCAATATATAGAAGGGATCATAAGCTTCATCTTATAGAGGGATTATGGAAAACTTAAAGGATTCATGCCTTTTGGAAGAAGAGTTGAGCCTCACATACCTTTCTCGTTTAAGCAATCTAGCGTTCGTGTATTCTTCTTTAATGTCGCGTCTCTACCTTCAAAAGAGGATTCGTACTAACATTAGTCAATCAACCATAAGAACGCACTACTAATTCTAGAGAAAATTGAGCAGCATTTCCTTTGTTTCTACTACTTTTCCCGTATTTCATACCAACTCCCAACATCTACAACACAACTCACAATATCGCAAGCAACAATCATCATTTATATACTTTAGGCAAAATCCACCATTTCTCTCCAATTTCTTCACATTTATGGTTATAGGTTCACTATCGTATTTTCCCACGTATCACACTTATCTCATGGTCTACATATCATATCATTATAACGTATTCATACTCACAACACCCTAACATTCATGATTTAATTCAACTACCATTCAAACATGACGCTATTCACTCTTGAATGACCCATTTGTTATGCTTCTCTACAAGTCGGGTTCCTTAACCTTCCAATACCTTAAACAATATGTAATGGTCATGAAACTTACCTTGGATGATGGTTGAACAATCCTTGAGTGGAGTTTCCCTTCTAGCACCAAAACCCTATCTCCTCTCTTTTGGGTTTTCTTAAATTAGATGAACTTTGGCTAGGCTTCATACACTTGGGTTCATGGATTTGATGTTATTGATCATGGATTTCCCTTGAATTCTCTTGTGGATGGATGTTAGAGAAGGTTCTAGGGGTTTTCTTTGGCCAAAAATGATGAAAAATATGATTTTGGTCGAGTTGGGTATATTTAAAGTGGTCCAGAAAATTCTTGACCGACACAACATGCGGCACGCTTTGCGAGACGCAAAGCATGCTCTGCGAGCCGCATGTTGGGTCGCAAATCTTGCCAGCTGACCAACTCTCACTGGCACACTTTGCGGTGGAACTGCGTGGCCGCATGTCGTGTTTGCGAGCCGCATGTTGCGCCGCAAAGTGCGCCAGAATGTGATATTTTGCCCCCGAACTGTCTGTCGTAGAATTGCCATAACTTTTGATCCCGATATGCTATGAGGGCCCACGACCTATGGTTGGAAAGCTCTTTCAATTATCTACAACATCCATTCTTGGTGTTTGTCCAAATTCCAAACTTATAATGGCGTTTTGGCCCCTCCAAATCAGATCATTCAAAAACGTTTGCTTGAATCGCCCTTTTGGATGGCTTATGCCCATATTTAGCTTATGGGTCCTTTCTGAAACTTACTTAACACTTCATTACCAATATGAAGGACATTATAATTCTTCTCCAAAGTCTCATTTAGAATCATTAAATTTTATTTCTTGCTTATCAAAACATCGTATGCATCATGCCTTTCGTCAGTCAATTCACTGTGCATGAACGAAAAATTTCCGAGGTGTAATAGAGTTAGCTTGGGAACAAGTGAATATTGAAGATCTTGCTACTTTATTAAACATAAGGTATGAATCATTGAATCTCTCTCTTTATCAACCTTGATTAAGGATTATTTATAAGAATAAAAGTTATAGTTTGTTGTGTTGATGTTGTTGGCTTATGGATTGAGGTTTGAAGAGAAATTTGGAAGAAAATATATATAATTATCTTGTGGAATGTTGAGGATGTTGTTGTTAATGTTGTTGGTATTGTTTGGGAATTATTTTGGCATTTGGAGAAAGTCGATGATATAGGGGAGATGCTGCCCAAATTTTCATGACCCAAATTAGACTTCCATAAATTAGTGCTTATAAGTTGATGGATATATGTTGGAAGTGTGATTAAAGATGTGTTTCTCGATATATAGGTTCGGGTGAAGGGCAAGCATCGGGGTAAGGAACTCTTTAAGTGGTGGCTTGACGGATAAGGTATGTAAGGTGTTCGTTTCCCTCTTTCTTTGGCACGAATCCAATTAGAATATAAACACAAGTGTTCAATAACAAATCCACTCTACTCCCATGTTTTGTATTTCAAATCTTAATATCTTGTTACTTTAATGATTCTTAAAGTATTATTTTATTTATCATCATCGATTAATCCTTCGGACTCGATACGAATTCCATAATCTATTCGGAGGCTACCGACCTTATGTCACTCCGAAAGACCAAGATCAGATCATTGACTTCCCATCCAAAATCAGCTCCAGGATCAGGCTTTCCTTCCGCATCGCGGAAAGAAAACGGAAGACCTCAGAACATTGCGCTTTCCTTCCGCATAGCGGAAGGAAAGCGGAGTCCTGCGCAGGAGGCCTCAGGACATTTCGCTTTCCTTCCGCATCGCGGAACGAAAGCGGATTCCTAAGCAGCCTTCCTGGTTCGGACCCAACAATGGTATATACATATAAATTATTGTAATGCATTACTTTACTACACAGGTCAGATTATTGGCTTCTCATGCTTTGTATATATATAAATGTGTTGCACTATTTTACTACACCGTGCGTGCTATAGTCGGCCGGGCATGGCGCGTAGATGCACACACCACTGCAGTGGGCATGTTACGATATTTCCCCGGACGCGGGCTAATGATGACAACACCAAGCCTTAATGGCCGGGTATGATTTTACACATATAACACCGAGCCTTACGACCGGGCATGGATACTATCTATTACGTGTATATATATATATATATATATATATATATATATATATATATATATATATATATAAGCATACCAATGATTTTATCATGCATTGTATTTTGTGCTACTTCCAGAGGTTCGGTTTTCTGTTGCGTTAATTAATGTTGCATTTTATCTTAATTATGTTGTTACCCTCCTACCTTACATACTCAGTACTTTAATCTGTACTGACGTCCCATTGCCCAGGACGCTGCATTTCGTGTTGCAGGCTCTGACAGAGTTATCGATGAGCAACCGCAATAGGATTTTACAGCTTCAGCGGTGTTAGCAAGTACCACTACTCCGGGTTTGCTCTCTTTTGGTACTTTTCTGTTAGTATAATATATATGTTCATATGTATACTCTTAGAGGCTCATGGACATTGTGGGACATGTAGATATTATGTACTTGTCGGCCTTGTCTTTACTTCTTGATATTTTTTTGACAGCTTTGTCGACTTTATGATATACTTTATGTTGTAGCGACCTTGCCGGTCCGAATATGTACATGTGTGTTGAATTATCGAATATTTCTATGATTGACCCTTTTTTCGCGAGCCGATGTTCCTTGAGTTATGGTATGTGATGTCCAAGTAACGGTTAAGTCAGGTGACTTTCGGCCTACGGGTAGGAGCCTGTCATACTCCTCGTTGGGGGTGTGACAAATTGGTATCAGAGCAGTTCAGTCCTAGGGATGTCCATGAGTAGTGTCCAGTAGAGTCCTGGTTATCGATATGTCGTGCACCATATCTATAGCTAAGAGGCTACAGGGCATTTAGGAAGATACTTTTATTCATGATGTGGATCGTCCGATAGAGCCAAGTTAATAATACAACAATCTAATCCTTCCGTGTTTAAATTTCAGCAATGCCTCCGAGGAAGAAGAAAGTGAGTAGTATACTGGGCACTGCTGGGGAAGGCTCGAGCCGAGTACCGCCACCTGAGTTGGGGCATAGCGAGGCTCAGAGTACTACCCTCTCGCATGCTACCTCCACTCCATCAGGTGCAGAAGAGCAAGATAGGGCTCTAGACCCTCCGGCTCCTCAGCCTCCAACCTCTCACCCCGCTGCTATAGAACAGGACTTGCGAGATGCACTCCACTTATTGTAAAGATTGGCGGCTGCTCAAACTCAGCGGCAGGCTGGCCTTCCAGATAGGGCTGTTAGTTCTCGTGTACGTGATTTTTATACCTTGGATCCTCCGGTGTTTACGGGGACAAACCCGAAGGATGACCCTCAGAATTTTACAGATCGAATGGGCCGCGCCTTGAGGGTAATGCATGCTTCTGACACAAAATCAGTGGAGTTAGCTTCTCATAGACTGTG